>NC_134017.1:81269986-81581266 GCF_040712315.1 Castanea sativa | reverse complement strand
CATCCGATCCGGACTCAAATCAAAACGCCTTTATTAGCGCGGCTTTTTTGAGACGTTATAGCAAAACAATAATAAGAAATGATAGTGTATTAGTAGAGTAGTGTAGTGTAGTGGATCTTTTCTCTTTTCTTTTCTGACAATATTCTTTCTCTGTACGAGGACTCTGTCTCAGTTCTGTCCACTGTTCTGTTTTCTTTGGGCTTTGTGTTTTCAATCTCACTCCATTTTACCATATAAATCCAACTTTTTTAAAAAAAAAAATTTATTACTACCCTCTTAATTACTACTTAACTCAATTACTTACACTTCTTCTATTACTATAAACAAAATAAAAAAAACCAAATTTTTATTGGAAATGCAAATCAACTCAATTTAATTTATTGCTCACTGTCACAACACTACACCTCCACATTCACTGTTCTCTCTTCTTCACTTCTTCTTCTTCTTCTTCTCCTAGGGTTTCTCTTTCAAGCCCCTCTTCACTTCTCTCTTCTCACCAAAATGGGCTTTTTTATTTTGTGAGAGGCATTGAGGGTTCTTGTTGGGTGTCTGTTGTTTTTGCTTTTCTGTGTAATGCTGCCCAAAGACGTGCCTTTTCAGCACTCAAACGATGAAGAAGTTGGGAAATCTTCTTGTTTCTGATCATTGTCAATGACGATCATTGGAGAGGTTTGTTGCGTACTGTTGCTGACAAAAAGTGTTCTGCTTTAAGCAATAAAGTGCTGGAGGGATCTGCAAACCTTTGACAAGTCCTTTGGGTTGTGGTCTCTATGTAAGTGCACCCACATTGTTCACCAAAAGGTAAATGCTTCATCTATTCTGAGTCTTTCAAGCATTTAATGGATTGAGTACTTAGTACTTTCTGTAACCAATTGTGCTCTAGTTGAGTTCTGTGACCCATAAAAATCTACTTGTATTTTGAGGTTGCATCACAATTGGGAAAGTTGCCTTCTTTCTCAAAATAATTTATTTTGAATCTGATATCAGCTTCAAAGTAAGTGTACTTTTGTTTTATTTGGTATTTGATCACTGACTCCTTGTTAAGAGGAAAGATTTGAATGGTTTCTTGCTTATCAGATTCTGGATTTTCCATTAAAAAAAAAAAAAACTTGGGTATTTGTTTGTTTATGATTTAATTAGGCAGATTTTTCTTTGTAGGGTTTCACATTTGGCCTATTAGCTGTTAGGCATAAACAGGAGGTCTTATTCCTAGAATAAGAAAATTGTTCTGTGTCTACCAAGTTGCTTTTGAATACTAGTGTTATTTTGGGGGGATTTGAATTGTGATTTTGAAGAAATAATCTTATTGATACTCTTGGCAACAGAAAAGCTTATTAGTGAAGAACGGTAGCTGAACATGGATTTCTTTAAAGTCAAAAAATTCAGAAAAGCTCACAAACCAGTCCAAGAAAAAGATTTAGAGGATAAGCCAGTGGCAGAGTCTGAAGAACCAAAGAATGACAATGGTGGTGGTGATTTGAATAAATCAACTAATGGTGATCCTGTTGCTGAAGCTGAGGACGACGATGATGATTTTATCACAAATGAGGTGAAGAGGAGGTTAAAAGAACTGAGAAGAAATAGTTTCATGGTGCTGATTCCAGAAGAAGAGTCATGTGCAGAAGAGGAAGAGGATGAAGAGGAGGAAGGTGAGACAAGCTCTAGTGAGTGGAGGGATGTTGAAGCAGAAGCTCGGCAGTGGTGGTGTGGGTTTGATGCTGTGTATGACAAGTACTGTGATCGGATGTTGTTCTTTGATCGGATGAGCAGGCAGCAGCTCAATGAAATTAGTAAAGGTAGCTTGCTTTTATAGATGATGTCTTTGAATGCATCAATTCTTTAACGAGTGTTATTTCTTGTTTCACAAGTGACTAACTTATTTGTATTTTCTAATTAGCAAAATATATACTTTTCTTACCCGTGCCATCTGTGAATTTTAAATGTTTAATGCCCGGTGAAATAATAGTAATAGTATTCAAAGAATTGATCAAACTTAGCTGACTAGACAAGCTTCAGAATACTAGAAACTTGATTGATTTGAGCTCCCATGAGTTTGGAGTGAGCTCAGAGTTGGACTTGATGAAAGCCAATTGAGCTTCCAGTTTCAAATATTGTTTAGTCAATTTTAGTATCATTATAAAACCTATTAAATTCGCTATGCTGTTTCACCAAGGCATCAGTTTTGTGCAAAATGGGAATCACAAATAAAACACTGTATCAGATTGTTTGAAAATTGAATCATAAAAAGGTATAAATGCTCATTTCTATGCTCTAATGTTTAAGCTGGATTTTAATAGATTTGTTTTGATTTACCATTAAAAAAAAATGGTTTTGCTATGATTTAAGACTAGAAGGCAATTGTAAGAGGGACAGGAAGACATACTAAAACATCTGAAACGATTTAAAAAACGCATTTTGGAAGTGAAGCACCTTTTTGGCTTCCTGGCCCTTTTCTGGGATATAGAGACCAAATTTGCACTTGACAACATTGGACAAACAAACAAGCATGTCTATCTGGTGCTTGCATTCATACCTGGGTTGCAACTGTATGCTCTGTAGAGTCACTTGCCTAATATATATATATATATATATATATATATATATATATATATATATATAATTTCTTTGATAAGTAACAAACAATTTACTGATAAAAAAATTACGTATATGATATTGGTGTGTATTAACTTTCTTTTGCTTTTGTCATAAATCATCTCCAGTTTTTAATTTATTCTCCAGCTTCCTATAAATTTGCTTTGTAATTGTAACTTTGTAAGACAGATTTCTTAAATCCTCTTCATGAATAAAGGTTGTCTTCCAGGATCTCAGACCCCTGCAACTCCATCACCAAGATCTGCATCTAAGAAGCTCACGTCGCCTCTTCGCTGTCTTTCTTTGAAGAAGATTGAAGAACCTGATGATGAAACTGAGCATCTTCAGCAGCCAGGTCATGACCCATACCAAGATATTGAAACAGCATATGTAGCCCAAATTTGCTTGACTTGGGAAGCACTTCACTGCCAATACACTCAACTGAGTCAGAAAATCACATGCCAACCTGATAATCCCACCAGTTATATTCACAGTGCTCAGCAGTTTCAACAATTCCAGGTTCTATTACAAAGGTTTATTGAGAATGAACCCTTTGAGGAAGGTCTGAGGGCAGAAATTTATGCTCGATCAAGGAATACTTTGCCTAAACTGCTCCAGGTTCCCAATATAAAAGGTAAATTCTTGTGAATTAATCCATAAAACTTTGATGCGACTCTTTCATGATTATTGCTTCACTTGGCGTACAGTAACTAGATCATATTTAGCAAATGAGTATGCTTTACTTGCCAAACTGGGCTGTTAAGTAATTGCTTCAATTATCTGTTCAGGTTCAGATAAGAAAGTAATGGACGAAGAAGAATCAGATCTGACAGTCCTCGCCCCAGATCTCATCAGAATCCTTGAGAGCTCAATCCTCACTTTCCACTTGTTCCTGAAGATGGACAAGAAAAAATCTAGTGGTGTTCTTCAACTGTTTGGAAATCAGAACCAGAATGCAACCCCTCTTCAACAGATTCAATCTGCTCTTGAGAAGGTAAGGTTCTACAATATATCCTGTATTTCAACTTTCTATGCTAACATCTTTATCTGATATAACCATAAGCAAGTCTTCTTAGGAGTATAGTGCGGGAAATGCTTGTTGCTCATTAAACCTTCCCAATCATGTAATATCCTATCAGTATTATTAAATGCACTGTTTGTTTGAGAGTCACACTGCCCTTTGTTCAAATCATTAATTCTTGTTTGAATGGCTGCTTTCAACCTGTTCTTAGTTTGCATGAAATGCAAACTGATGGTGCAACTTATTTTGGATGATGGTGCAACTTGCTTTTGGTTGAGCTGAGGTAACAATTGATGTAAAATTTTCCAACATAAAAGTATAAATAATAATAAAACAAACTTAATAAAAATTCATTGTTCATTGAACATTCAATGAATAACATCTTTTGTTGACATGAAGCAACAAATTTAAAGTTCATTATCCATGCTATTGACTGTTTGCAAGTTGAATGAAATTTACTAAAATTCATCTTGCTTCACTAACTTAGAGAATGAATAACATCTTCTTTTGTAGACATGAAGCCACAAACTTAAAGTTCATTATCCATGCTAGTAACTGTTTGCACGTTTAATAAAATTTGCTAAAAATCATCTTGCTTCACTAAGTTAAAAACTTTTGATGGCTTGAATATTTTCTATAATCGTGTCCTATTGAACTGCAGAAAGGGATAAGACTGAAGGAACTGAGAAAAAAGAGGAAAGGCGGGAAGAAGAACTCTTGGCCCCAGACACATGAAGAGATTCAGCTATTGTTTAGCCTCGTTGATGTGAAAGTCTTATATAGGGTTCTCAGAATGGTGAGGATCACCAAAGAGCAGTTATTTTGGTGTGAAGAAAAGATGAAAAAGCTTGATTTATCAGATGGGAAGTTAAGGAGAGACCCCTCTCCCACCCTTTTCCCTTGTTAATAATAATAGCCGTTAGCTGTGCTGTTAAGATGGGTAGAGAAAGCGGGTTTTTGTTTTTGTTTTTGTTGGATGGATAGCTGCAAGTGAACCCCATTTTGGTCCTTTGTTAAATGCTGCAAAGGAATTCTCATATCCTCCTAGTAGGAACGGCTACTGTGTTTAGCTGAAAGGGCTCTCTGCTGTGTATCATCTGACAAAATCGTTAGAATGTTTAGAGAGTATGCAACTTTTGTATAATCATGTTGGCGTTGCAGTGCGGATGATTGTTATGGATATTTCTTGTAGTGTATAATTTAGTGCCTTTTTTTTTCTTCAAAATTATTTTTTGGTGGTTGCTAACAAATTTCTAAATTATATAAAAATCAACTCCCCAACTGGTTTGATTTCATTAGTGGCAGTAATTATCTCAAGCATCCGAGAGGTGTAAGTAACATAACATTCTTCTCATAACATGTGGCGGGTCCTAGTAGAGCTTTTGTGAGACTTGTAACTGTTTGATGCATGAGATATGTTCACCATTCCTGAGACCATATATTTTTTTATATAATAAAAAAAAAAATAGAATGCCTTGATAGAGCTACACTTTTATTTAACCTTTTTTCTTCTTTCTGTATTTTTATGTATTTTTGTTTGCTGTAACTTGCTCTTGACTTTTGCTTTAACCTTAGTTGCATCAATTTCGAGAAGGATCTTGGGCTTTTTGCTTTTTGTTCGTGACCTTACATTGGTTTCATCAACTGCATGCGGAAAAAATCTTGGGCTTCTGTCTTGGAAACAAAAACACCAACCCTGTTTGGCTTTAAATGAGGTTCAAACTTCAAATGCAAGTTCATTTATCTCAATTAGAGGTTTCAGGAAATGGCATTATTTTTCTATTTTTGGGGTTGGAAATGTTGTGTTTTCATCTTCTTTTTTTTTTCTTTTTCTTTTTTTTCATGTAGTCTTCTTGTGTAAGCTGTGAAAATTCACTTGAATGTTGTTTGCATTTTTTTTTTCTTTGATTTGCTAATTCTTAACTCTTTTTTTTTTTGGGCTTACAGGATTTGAAAATATTTTCTCGGATAATTAGATATTATTATTAAGCCACAAGACTTTTGGTCTATTTTTAAATTAATAGTGATTATAGTCCAAAGCCTCAAAATGATTGAAAACATCTTATTTTGTAAGTTCTCTCAACAAATTTGGCTTTAAAAGATCATGCTTCTTCCTCTTCCTTGGCATTTCCTTTGCCGCCACACACCCCAAAACCAAATCTAGCAACATTTAGCTAAAGGGGGTTTAATTATTTAAGAAATTTTGGAAGTAAAAAGAAAGGGAAAGTGAAAAAAAAAAACAATGGATAAAAGCATCAATCTCCATTAAAGAAAAAAGAACTTTAACTTTTTAAAGTCTTGAGGTCTTGGTAGTAGGGAAGAATAAGAAGGGAAGAGAGAGGGGTAATTGATTTAGGATGCACCCGTAGAAGAAATTATTCAATACAAAAGGAAAAAGTTAAAACTTCAAAGTCTTAGGGTCTTGGTAGTAGGAAAGAATAATAAGAAAAGAGAATGGTGATTGATTTAAGGTGCACCCTTAGGAGAAATTATTTGAAAAAACACTTTTAAGACTTAGGATGTTCGTGGTAGGAAAGAATGATAGGGGGGAGAGAGAGTGGTGATTAACCCATGGTGCATCCATAGGAGAAATTATTTAATACAGCAAGAGAATAGTCATGTTGTCCTCTGACCAATAAAAGAAGACATTTCTTATCGACTGCTAATTTCAAAGGATCCAAAATTCTTTAATAGTTTTAGTTGGGAGGACCACTTGTTTGCTCTTTCATTGTGTTCAATAATTTTTTCACTCTTAGATGTCTTACATCAAGAGTTTTTTTTTAGATAGGATAGAATTTCAGTCTATCGCATTCGCTATGATTACTTTTTATTATCAAGCCAAAATACCAATTAATTTTTTATGTAAGCGAGATTCAATTCTTAGACTTTACACTTTACCCGCCCCCCTCCCCCCCCAAAAAAAATATTTCTCATTTTACACTTATCCGAATGCACACTTTCCCTCATAAACTATAAAAATATACACTTACTCTCCTAAATTATTACCTGTGTAACACTTTGCACCCCATTCCATGAATAATTGTTTAGAGAAGTGTGTACTATCATAATTTAGGGTGGTAAGTATAAAAAGGGATATAGTTTATGGGGTTAAGTGAAAAAGGGGGTAAGTATAATATGTGATACCACTGGTCTAAACTTAAAATTTTTTTATAGTTGTATTAAAGTCAATATTGTAAATAATATTTACCTTTTCTACTACTAATATATTTTTGGCTTGATTTTGGACTTCATCTGCATCTTACTCATTAATATGGATGCAATTAATTTATTCCTTAATATCAGTTTATTCTTGTTTGGCTAATTTCTTGTGACTTTTTTTAATATTATTTGATAATTCAATGATTAGTGAAAGAGGAAGAATTCAAATTATGGATGCCTTCGTTTAAAACACTAACAAGTGAGAAATGAAATAAAAGACTATAAACAATTTATTATAACTTCTTAGGCAATTGAGTATGAAAGTGTGGAGTTGCTTTTTTTTGTTCAAACTTCAAACTATCAGAGGCTTTCAAATTATGTTATGTCAATGACGTTGGGTTTACACGTGAGTACAGTCCCACATTGAATAATGATAAGAAAAATGAATGGTTAATATAACATAACTGAGTACATACTCATTAGGTTTTGACATTTTGGGTTAAAGTTTGTCATTATATATTATATTAACTATTTAAGGAAACTCCCCCAAGGTGTTTATCTTCCCAACAAATGATATTAGAGCTCATGATAATGTATGGCAAAGAAGACAAGGTTAACAAAATTCTTTTTGTAGTTGGAGCGAGAACAAGATGTGTGTCCTTAAAACTCTTTTGCAAATAAAGTAAGGTAGGTCTTTTTCGCAGTTAGAGTGGGGACGGTATATTGCACGAACAAAGCCTATGCAAACAACCTTGAGAAAAAGGCCCAATAAAGAGTATTATTGCTAATGGTTCTAGTGAAGTACAAGGTTCGTATGGAGAATAAAACAGTGCTAGGGAAGTACAAGGTTCCCATTGAGAATACAACATAATCGAGTACATACTCCAAGGGCGTAGACCTACTGGATTAGAACGTGTCTCTGTCCATTTCTTCCACGATTTGCTATATAATCATCTGTAACCGATACAAAGGTACCTGACATGTTTTAGAGTAGATAGTGGTAATCATGCTCTTATTTGGTCAACCAATTCCGCTGATCTAGCTTCACTTTATTGATTTGAACTTTCACCTACTTAACTATGTTCAACTTTGTAAAGTAAGTTCTATGTCTTAATTTTGTTATATTTAAAAAGAGAAATAATATCCCTATAATATTTTTATAATATATCTTAAATAGTAAGTTGTTACTAGTTATTATTATTGGGACAACAAAGTAATTTTAGTGTTAGGTTTGAATTTGAACCAATAATAACTATCTATAATTTGTTATGAAAATATTCTGAACATAGTATCTATACTTTTAAAACCCTTTCATACTAAAAGATATCTGACAGATTTGATATCTTACATAAGATCATTTAGAATTCATTCATCACAAATACAATTTAATTTTTCTTCTGGTCAAACTAGAAGTTAGCTTATTTTTGCTTCTAAAGTGAGTTTTATTGCACTATTAAATGGGTTTCATTGTTCCAAAAATAAGCTTTTAACTTCTTCTTTTTCTATATACTTTCAGCAAATTTTTTTTAATTTTAACAAAATAAGTTAGCAGTTCAAAACTATATGTTACAATAATTATGAGATATATATATATTTTATCTTCGCCAAAAGTATAAATTTTGTTTATTTTGATAATTCTTTGTGTATTTTGAATCAAATCAGGCTAGATGCCTTAGAAACTTTGTATCGCAGGCGAAGTTGCTGTGCTGCTATGCCTTAGTTGTTTTTGTTTTTTTTTTCTTTTCTTCTCTTTTATTGTATTCCTCTTTACCAAAAAAAAAAAAATTATAACGACACCCCAACTCCAAAATCCCCAACGGAAACAATTATGATATCTAACCAAGCTTTCGGAAAGTTTTTGGTGCTAGGCTTTAGCTTTAGCCAAAGGGAATAGGGGGGAATTAATTTAGGATCATCATCTATCTATCTCATTAATTGCCTATGGAAAAGATGGACAAGTCCCATCACAATTCACACATGCAATTAATGCAATATTGCAATGTCCTAATAAACCAACCCCAGATGAAGACAACGTACCCGAGCAGTAAGCCCTCCCCTACACAAGATTTGGGTCATCATCATTTTGTCCTTCCACTGGACCCATCCGTGAATCCTTTCACACTTGTCAATACTGTAGCTAAGCTAGGACAAGGGTTTTTGTATACTTATATATGCATGCCAAGGTCTTCTTTTTTAATCTGTGCTCATGGTTAAGAGGCATCTGTTCTGTTCTACTTTTTTTTTTCTTTTTTCTTTTTTTGGGCAATGTGTATGATTTACCTAAAACATACCAAGGTTAGTATGATGAGTTTTAATTTAATGTTTGAAAATGGGAATTAAGGGTGGCCTTTAGTTATAGACCTGCTTCAGTGTTCGATCATTAAAAGTAAATGGCATTTTGGCATCACTCTCATTTTACTATTATTGTTCGTTTGTTGTACAATTTATATAATTGGGAATCATTATTATGACTGTTACACGTTTCAACTGTAGTTGATGTTGGTGTTCGCTTATATTGTGTTAACACTTAACACCAAATCAATGAGTCATATTAGAATTTGAAAACTTTAGTCTAACTAATAGATAAGGAAGTGTCATCACTAGCATAATTGACACAATTTGAAAAGATTAATTTGCTAAATAAGTTGAATAATTCTAATGGAAATTCCTATAAAAAAAAATTTCTAATGGAAATTATTGGTACCATAGTTTCTTACTTTGGCTAGACTTTATAATGATAACCCTACTTCTCTTTCTCTTTTTTCTTATTTGACAAGTTCTAGCTTTAAAAAGATCATGCCTAATAATTGAGCTTCATATAAGAAAGGTAATAAAATAATCAAAAGTTACAGCTTCAATCATTTTTTATTAAACCTTTATTATACGCGGGTTCTAATTAGCTCAATTGATAAAGTCTTTAATAGTTGAATAAAAGATCTGGTGTTTAATCCCTACCTATACCAAAAACTAATTGGTGTATATATGTGTGAAGTTATTCTCTAGAGACTTGAATTTTGACCCTTATCCCTCATACCTCACAAATATTTATACTTATAAAATAACCATTGCACTAAAGAGGAGCGGTAGTGATAATGTTTTGAAAACAAGAAAGATGAGATAAAGAAGTAGTTTAAAAAATAAAGACGAAGGGAGTATCATATATATATATATATATATATATATAATATTTATTAAAAAAAAAATGTTGTGAACAGTGTTGGTTAAGTTATTCCTATCACATCAAAAACAGGGGGAACCAAGTACCAATCCTCTAGACCTAGAGATTTGTTTTGTTTGTAGGCTGTTGTATCATGTCTGGAATATTATGGAATATATGGATGATGAACTTGAATTGCTTTGCTTAAAGGCAGCATCAGCCATTGATTCTCTCTCAAGAACAAAATAAGTCAACCATTTGACTAAAAATAGGATCAGACGGTGGAGATATCAGTGGTTACCTTTGCTTTACGGATACGTTTTTCATAACCTAAAAATAGTTTATTCTCCATTAATATTCTAATATTCCATAAGTACAAAATTGCCCCTAAGCACGAACAATTCAGCTTTGCTTAATCTCAGACCTGGGGTTTGCTAATTTGACATGTTGGTATCAACTTAATGAATGAAGATCTTACCTATATATATTCCCATCTGGGTGGGCATTATCTGCAACCTTTAGGGACTGTTTGCCTTGCTATTTCAAAGCAATTTACAAATACATTTACCATTTCAAATGGGGGCAATGAGTGAGAAAGAAACTGGGAATGATCTAAATTTAAAATGATTACAAGGCTTAAACTTATGAACTGCCTTCATGGATATATTAATTGTTGAGGGCTCTTATTTTAAGTAGTCATCTCAAAGTATATGTTTCTATTAGAGTTTTTTTTTTTTTTTTGAGAAACAAACACACACACGTATATATGTTTCTATTAGAGTTGATAAATTTTGTAATCATAATATACATCAAATGGGATATTGTGTTTTTGTTTTTTCTAACTATACAGGTATCCTAGCACCATCAAAATGCTAAACAACGAAAAAGAACCATAGAATCCTCTATTGGTTGATTTCTCATTTCTTGATTTTTTTTTTCTTAGGTTGACCTAAGTTAGCAATATCCAAAACAAAATTTACAAGAAGATAAAATATTAATTTGAGCTGTGATAGTTTTTTCGTCAAATTAATTTAAAAATACATATGCCAACTCATATATATGATGTACAACGTATTTTAATCATATAATCCATTAACTTATTGTAATTTGTAAGTAAATAAAATTTCAAAGGAAAATTGTTACAAGCATATGGGTACTCTATTAGGAAAGAGAAACATTATTTCATTTTGGACCAACTAACTATTGGTTAGGGAGATTCCAAAGATTCTCTCTCTCTCTCTATATATATATATATATATATATATATGCTTATATATTATTTGGGAGAGAGAGAATATGATTATAACAACTTATAAGTACACGTAACATAATCACTTTTGTTTGAAGCTTATTTTGAATAGTGGGTTTTTTTGTTTGGTGGGGGGTGGGGAAGGTTTTAACTTATGACTGATGATAGCTCTTTATTATAAGATCAAGAAACTAATCAGTTTTTAATGTAGGCAAAAATTGAACCTCAAATCTCTTATAATACAATTATAAAAATTTTTACCAATCGAGCTAATCGAAACACACCAGAATTGTGGGGGGTTTGAAGGACCAATTAATAAGAAAGCCCAGGGTTACTTCCAAACAATTCTTACTGATCACAGGCAGGAAAGGAATAGACTCAACACAGACACGTGTGGAACCTAGCATTTAAAAACTGAAAAAACATCAAACAAAGCTGAATGATCGCGTGTCGACGTTTCTTTTATGACAAAAACACCCCAACTCCAAACCCAAATTTGCTCCCATTTCCAATTCCACCCATTAAATGTGTGTGATGGCATTAATGCCATTTCACGCACTTTGTGCCCCCACTATTTACTTCCATTTATTTATTTATTCCTCTTTGTGTTTTTTAATAGCAACACCAAAAAGAAAGGAAAAAGTAATAAAATAAAATAAAATAAAAAAGTTTTGATATTCATATTTCAGAGTCACACCTTGCCTTTGGGCTAAAAACCTCAAACTTCAACTGCAAATGGTTCTTCTGCCAAGCAAGTTATGTTTTTTTCTCCAAACCCAACAAACTCTCTCTCAAAGACTTTGTCTTTCTAATTCTTAAACGTGTTCCTACTTCTTCTTCATACAGATATAGAGCTTCTAACAGACTTGGGGCTTTTTGTTCCTGACTTTGAGGATTGTATCTTCTGTACCTGGTGAGGCTCTCTCAATGCTTTATAAGACTGTCCTATAAAGTTCTGGTTTTTATCTTTTAATTCTCGTTCTTCTTCTTGTTTTTGATGTTCTTCTTGTTCAAACCAGTTACGGCCTTCTCGGGGTTTAACTTGTTTTTTTTTTCTCTAATATTTTCAAATTATGTCTCATTTCCTGTTTCTTTGAAATTTTTTTTTTCTCTTTTGGGTTTGAGTTTTTGATCAATAGTTTCATGGGATTTATGTTTTCAGCTCTATGATTAATGGGTTTTGTTTTGTTTTGATGAACTCTCCTCTCATGTTGGCTGTTTTAAATTTTGGTGTTTAACTGATGCGTGGGGTAATGTAAAACTGTTATCTGACCATTTTATGTTAAAATGTTGATGAAGTTTGACTTAAATTCGCTTGATTTTTTGTTGCTCCTAATGATTTTAAGGAGCTTTTAAAGCTGTACACTTAACAAGGTTGAAAGACCCAATTATGATTATTGTGAAAACATTACTGAAATAGTGTTGTCAAAACTGAAGTGGCGTATTTAATGGAGACAATCCAACATGTATGAATTTGTTTCTTATGGACTATTAGTGATCAAAGCAATGAAGCACGGACACGCCATTTTCGGCAGAGTGCCCTCATCAAATACGTGTCTAACACAGGTACCAAAGTGTTAGACAGGTATGCAGCCAAAAAAAAAAAAATTTTGTTATTATTTTTAATCCAGGTATGGCCTCGACATGGACTCAACACATGTTGGTACCTGTGCCATAAAACAGATGATATGTCTGTGGGAGAGGTATATGTATAGGCATTGTATTTGAATTGATAGACCTGAACCTAGATAATATGAATGCCGGAGGAAATTTTAATTGATTTCTCCAATTTATGTTATGGTTTAGTAATGGAGTTACCCCCCTGCCCGCCCACACCAAAATAAGTTAAATTTTATATGAACGATTCTCCTAAAGAATTACTATTGAATATCATCAATGTAACCTACAAAAGGAAGATAAGAGACATTGCCTGTCACATTAGACCTTCATAGAAATTATGTAGAAATATGAATTTCAACTCAAGAGTGGATAAATCAATGTTGTTGAACATACTGTTGTTCCTCTTTGTCCAAACCATGCATGTAAGGCTGAGTGAGGCAGTGCCTCAAATTTCATCATTTCTATGTTTTCCTAGCATTCCTTGCTGAAAAAGGCATTAACATTTAACAGCATCCTAAGCCGTCATCCATTTAGCCCCAAATATAGCAAAAAGAAGAGACCCTTGGTAATCACACAATGAAGTAGGAACTGTGTTTATAATATAATGTTGACAGGTGGACCACTCTATCTAAAGCTGGTGAATTCTAGTATTTGCATGGGTGATTGTTCATTCAGTGCTTGCTATGAAAGATACTTTTTTTTTATTTATGGAGAAGGCACATTTGAGATGGAATGCTGATATGTTTCAACATTATTGTTTTTTGTTTGTGTTATTGGGTAGTATGATAATCTCTGATCAAGTCTTCAAAGTATGCTTGATATGAACTGGCTTGTAATTGATGATGCCATTTCTTTCTTTGCATATGTTATGTGTCCTCTTTTGGCGATGTCTTAAGATAGTTCTTTTTGAACCCTTATATGTAGCTATTTTTCCTGTCAGAATTTGTGAGTTTGTTACCAAATTGACTTTTGTTTTCATTGTCAATTTGCTAAAATATGGCCAGAGCCAGACACTGTAAATTGTTACATGGAGCATTGGAGCATTGGATTGAGTTTGCTCTACGACGGTGCAAAGTAAACTGTGAACTCAATATTTAATCAAAAAAGCAAAATGACAACTGAGAGCCCTGTGAGAATGGTGGAAAGCAGTGGAGATAGAAAGTGGCACTCTTCTAAGGATGCTGCAACTTTTGGATCTGCATCGAAAAATATGGCAGCAGAGCAGTTGGGATTACTGTCGAAGGTGCAAAGAGTTAAAGGAGGTCAAGCAGACATAATACCCAATAGAAGTGGTAGTGCTCCACCAAGCATGGAAGGTTCACTTGCAGCTATTAAGAATATCTTAATGCAACAGAACTCTAATCCGAATTCAAGCTTGGCTAATTTAAGCAATGCAATTGAAAATTGCATGTCTGAGGAAGAACTGCGCTCTGATCCAGCATATGTTGCATACTACAGCTCTAACATCAACTTAAACCCAAGACTTCCTCCACCTCTTATCTCACAAGAGAATCAACGCCTGATGCGCCATATGGGTGTTTTTGGCAATAATCGGAGATTAACTTCAGTAGATGACAGTGGCAATGGATCCTTACATTTGTCTCAGGTCTCCCTTTCTACTCACAAGGAGGAGTCTGAGAATGACATATCACCAAGGCCAGCTTCCAACAATTTTGCTGAAAGTAGTACTGCACATATACCTGGACATAACACAGTTTCTTTGGCTAGTCGTCATAAAAGTTTGGTTGATCTGATACAGGTATAGAATTCAGTAAGTGTTTTGGATTCTAATATGCATTATTCTCAATCAACAACCATTAAGCTTTTAAGTGCTTTTGAATGTTCTGTTGTTCATGTTTGATTAAGTGTGTTTAACCCCTTCCCCTCTTTTCCATCTTGAATATCACAAAAGAAAGTTCCTAATATCCAACAATTCAAGTAGGTAAAATTAACAAGGAGATAGGAAAAGAAAAATATTATCAGTTTGCTTTCACATGGATTACCTCATGAATTTCAGAAAACTTATTTGAGGGGTAGAAATGTATTTGTGCTTATAGATGGTTTACATAACAAACCACCCCCCCCCCCCCCCCCCCCGGGCGAAAAAAAAGAAGAATCTATTTGTGTTGTTCTTTTGGGATACATGTGAATTTAAGTTTTCTAGTATTATAAAAAGAAAAAGTGTTGACTTTGGCATCATGCTTCACTTTCCACAACTATCCAATCAGTTGTCTTAAAAAGCACTTAAATAGAAGGGTATCATTGGAAAGTATTAAGAATGCCCATTAGGAGTATATCTAACTGATGCAGTGCATCCTTGCAGCTGCATTGTTTTCCTTGGTACTTGATTTTTGGGAACGGTTTAAGTCTTGTGCATATTGTAACCAAAGTTGTTCGAGATAAGTGTTAGCTAGTTAGTTGTATAGTATGCTCTGCCATGTGCAACTGATTTGAGTGAAGCTCTCCTATGTCATAAAAAAAAAGTGTTTGCTAGTTAGTTACACAATTAGTCAACCAGATTCTAGGAGCCTATGTTGTAAGGTTAGGCAATGACATGCATTCTTTCCAACTATAAGTAGGCAAGGTTATTGTATTTTGTAATCAGTTGTGATCTGAGTTGTAAAAGTACAGCCTAGAACAATTCTTTCCAAGAGTGTCCTCTTGAAGAGTTGTGTTTCCACTTTACATTCTCTAAGCAACTTAATCCCATTCCTCAAAACCAAAGTTCCTAGCCCGAGCCACATCACTCACTCCCTCTCTTGTCCCAATTAATTCATACACCAACAAAAAAGAAAGATTGAGAGAGGGCCATTCTGTGTGTGGTGTGGTGCAATGCTAGTGGTGTCATTTGAAAGATGATCCAAGTAGTTGGTTTTTTTTTGGCACAGATAATCTCTTAGCTAGGATTGAAACACAAGTTGCTACAAATTGGAAATTGACAGTCTACATTAAGATTGAGAAGATCTAATTTTCTTTTATTGGTGTTGAGCCATGTGTTTTATATACTTTGATCAATACAGAATTATGTTCGACATTTGTTTATGGCAGAAGGGTGAAACAAAGAAATAGTCTGGGAATTTGTTTCCCATAAAAAAATTTTCTAGGGATTTTTCCGTACATTCAATGTACTCTACAGAGAAAAGAATACATAAATTTGAACATATAATTTTTCATATCATAATCTTTCAGAAGCTTGCATCACTAGTTTCTGAATTTCTGGGATCTTTGATTGAGTGAGATTGATAGAACACAAAAACTTCATTGATGTTTTCTGTTTTTTGATCTTGTGGTGGCAACTAACCATCCAAAAGATAACGAGTTCTATATTATTCAACCATTACCTCATTAATTTTAGTTGCCTGCTTGTCAAATTGTCTGTTTACTTTGACTTCTAGCATTTGGTGCTTTAAATCTTTATCAGTTCTTGTCACCCGATTGTAGCCTTTTCCATTTGTGACATATGTTTGTAATTTCAAGTTAAACAATGTCTTGCTAACTTATCAAAAAAAGTTACATAATGTCTTGCTAATGGATTTTAATGCCTGATTTTACATGATGAATACTAGCCCTTCGATTCATAGTTTGCTATTTGTTTTTTATTTACAGACAATATCCTATTTCTGTCTGAACTTATCCTCTACATTTTCTTGGTGGATTTGTAGGAAGACTTTCCCCGTACTCCTTCTCCAGTATATAATCTGTCTCGTTCAGCAGGCCATGCAACAGCAGAGGAACCAATTGATTCTGACGTCCTTGCAATTGCATTGAATGTTTCTTCTGTTAATATTTCAAAGCTAACAGAAACAAATTCAGGCCCTACTGATGTTTGTTCAGAGTCTTGTGCTCTTGATGCACATGCTGTTGGATTGATATCTGATAATAGTCCTTCAGTGACCTCTTTGACGAGTCCTGACAGTATAGGGAACTCACCAACGCAAGAAGGCAATGAATCAAACAGGAAAGATGTCGTTTTAAAGGATGATGCGTCAATTAGTGGAGCCCTTGGGCCAGATGTTTCAAGAAAGGAAACTAGAGCATCCAATGCAGAGAGTAACAGGAACAAACAGGAAGAGCCACAATCTTATGGGAGGAATATGCTGCACCACCATCCTTCTTCACAACGCAGTACTCCATATCAATTTCAGGGGGTCCAGGCTCAAGTTATTTCTCCAGGAATGAATCGTTCACATGTTGTTATGGAAAAAGTTCCAAATGGTCATCCCCATTTCTCCTCTCTTGGGGTACAGCCTTCATTGCATTCTCCTGGACTCACACCTCCCTTATATGCAACAGCAGCAGCTTATATGACGTCAGGAAATTCATATTACCCCAATTTTTATCCACCAGGGTTATTTACTCCTCAATACAGTGTGGGTGGATATGCTGTGAGTCCAGCACATCTTCCCCCATATATGGCTGGATACACTTCTAATGGTGCCATTCCTCTACCATTTGATGCCACTTCTGGCCCAAGCTTTAGTCGTCGAACTGTTGGTGCTTCAACAGGGGAAGGTTTCCCACTTGTAGGTGATGTGCAACATCTGAATAGGCCTTATGGGCAGCAAGGGATAATGCTTCAACCTTCTTTTGTGGATGCGCATCATGTGCAATACTATCCACATCCTTTTGATAATGCATATAGCATTGCGTTCCCTTCTCGGTTGGCATCAACAGGTGTCACAGAAGGCCAGTTTGATCCTTTTGCTTTACAAAAAGAGTCAAACGTTGCTTCTTATATGAGTGACCAGAAACTTCAGCATACAGCAAATGTAAGTCTGAGCATAATGAGTCCAAGAAACATGGGAGCAACTAATAGTGGCTATTTACGAAGTCCTAACTTGGGTATCATGACACAGTTTCCAGCATCACCTCTTTCTGGTCCACTATTGCCATCATCTCCAGTGGGAGGAATGAATCATCCAGGTCGGCGAAATGAAATGAGGTTTCCACAAGGTTCAGTTAGAAATGCAGGAGTATATTCTGGATGGCAAGGGCAAAGAGGACTCTATAGCTTGGAGGAACCCAAAAGGCACTCTTTTCTCGAAGAGCTGAAGTCCAGCAATGCACGGAAGTTTGAACTCTCTGATATTGCAGGGCGTATTGTAGAATTCAGGCAAGGTTCTGTAGTATCTATTCTAAATTATATTTTTTGTTCTTTTCTTTCCCTTGATCTAAATAATGCGATTCAAGTATCGTTTCCATTCTAAAAATAAAATTTTTCATTTGTGTTTAACGTCAGTGTTGATCAACATGGGAGTCGATTTATACAGCAGAAGCTGGAATATTGCAGTGGTGAAGACAAGGCATCTGTTTTCAAAGAAGTTCTTCCACATGCTTCAAAATTAATGACAGATGTTTTTGGTAATTACGTTATCCAAAAGGTATGCTTTCCAAATTCATGTGCATCAAATTGTAGATTTCTATAATTGTGTATGTTTTTGCTTGACGTGAACTTTCTGAATGGCTGGCTTGATTATTAAGTCATGTTGGTATTTTACAGTTTTTTGAACATGGAAGTCTTGAGCAGAGAAAGGAACTTGCAGATCAACTTGCAGGAATGATGTTGTCTTTAAGTTTGCAGATGTATGGTTGTCGTGTAATCCAGAAGGTATGTTAGAATGTGGTGATAGATGTGCAGACTTATAATTCCACCAAATGTGCTGCCCATTGCTGATGGATCTTAAGATTATGCACTAACATTTTAAAGAGAGAAAACAAAAGAAAGAAAAAGAATCCTAAGTTGATGCTTTTTGACCTCCATGTGGTACCATAAAAGCTTAAGGATGGAGATAGCATGTAGGGTCCATAACAGTGGTAGATTTCAAGATTGCATCACTAAAGTTTCCTTCCTGACAGAATTTTCTTGAGGATTTAGAAGAAGAGATATGTTAGTCAAAGAAATTTAATTTTTCTATAAATTTGGGATGGAAATTTACTTTTGTCAAGTTTGTGTTTTGTGAATGGCTGCTTAGTATAATGGCTAGTGAATTTTCTTGGGACAGAGGTATTTGATTGACAGTGAGTTTGTTTAATGTTTCTCTGCTGGAGAGACAATCATGTTTGGTTGAATTCACAGTCTGACAATGGTCAACCTAATTAATCTTCCCTTTTCACTATCTCTATGATAGATTAATGAGTCATTGGTTTCTCACTAGGAAGGTTGGTTATATGGCTTCTATCCTCAGGGTGCACTTGAATGATTGAGAGGTGTTATAATTATGGTTAAGTGATTAAATTCATTATCTCCTAATAGCTTAAGCTTTTGGGAGAATCGAAAATTTATCATGATATCAAAGCAAGAGGTTTGAGTTTGATCCTTGTCTTCACTTTACCTCCCACTTGAAATGTTAAAAATCTCATGTGTTGGGTCCACTTGTTAAGGGGGAGTTTGGGTTCACATATAAGGGGGAATGTTAGAATTATGGTTATGTGATTAAATTCATCATTTTCTAACAATTTAAGCTATTGGGAAAATCATTAATTCATCAAGAAGTTTTAAATTATATCAATAGCCTTCTTTCTTGAAACCTTGTTTTGGGGAAGTAATAAAAGTGCATTATATCTTTCCTGAAGTTTCTTTGAGTTCCTGATTGCTGAATTTGAGAGATACATTTAAAACATTTAATATTTGGATTTTAATTGAATCTGCATTTTTTCCTCCTTGAATATATTAATTCTGTTATCATATAATATTATTAATAGAGAATCATTTTTGACACAATTATCATGTGCATGATGTCTTCTGAAAAAATGCATGATCTTTTGTATCTATAGATTGTGTTGCTGATCTTTTAGATAGATCTTAGGAATCTTCTCAGGAATCACATTTTAAAAGAGGTGGACTACTTTCATAGTTGCAGTGCTTTTCTTTTCTTTTCTTTTGTCTTTTTGAATAATTTAGTTTATCGTAATAAATGGGCAATGATACTCCTACACCCATTTTTTAACATCTGTTTTCATGTTTTAAAATGTGGACATCCCTGCATCAATTGTGGATTTGATGATAAATAGTGGATGTAAACAAGTGTAAGAAAATATTTTCCTGTAATCTATATCCTGGGTTGTATAGTATATTCTTGAGCTTACCTTTTTGGAGTGATAAAAACAGAATTTTCGCTTTATATACCATATGTTTTTGTAATTTTTTATGCATGTTAGTCTTTTGTTCTGATATCCATAGTGCACTGCCTGTGTGCTCTGGGTTTTTGTAAAGCTTAGTTTTTCTTTCAATGAAGCATTATTACTTATCAAAAATGCTTTTGTATTAGTTTGAGAGTGAATTTGAAGAATCAATTTGAATGCTATAGAACATTACCATTATTTATTCAATCTTACATTTCTAAGGATGGGTCTGGCAAATTGTGAATTGGGGTGCCAAAGTGAATGTATTGATTTGTTGCTAGGATATATTGAAATAAGTCAAAATTTTGGGGGTATAAACATTATTATAAAGGGATTCAAATAAAATTAATATAAAGTTTCACTACTTAAAAAATAAAATTTAGGGGCTATGGCCCTCACCGATCCTACTGTAAAATTGTCTCCACTTCAATAGCATTCTCATTGACTCTTGATCCTGTGCTGGATTTTTATTTTAGGCCCTTGAAGTTATTGAGCTTGATCAGAAAATACAACTTGTGCATGAGCTTGATGGACATGTTATGAAATGTGTACGTGATCAAAATGGAAATCATGTTATACAGAAATGCATAGAATGTGTCCCTACAGAGAAAATTGGATTTATTATTTCTGCTTTTCGAGGTCAAGTCGCCTCACTTTCTACCCATCCTTATGGTTGCCGTGTCATTCAGGTAAATAGAACATTTTGCTGGTTGCAGAGGCTCTAATCATACTGTGTTGTATCTTGGTATTGAATTTTTTATGTTTGATTTGTGATAGAGAGTTTTGGAGCATTGTTCAGATGAGCTGCATATTCAATCTATTGTGGATGAAATCTTAGAATCGGCATTTGTCCTTGCTCAAGATCAGTATGGCAATTATGTCACACAGGTTGGTCTTATCTACTTTTCAAAAAAATTATATTAATAGCATTAACTTTCCCTCGGTGAATCTTGGAAACTAAGATGGATCATACTGGTTGCAGCATGTTTTGGAGATGGGAAAGCTGCATGCAAGAAGTCAAATTATCAACAAGTTGTCTGGGAAAATTGTACAAATGAGTCAGCATAAGTACGCTTCAAATGTTGTTGAGAAATGTTTGGAGCATGGAGATACTACTGAACGAGAGCTTTTGATTGAGGAGATTATTGGGCAATCTGAGGAAAATGATACTTTATTGGTAAACCTTTTTTTTTTTTTTTTTTTGCCTAGGGTAAATCAACTTAAAAGCAGATATAGGAAGCTAATATCGTTCGTAATATCATGGTATCTCAAGATTGATTATTACCCTCAGTCTTGATATTCTTACCTAGTACTTTGGCTTGGCCTGACCTTTAGGCTCGACTCACTGTGGTCAGCTGACCCAAGCCTGTTTATATTGGCTTCAACTGTTTCCCATGGTTTAACAGTTAAGTATGGATCTAATTCCAGGCTTTTTTTATTTTACTTTTTGATAGAAACCAGATCCAGGATTAGTACAAATATATAGGCCCCAAACCAGGCATGTTGATAACTGCTGCTTTTAGATGCTTCCTATGAAGATATCTCAAATCATGCCTTTTTTCTTAGGCAACTCTTAAGCCATGCTTTTAGTTACCAGGAATCATGTATAAACATTAACAGAAAGTTAAATGAGCAAGGTATAGGGTGAGGCCGTAGATCAAAGACCCAATGGGTGCACGTGTAACTTACCATTAAAAAGAAAGTTACAAGAAATCAAATTCGTTAAGAAAAATCGCCAAGGTCCTCCCCCCCCCTCCGGTCCCCCATCGGGAAAAAAAAAAATTGAACTTGGCCCACCCAATGCCATATTAGTTTTTAGAACTACTGCCAAGAAATTTAGATCTCACAATGTAGCAAATAAAATATACCATTCTGGTGCTTTTCCTCATGTCTCCACCAGCTACAGATTAGATATGGCTAATTTGACATTAAATTAATTAACTTTTAATTTTTTTTGCTTTTGTTTTCAATACTGATGGATTCCCGATTCCATTGAGTACTTAATTCTTGTGTCTTTTAACTGCTGAGATGCTTTTCCCCGTATATCCTAATGATACTTTATTTGTACTTTTATTGTTAATGTGAACCCATTTTCTCTTCCCTTAGCTTGTTGTAAACTCTTTAAAGCGCTGAAAAAATGAAATAATGTTGTGTTTTACTTGATGTGCACCAGTGAGCTCTAGGTCAAATATTACTTCCTCCTTACATGGTGTGGTCATGGGTTTAAGGTCCATTGAGTGCATGTGTAACTTACCAAAAGGGAAAAAAGGGGTTTACTCAATGTCATTGCATATTCTTCTCTCTTTAATGAGCTTGTTGTGATGTAAAATATGGACATTTCTGGACATTGTTCATAGTTTGCTAGTCTTGGGAATTATAATATGGAAATACATTATTTTGCATCTTGGAAGTTGGAACCTTTTTTTCCTAGTTACTAAAGCTTTTTGTTGTTTCAATTTTTATTTACTAGGCAATGATGAAGGACCAGTTTGCAAATTATGTGGTCCAGAAGATTCTTGAAATGAGCAATGATAAACAGCGGGAAATATTGCTAAATCGTGTAAGAGTTCATCTACAAGCGTTGAAGAAATACACTTACGGGAAACACATAGTTGCTCGATTTGAACAACTCGTTGGTGAAGGTGTGAAAATTGTCTCTCTTTAATCCATGTGCATATTTAAATCCATGACTATTTGGTGTCCATTTTATCTATAAGGGAAATGGGACTAAAGCTTAGCTTGGCTTTGTACATGTACACACTTATTTGCACGCAATTAAGCATGGCTTGAGCGAAATGCTTATTTAACATTCAGACCAAAGGGGTCCAAATATGCAAAATAGTTGTCATCATGAGTCCTCTTTGAACATACTATGAGTTCTACATCAGTTGCAATAGAAAGGCATTGGCCGATTAACGTATGATTCCATATCTCTGACCATTACATCCGCTTGTCCTCTCACCTCTCTTTGACAAAGTCAGAATAATTGTTAATGCTATAACTTTTTTATTTTAATGCTTAAGCTGTATATCGAACTCCACACTGCAGTTTATCCTTCGACTAGTCAGAATACAGGCTTGTTACTGAACAAGAAGGAACACTAACTTGGATCTCTTTTTATTTCAACTGACTTATTGCAGTTAGCCTCAATGTTTGTTTAAATTGATGTAGTGATATTTTCAAAATTCTTTGTCAAAAGACTGATCAATTGATCTAGTCATACGCAATATAACTAACCATCATTCACGAAGACAGAACAATATACCATTTAGTAGAAAGTATCGTAAATACTGATTGCCATTTTGATCTTATTCATCTTAGCATATACTTTGGTAAATAGCTTGTGCACACATCACTTTGTTGCAATTGGGCTTTCGAAATTGGTAGTTCAATAGAACAGCAACTCCCTCTCTCTGTGTGTTGCATACTCACACTCAGATGCACTCCACAAGCACAGATTATAGGACAGCACAAATTGGTAGTTCAATGAAACAAATATTTGCCTTGGATGGTGGCTGCACCTAAACTGTGGCTTTATTGATCAGATTATAAATATCTTCTGTTGTTAATTTTGTAACATGCAGAAAGCCAAGCCTCTGAATCTGAAGGTACTCAGAATGGGACAGCATTGCTTCCAAGTTAAATGCAGGTGGGAAGCAGATAGTCGGTACACGGTAGTAGAAAAACTTAAGATGGGCAAAAACTGGTTTCATTCTTTTCAAATGTAATCCCCATTATTGCTGCTGCTGTTGGCTGCCAAGTATATTTATGTAATTAAATATCATCAAAGTGTGTCTATGTATATATATGTATAGAAATTATCAATAAATCATTGATCAAAGTAATCTCACTGCCTGGAAATTATGTGGTTTCATGTGCAATAATCTTTATCCTTGTTAAATTTCCGTTAATTATTATGCTATAAAGGAAAGCTTGTTCTTGCAAGCCATTGCGTGGCTGCTAGGTAATTGAAGTGAGGAAAAAAACGAATATGGGAGTTGATTAGTCAGTTGGACTTTTATTTATATAAATCAAATATAGAAAAAGAAACTATATTAATTGGGAATGTTCAATATCGGCTCAAAACAAACATTTGATGAATTTATGATGTTGGTAACGGTTAATGAGACGGAATGAAATATGAATTTCTTAAAATTTTTAAAAATAAACTGAAAGAGAATATATCGTTTGAGAGAGTATGTTCTATAGAACAAGAGCTATAACATAATGCTCAACACCCTAAGCATGTTTTGCCAACAAATGTATAGGGCTATTGCCTTTCCTAAGAACAATTCCATACATAACAAAAGCAGTCAATGGTGGAAAGAGTTTTCCCTATAATGGCATTCGAAACAACAGAAAAATCAATTTCCAAGAATGACAAGTTGCTTAATTTGGACTAATGTGATAGGAACATCTTGATATTTTTAAATTTGGAGACATCCAAGTTTAAATCCTTACCTCTCCTTCCAAATTATTGATGTAAAACTAATAATAATTATAAAAAAAAAAAGAGCTGAAAATTAGATTTTTTTTTTTTTTTTTTTTTTTTTTCTAGAATGAAAAATTAGTAGGTTGAATAATAAAAGTAGAAGTAGACAATGCTATTGAATAGGTGGGTGGGTCAAAGTTTGATTGTTAATTAAAAAAAAAAAAAAAACTAGGAGTTTGTTTGACCCGACCCATTTCGGCAATTTATATATATATATTTTGGGGTTTGAATGAGTCCAAAATGTAAGAAGGAGAAGAAGAGGAAAGGAAGGAAGATGAAGAAGAAGAAGTAGAAGTAGAAGTAGAGCAACAGAAAGAAAGAAAGAGATGGACGGCAACAACAACACAGCAGCAAAGAGAGAAAAGAGGAGGAGGCAGAAAGAGAAATCTCGAGTGTTGATGTTGATAGGAGCAATCGTAAGCGGTACTTTGGTTTACTATCACTGCGCCTATCGAGGAGCCAGCGTCGTCTCTTTGATTTCCGACGTTCTCATCGTCCTCCTTTGCTCTCTCGCCATTCTCGGCCTCCTCTTCCGCCAACTCACCATCCAGTACTTCTCTTTTTCTTTGCTCAATTAATTAATTAATTAATTAATTCTGATTTTATTTTTACTAATTAATTAATAAATAAATACAGGGTTCCCGTAGACCCACTGGAATGGCAGATATCTCAGGACACAGCGAATAGCATAGTGGCTTGGTTAGCTAATACCATTGGTGCTGCCGAGTCTGTTTTTAGGGTTGCTGCCACCGGCCATGACAAGCGCCTCTTTTTCAAGGTGGTCCATCTCTCTTTTACTTTGTTTATATGATGATGATTGATTTTTCAGATGGGGGCAGATTTTTGTACTTCAAAATCTTAATTTGAAGAACCTGCAAGCAACTATATATTTTTCATTTTTAATTGAGACTTTCTAAGTGGATCTTCTAATTTGCGCACCTTATTCCTGTGTATGTGACAATGACATTGCTGCAGGCAAAATAGGTTTAATTAAATATACTAAAGCATGTTTTGGTGAAGCACTCAAACCCTGCTACAAAATTATTAGGAACCCCCCTTCTTTTTCCCCCCTCTTCTTCTCTTTAGGTGCGGCGGAGGTGGCTCATTTCATCTAGGAAGCACGGACACTTCATTTTGAGTGTCGTACCCACTAATTTTTCAAAAATTGCTCGTGTCGTACCTGTACCTGCACCTGTGTCTGTGCTTCCTTTTTAGTTATGGTTGTTGTGGATAGCTAACCTGATAATTTATATACGATGTAATTCTTTCTTCAGGTGGTGATTAGTCTTTACATACTATCAGCTTTGGGAAGATTAGTTTCAGGTGTTACGGTTGCCTATGCTGGTATGTTGCTGCTTACATGTACATCAAAACTTGATGACAATCTGAATGGTTTTACATCAATGTTAGCAAATTTTCATGGGTGGCGCATGATTTTAATAACTTTTGTCAACAAAGATGCAATGAAGTCTCTAATTTGTAGATACATTGTGGTTGATGCCCTAGACTCATCTGTCTAGCCCATTCTTCTTTTTCTGGTATAAATCTCTGTTTGTACATGTCTGTGGTGAGTCTGATTGTCTACTCTTATTATTTTATGATGCCATCATTTTTGCTGGGAAATGGTTCTGGTACGTTTTCTCTTGAAGGATATATTACACTGTTGCTAGGAACCATGTAATGAGAGGCAACTGGCTTCCTGGATGTGGACTTGCTGTGCATAGTGCATTTATATATTATACATATATTTGGGTAATGTTGCATGGTAATGTTTGGCCATAATAAATAAGGTTAGAAAGTTGAGACCTCCTGCTGTCCTAGATCAATATTGATGCTAGCCAATTTGATCTACTACTCATGGAGTGCCTACTGTGTAGGAATCATACTTAGATGTCACCATTTATGAGATACTCCCCTTTCTGATATCATTATGACTGCCAATTGTGAAGCCTTATCTAATTTTGTTGTAGTTTCCATGTCAAACTGTCTGTGTTAGCTTTAACAATTTTATTTCTATACCATCCATGCTGTCATGCATGTAACGTCGAATGCCTAGTTAACACAACAGTTAAAATTTGGATGCTATACTCCAAAAACTTTGGGGTCAGCTATGGCTCTTCAACAAACTAATCAAAGATGGCCACAGTTATTTTTTCCCGCCATTCTATCCTATGCAAAATCACTTCTTGTAAGCTCCTTCTCTGACACTTCATTTTTTACAACGAATATCATTTTAGGTCATCCTCCATCTTTTTACATTTCCTTGACTTGAATCAACTCACTCTTCTTTGATGTATATTCTGCTCTTCTTTGCACATGACCAAACCATCTCAAGTTCCTCTTCCTCATCTTTTCATTAATAAGGGTCATTGCTATCTTTAAGCAAATCTCTTCATTTTGAATATCTCCCTCTTGTATTTTCACTTATTCATTTCAATACTCATTTCAACTACACTTATTTTAGAACATGTTTCTAAATAGACCAATATTCAATATCATAGAGCATAGTTCGTCTTATGGCAGTCTTTTTAAACTTTCTGATGATATATTATATTAATTGTTAATTCTTTACTTATCAAAAAAAAAAAAAATCATGTAGGTTAAAGAAAAATTCCAAAGCCCTATTATGGTTTTTAAAAGTGTAGAAAAAACTCTTCAAAAAGGAATCATACATAAACTAGGGAAGATATTGTAACTTGCTTAAAATATTCAAAGTTCATTTGTTTGGATTGTCTTCCATTTTAGTCAGGCTTATTTTTCTGATATATCCATGTTACATTTATAGATCTCAAAGCTTTTATGTATCTTTGAGTCTCGCTTGAAATTCCAGCCACTTATTTGTATATTTTTTTTCTTCTTGCACCAGGGTTGTGCTTGTTTTGTCTGTACATGTTAGCAGAGACGTCTCAATCAGTGTCTCAGTTTCTGAGGGGAAGAAATGGCAATACAGATACTTCAGAGCAGGATATCATGTAGTCTGCTTGTTTTTTAATTTATAATGTATGGCGATTGTTATATTTGTAATTTATCCCACTCGATTAGTGTTAACAAAAGAGTTAGCTGTAGAGAACCAATTTCAGGTTTAAGATTTTTTTTTTTTGGATTTTTTTTATAAGATATTTTTTTGGATCTAACAATGTGTAAAGTCTCACGTTATTTTAAATTTTAAATAACGTAGTACGTTGATACATTGTTATATTTGTAATATCTAATCTTAGCAATGAAATGTAGTTATTTTAAATGTGGATGATCCTAATACCCAATGGAGATGCTACTGTTCTCCCTTTTTCTTTTGGACTGTTTATTGCACACAATGCATACACTGCCTGAAATAACAAATATTAGCCTTTTCGTTTTAAGTTTTGGTTAATGAGTGTCCTGCAAGCACAAGTTAAGGTGCATTTGACACTTCATTTAATTATGTTTTTATGTTTTCTTAAAAAAATAAAAATAAAATCAAACTATATACTAAGTAGTATATACGTTGAATTTGTACATTGCAAGAAAAGTGCTTAGGGTTTAGGGGAAAAAAGGTTCGAGCCGCAGGATTAATAGCATGTTATAATTATTTCTCCAAAAAAAAAGAAAAAAAGGCCACATTGAATTTGTACTTGTACTTGCAAATCAATTAATAATTGATAAGTGAATTTTTATCTTCAAAAAATATACATTTTGGCTCATTATTAAATATATATTTTTCTCAACCTGCACCTTTTAAGGTGGAGAAATAAATTCCCTGTAGTCAATATCAGCCTACAGGGAATGTAGATAGCTGAAAAAATTAGTTAGGAAACTATCACCTATTGAGATTAAAATTTCCTTTAAAAAAAAAAAAATGAAAGTAGAATCTAACAAATAGAGTAATTAAGCACCACTTATTGCACATTTCTGGCATAATTAAAAAGAGGGATTTGAGGAGACAATTATACCTTAAATGTAAAAATCGAATAGTTCAAAGAAGCAAAAAGCCAGGTGTAAACAATGAATTGCATTCTGCAATAAGCCCCAATAAAATTTATAAAAAAAAAAAATCAATTAGAATGGTTACGGTGGATTTTTTATAAGAAGAAATTTAAGCACTTCTTTTAATATATAATCTTAAATATTTCAAATTGAGGTTCAATTTAAATTGCAGAGAATTTAAACTTTTATGGATAACATGCAATTACAACTTACGCTCTTAATTATTATTATTTTTTCTCAAAATTTTTTATTTTTATATTTAAACATTTGTTTGATTTAACAAATTTTTTTTTTTGTAAAATATAAACATATACTTAAACATAAACTTATATTTTAAATATATTAAAATATTAATGATTTATACACTAGCAAAAAAAAAAAATATATATATATATATATTTTATAGGCTTGTTAAAAAAAAAAAACCACTCAAATAATATATAAATCAGAATAATTCAACAAATTGAGGTTTTATTATCACTAGCACCTCTTGTTGTTTTTAACGGAGTCATTCAAATTATTCATCTTTTATTGTAACTATTGAATTCATGAAAGTAAAACGAAAGAAGAAACATAAGAAAAATGCTATTGGTGATGCATCATAATTTGCAAAAGTAAAAGTAATTAATTAATTATGTTATTTTCTAGTGTAGTATACGGTCGCTACAATTTAAGATACATTAGATCTTTTGATTTCGTGTAGTATACGCTACTGCAATTTAAGATGCATTAGACCTTTTGATTTAGTGCAGTGCACGTTGCTCCAATTTAAGATGCATTACACCTTTTTTTTTAGTGTACTATACAGTTGCTACAATTTAAGACACATTAGACCTTTTGATTTAGTTTAGCGTACATCGAGTGGGTTCCAATTAGCTCAACTAGTAAAGTCTCTGATGGTTGTATAAGAGATCTGGGGTTCAATCTCCGCCTACATCAAAAACTGATTGGTGTCTTGGTTTGATAATAAAGAGCTATCATCAGGAGCGGACGCTATAAGTTGAAACTCTCTAAAAAAAAAAAAGTTTAGTGTACATTGCTGTAATTTAAGATGCATTAAACTTCTTTTTTTACGTGTAATATATTGTTGCTGCAATTTAAGATACACTAGACTTTTTTTTTAGTCAAGTAATTAAAGAATAAGAAGAATTAGATTACACTACGTCTATGTTGTAGAAATTTAAGATGCATTAGACTTTTTATTTTTTATTTTTTTATATATAAACGCTTTCTTTTAAAAATCTAAAAAAATTTCAACAATTTGGTGAAAAATTTTCTGCAATTCGGTGCTGCCACTTGGCGCAATCTCGGCGTCTAAGCCTAACTTTTATTATATAGTACTAGTATTATACCTGTGCGATGCACAACTTAGTAAAAAAAATTATATATAAATTTTTCAAAAATATAAATTTTTTGATAATAAAATAAAATAGTCAAAATATTTTTAAATATTAAGTTCTATGGAAAGTGTATGTTGTGTATTTTTTTTTTTTTGCAAAAAAATATATTATAAATTTTTTTTAAAACTATGGCAAGTTTTAAATTTATAAAATCTCTTATTAGTAAAATTGTAATTAAATTATATATATATATATATATTCTAAAAAATATTACTGCAATTTAAGATGCATTAGACCTCTTTTTTCTAGTGTGGTATACAGTTGCTACAATTTAAGATGCATTAGACCTTTTGATTTAGTGTAGTATACATTACTGCAATTTAAGATGTATTAGACCTTTTGATTTAGTGTAGTGCACGTTGCTGCAATTTAAGATGCATTACACCTCTTTTTTTTTTTAGTGTACTATATGGTTCAATTTAAGACACATTAGACCTTTTGATTTAGTTTAGTGTACGTTGTTGTAATTTAAGATGCATTAGACCTCTTTTTTTACGTGTGATATACGACTGCTGCAATTTAAGATACACTAGATTTTTTTTTAGTCAAGTAATTAAAGAATAAGAAGAATTAGATTACACTACGTCTATGTTGTAGAAATTTAAGATGCATTAGACTTTTTTTATATAAACGTTTTCTTTTTAAAATCTAAAAAAATTTTTAGCAATTCGGTAAAAACTTTTTTGCAATTCGATGCTGCTGCTTGGCGCAACCACGACGTTTAAGCTCAGCTTTTATTATATAATACTCGTATTATTCCCGTGCAATGCACGACTTAATAAAAAAATTATATATAAATTTTAAAAAATATATTTTTTGATAATAAAATAAAATCTAATAACTAATAAAATAGTAAAAATATTTTTAAATATTAAGTTCTATGGAAAGTGTATGTTGTGTAAGTTTTTTTTTTTGGCAAAAAAATATATTATAAAATATTTTAAAAAACTATGACAAGTTTTAAATTTCTAAAATCTCTTATTAGTAAAATTGTAATTAAATTATATATATATATATTCTAAAAAATATTACTGCAATTTAAGATGCATTAGACCTCTATTTTCTAGTGTAGTATACGGTTGCTAAAATTTAAGATGCATTAGACCTTTCGATTTAGTGTAGTGCACATTGTTGTAATTTAAGATGCATTACACCTCTTTTTTTTTAGTGTAGTGTACGGTTGCTATAATTTAAGACACATTAGACCTTTTGATTTAGTTTAGTGTACGTCGCTGTAATTTAAGATGCATTAGACCTCCTTTTTTAGGTGTAATATATGGTTGCTGCAATTTAAGATACACTAGACTTTTTTTTTTAGTCAAGTAATTAAAGAATAAGAAGAATTAGATTACACTACGTCTATGTTGTAGGAATTTAAGATGCATCAGACTTTTTTTATATAAAAGTTTTCTTTTTAAAATCTAAAATTTTTTTAGCAATTTGTTGAAAAATTTTCTGCAATTCAGTGCCTCCACTTGGCGCAACCACGGTGTCTAAGCCTAATTTTTATTGTATAGTGCTAGTATTATGACTGTGCGCTGCACGACTTAGTGAAAAAATTATATATACATTTTAAAATATATATTTTTTGATAATAAAATCAAATCTAATAACTAATAAAATAGTAAAAATATTTTTAAATATTAAGTTCTATGGAAAGTGTATGTTGTCTAAGTTTTTTTTTTATTTTATTTTTTTTTTGCAAAAGAATATATTATAAAATATTTGAAAAAACTATGGCAAGTTTTAAATTTCTAAAATCTCTTAATAGTAAAATTGTAATTAAATTATATATATATTCTAAAAATATTACTGCAATTTAAGATGCATTAGACCTCTTTTTTCTAGTGTAGTATACGGTTGCTACAATTTAAGATACATTAGACCTTTTGATTTAGTGTAGTATACGTTACTGCAATTTAAGATGCATTAGACCTTTTGATTTAGTGTAGTGTACGTTGTTGCAATTTAAGATGCATTATACCTCTCTTTTTTAGTGTACTGTATGGTTGCTACAATTTATGACACATTAGACCTTTTGATTTAGTTTAGTGTACGTCGCTATAATTTAAGATGCATTGGACCTCTTTTTTTACGTGTAATATACGGTTGTTGCAATTTAAGATAAACTAGACTTTTTTTAGTCAAGTAATTGAAGAATAAGAAGAATTAGATTACACTACGTCTATGTTGTAGAAATTTAAGATGCATTAGATTTTTTTTTATATATAAATGTTTTCTTTTTAAAATCTAAAAAAATTTTAGCGATTCGGTAAAAACTTTTCTGCAATTCGATGCCGCTACTTGGCACAACCACAACGTCTAAACTCAACTTTTATCATATAGTACTTGTATTATTCCTGTGCAATGCACGACTTAATAAAAAAAATTATATATAAATTTAAAAAAAATTATTTTTTGATAATAAAATCAAATCTAATAACTAATAAAATAGTAAAAATATTTTTAAACATTAAGTTACATGGAAAGTGTATATTATGTAAGTTAAGATGCATTAAACCTCTTTTTTTCTAGTGTAGTATACGGTTGCTACAATTTAAGATGCATTCAACCTTTTGATTTAGTGTAGTGTACGTTGCTGCAATTTAAGATGCATTAGAATTCTTTTATTTTAGTGGAGTAAATAAAAAATAAGGAGAATTAGATTACACTACGTCTACCTTGCAGCAATTGAAGATGCATTAGAATAATTTTTTTTATATATATATTTTTTCTTTTTAAAATCTAAAAATCTTAAAAAATTTCAGCAATTTGATGAAAAATTTTCTGCAATTCGGTGCCACCACTTAGCGCAACCACAATTTCTAAGCCCAACTTTTATTACATAGCATATGATGTTACAAATTAATTTTTTTTAGAACATCAGATGTTAATGACCTAAACAACAAATATCATCAATTATCAGTATCAAATTAGTGACTTTTGTAAGCCATTTATTAAGACGTGTGTACTTAGGCTGGAAAGCAACGTCTAGTTGTCCACGGAGTGCACATATTACATTTGGCTAGTTTCTTGTGGATTGAGATCTAGTGCGATAGCAAATATGCTATCGTACCGTGCAATTAACCATTGGATATAAGAGAGAAGTTAAAAATAAAGTGTTAAAATAAAATGGTAAAAGGTTGAAGTTAAATTTTTTTTTTATTCAAGGGTTGAGATTAAAAGTTTTAAGGCGGAAATACATTTTTCGTCCCTATATTTTGCCCTGATTATCATTTGGTCCCTACGTTTTATTTAAAAAAGAAATTTAATTAATTAATTTTTTTTTAAACATTCTTTACATTATGTTCTTCCCAGTCATCATGAAGAACAAGTTCATGTTTTTCCTCGAATAATATGTTTGGTTGCTGAGGGAATTAAAAAAATCAAGAACATACCTAACATGGAACACGTAAAATCAAAGGGCACATATCTACAAACTACAAAGACTTTTAAAGATTCAAAACACAAAAAACAAAATCCCAAATCCAACCATCAATCTCCAACAAACCCAGAACATCACACAAACCTAGAAGGTGAAAAAATCAAAACCTCCGTACAAATATCAAACTCAGAAACAAACCCATAACTTTCAAACCCATAAAAATTCAAGGAAAACAGAGACAATAAGATCCAAATCTCTTCAAACCCAACTGATTCATGCAATTTCCCAATACAAACAAACCCACATGAAACTGAAAATTCAAACCCCAATCCACCACCTTCAAACCCTACCAGTGGCCAAAAAATCCAGATCTACCCATTGTCTGTGAGCCCAGCTGACCACCGCAACCTAGACTCATAAAACCTACCCAACACCATTAATCTCTACCTCTACCGATATCAGGCCATCTCTCTCCACCTCCATCTTTGTACTCCACCTCGATGTGCTCCATGATGGGTGTGTTGGATAGTTGGGTTGTGAGGAATTTCGGTTTGGTGAAAGCCATTGGAGTGAGCCTCCGAAGTGGCAAGGTTTTTGTGGGAGTGGAAGATTGTGGGGCAAAGAGTAGAGGTGCTACTGCTGTAGCCATTGAATTTGGAGACAAAGAGAGAGACTAAGAGGTGTTTGTTTAATAAGAAAATTTGTCTCCACTTGTGTTCGTCTACTTTAATCGCATATTCCCCCAGATGCATTTTTATATTTTAACATGTGGGGGAAAAAAAAAAGTTAAAAATACGAAAAAGTAATTTTGTTTTTAATTTTTTTAAAAAAATTTAGATGCTAATAAGGAATTTTTTAGTGCCAATATAAAATTTTTTTTTATTATTTTAATAGTTTCGTCTGCCACCTACAGGCACTGACAGAAATAACTAAAATGGATGACGTTTTTTTAAACGGAGACTAAATGTGGTAAAAATAAAATCAATGGACCAAAATGAGAATCGGGGAAAAATATAGGAATGAAAAGTGCATTTTTGTCAAGTCTCAAATCAACCTTTAATTTGCTATTGCGTGGTGCAATAGCCTTAACTATTTAACTAGATCTCAATCTGTCTCTTACTCAAGTTTTCTGTGAGGTCCAGATTACTCCACCAACACCTAAATGACATAAAGGTACAAGTGAGTTCTTTTCTTTTGTGATATATGACGTATGACGTATCACTTTCTTTGGTAGCTACCTGAATGATTTCCTTAGATCTTTTTTGAAGTTGGGCTTGAGTTATATATGTTGAAATGAAGTTTAGCAAGTTCAAAAGAATAATCCATGGCATGGTCCTCAAGGGAGTGTTTGGTTGAAGGGATGGAAAAGTGTGAAGATAGAAAATGGTGAGAGGATAGAAAAGTGGAAGGATAGAAAAAATTTTAATTTCCCTCATTTTTGTTTGGTTGGGAGTGAAAAAGTGAGTTTGTATAAATTTACTCATATACCCTTGTTAAAAAATGATGTCCAATTAAAACAAAAAAGTGATGAGCAACCAAAAAAAAAACCTCCAAATTTATTTTAAAAAATCATTTCCAGAAAAAAAAAATCATTTCTATTTTAAAAAAAAAAAAAAAACACAAAGCACCACGCCCATGCTTAGGAAATCAAAAGAAAAAAAAATAATGAAAAAAGGGGAGGCATTAGGAGAATAATAAATCTCACAGCGGTCCAGTTCAATATGTCTTAACTCTTAAAATATATCAACATATCAACTAGAAGTTTCCACTTTTCTGATCAAGATAAATCATCTTAGTTGATACGTTATAGTCTTTGCAGATAAAAATGCCCAATTTCATCACCGACTACGAACTATAATTCTGAGTTTACAAAGAACTTGTGATTTATATCTTCTATGACTTTTCACATTAATCACAATGCATCTCATGGACTATTTGATAATGTCCAAATATTCATGTTACCATTATTTTGGATAATAATAAAACAACTTTATTTATCATAACATTAAGTCATACATAATATCATACATAGCATCATACAATAGGATTTAAGGGCACACATCCTAACAATCTTCCACTTGCCCTAAAGACTATTGTGCACTAATCTAATTCACATTCCCTCCAAATGTGACTCAAAAGTTCTTTGGGGCAAGGTTTTGGTAAAGGGATCTGCTAGATTACTTGTACTATCAATCTTTGCTACTACTACATCTCCTCGAGCAATAAAGTCTCGAATAATGTGGTACTTTCTCTCAATGTGCTTTCCTTTCTTGTGATTTCTTGGATTTTTAGATTGTGCCTCCGCTCCACTATTGTCGCAAAATAATATGATGGGAACTTGCTCCATTCTCACAACACCAAGATCAGAAAGGGATTTCTTGAGCCAAACAGCTTTCTTTGCCGCCTCACAAGCAGCAATATATTCAACTTCTATGGTGGAGTTCACAATACAAGATTGCCTAACACTCCTCTTACTTATGGCTCCACCTCCCAAGGTAAACACACAACCTAAAGTGGACTTTTTGAAATCAAGATCTGATTGAAAATCTGAATCTGTATACCAATGGGAATCAAATCCTCACTATGGTAAACAAGCATATAATCTCTCGTTCTCCATAGATACTTGAGAATATGCTTTACAGCTTACCAATGTTTAAGTCCTGGATTTGATTGATATCAGCTGACCATGCCAACTGAATAACAGATATCTGGTCTAGTACATAGCATGACACATATAAGACTTCTCACTGCAAAAGTATAAGGAACTTGTCTCATGGTATTTTCTTCCTCAAGAGTTTTAGGCCTTTGGTCATCAGACAGAGGAACTCCATGTCTAAAAGGTAGTAATCCTTTCTTGGAGTTTTGCATGCTAAACCGTTCTAGAACCTTATCTATATACCCAATTTGTGATAAACTTAACATCTTATTTTGCGATCTCGCCAAAGCTTGATCCCTAGAATAAATTTAGTTTCACCTAAGTCCTTCATTTCAAATTAGCTTGACAATTAAACCTTTACCGATGACATTACCCCTACATCATTTCCAATGAGTAGAATATCATCAACATAAAGCACTAGGAACATTACTACTTTGTCTCAATGTCTTTTGTACACACATGGTTCATCAAGATTTTGTTAAACACCAAATGATTTGATTGCTTGATCAAATCTGATGTTCCATGACCTAGATGCTTGCTTTAGTCCATAAATGAACATTTTCAATTTGCATACCATATGCTCTTGGTTCTTTGTTATGAAACCTTTTGGTTGCATCATATAGATTTCTTCTTCAAGATTGTCATTAAGAAATGCAGTCTTGACATCCATTTGCCAAATCTCATAATCATAATGAGCAGCAATGGCTACTGTCAAAAAAGTTTCATCATAATCAATATATTCTTTTTGTGTATACCCTTTCGCCACTAGTCTTGCTTTAAAGGTTTCAACTTTTCCATCTATCCCTTTTTTCCTCTTGTAAACCCATTTGCAACCAACATGTTTAATGCTGTTAGACGCCTTTACAAGATCTCATACATGATTGGAATACATAGAATCCAATTCAGATTTCATAGCTTGGACCCAATGATGTGCGTTTATATCATTCATTGCCTCTTCATAAGTGTAGGGATCCAATTCAGCATCTTCTAAGATAGCTTCATAAGTTTCTCCCAAACTTATAAATCTTATAGGAGGCCGAACAATTCTCCCACTACGATGAGGCGCCTGTGTACTTGTCATCTCATGAGTAGTATCTTGTGATGTATCGAATACAACCACATCATCCCTAGTTTCATCTATTGGTTGTTCACTTACAGGTTTATTCATTTCAGCCAATACAACTCTACTTCTAGGAGTAAAATTATTCATATAATCATTTTCCAAAAAATTAGCATTTGTACTAACAAAATCCTTGTTATCATTTCGACTATAGAATAAATAACCTCTAATTTCTTTTGGATAACCCACAAGTAAACATACTTCTGATTTTGGTTCCAACTTATCAGGCTTCCCCTTTAGCACATGTGTTGGACAACCCCAAATGTGGAGATATCTCCTACTAGGCTTATGCCTACTCCACAATTCCATGGGTGTTTTGGGAACATATTTTGATGGAACTAAATTCAAAAGATGTATTGATGTATCTAAGGCATACCTCCAAAAAGAAATTGGTAAAGTTGAGTAACTCATCATGGACCTAACCATTTTCAAAAGAGCCCTATTCCTTCTCTCTGCTACACCATTTTGTTGAGGAGTTCTAGGTGCAGTCAATTAGGATACAATCTCATTATGAATTAGGTAATCCTTGAAATCCCCAAGAAGGTATTCGCCACCTCGATTAGATTGAATGACCTTTATGCATTTACCCAATTGATTCTCAACTTCAACCCTAAACTCTTTGAACTTTTCAAAGGCTTCGGACTTCTGTCTCATTAGGTATACATAACTATATCTTGAGTAATCATCCGTAAAAGTGATGAAGTACTCATAACCTTCTTTTACTTGGGTTGACATGGGACTACATACATCTGTATGAACTAATTCAAACAACTCTTGGGCTTTTCTACCTTTTGCATTAAAAGGTCGTTTGGTCATTTTACCTTCCAAACAAGATTCGCAAATTGAAAATCCATCAAATTCCATGGGCTGTAAAAGTCCATCTTTGATTAGTCTTTGAATTCTATTTGAATTAATATGACACATACGCAAGTGCCAAAGATATGCATCACTAGTAGAAGAAAACTTTCTCTTTAATGATTTTACATGAGAGTTACTATCTAATTCAGAATTGTATAATTCATGCTTATCAGGAGTTAAAATATAAAGACCATCCATAATATTGCTAGAACAGATAAACATTTTATCATTCTTTATTACAACATTATCTTTCAAGATAACACAATATCCATGCCTACCTAAATAAGTTGCAGAAATTAAATTCCTATGAACATTAGGTACATACAAACAATCTTCCAATATTAAAACTCTAAACTTAAAGCATAAATTAAATACTCCAACAGCTACAACCAAAATCCTACTCCCATAAGCCAAAGTAAGAAATAATTCCCCTTCATTTAGCTTTCTGGTCTCCTGGAACCCTGCAAAGTATTACAGATATGATTAGTACAACTTGAATCCACACACCAGGAATCCGTGGGATTCTATACCAAACATATTTCAAGAAGGAATGAACTTTTCATACTCTTATTCTTGGCGGCTATGAAAATTGGACAATTCTTCTTCCAATGTCCCTTCTCACCACAATGGAAACATTTTCCTTTAGTTTTCTTTCCTTTGTTGGCAACTCCAAAGGCAATTTGTTTACCATCTTGCTTGGTGAAGTCCTTCTTCTTCTTCTTCTTCTTACCCTTGCTTTTCGACTTAGGTTGAGAAGTAGAAACTTCACCAACATTGGCTTCAATACTAGAAGTACCAAGGATGTCTTCCGCCGCTACCAATTCATTCATCAATTCAGACAAAGAATAAATCTTTTTGTTTATATTATAATTAAGTCTGAATTCCTTGAATGATTCCGGTAGTGACTGGAGTATCATATTTACTTGGGATTCTCCATCAATATTGGCACCTAAAACTTCCAATGTATTCAGATTAGAGATCATCTTAAGACAATGCTCACTCACTGAAGTACTTTCAGCCATTTTGGTATTATAAATCTGTCTCAGAGTTTCTTGCCTTGCAGAATGGCTTTGCTCACCAAACATCTCCTTCAGACTTAGTATTATGTCCGAAGCCAGTTCTACATCTTGCATTTGATGCTTTAGAACATTTGAAATAGATGTTAGGGTATAGCACTTAGCCATCTCATTAGATTTCTGCCAACAATTATATCGCTGTTTTTCCTCAAGAAGAGCATCTAATGATGAAAAGCTAGGATATGGTTGAGTAAGCACATATTTGTGCTCTTCAGCAGTAAGAACAATGCCTAAATTTCTTTTCCAGTCAACATAGTTGGATCCAGTCAATTTATTTTGGTTAAGAATAACAAGTAGGTTAAATGATGCCATGATTTAAATCTGAAAATAATAAACATGAAAATAATGAGTAAACTGGACATTATCAATTTAGCATACAAATATATAGTATGGAATCTTAATAAAACCATAATATAAAATATGCAACGACATCCCAATCTCATGTTTAAAATTCCTTGGAATCAAGTAAAATATAAACACTATGATTGATTGAGAACTATTCTTATTATTAGTGCTATCATGATAACTCTTATCAAACATTAATAACATGCTATATTTCCTTTAGCCTCTAAGTAATAATGACATAGCTCCGAATGGAGGTTAACATAAAACTTAGTCTAGTGTACACTATTGACTAAATTCTATGTGAGTCATTAAGTAACTCCATGGTAGCGTGGTCATCTTTAATGTAAAAACACATATCATCTATCATTAACAAGCTTATTCTGTAGTACCATGAATTAAACATCCTCTGAAGGGAGCAAGGCATATACGCCAAGGCGAGGTGCTTAATCATACTATTATAAACTGACAATGGAGGCCTTGAGATCCAACTTTTGTATCTCTCTCCCACTAGATATTTTAAATTAAAGGTTTTTAAGATCAAGAATCATAATAATGCTAGAGACCTTGAAAAAATAATCATAATCTCATTAGAAATAAATTTCATAATCCTAGCATTAATATAAAATTTGATCATATATATATATATCACTAAACTAACATCTACATGTTTATCATTCAAGAATGAATGCTATTTATTCATACATGTACGTCTAGTAAAAAACAAAACCAATTGGCAATATTAATTATAAAGCTTTATATCAATGAAAGCATGTTAATGGCAGATTGATAATGCCACATTGGTCCACGAAAACATGCAAAAAAATAAAAGCTTTATAATAAACAACAAACCATGCCAAAGGATTCAAATAATAACTATATCTAAGCAATTGAATTTAACGTATTCATCACTAAAGCAAATACTATCAATACACGGAATATATAAAGAGACATAACCATAACCACTTCGAATAATATGAACCAATTATCCGAACCAATGTATATCTCATATTCGTTGATGGCATCAATAACCGTTATGAAATTAAATTCAACTGTCAACTAAATCCAAGCAGTGTAAAAGTCAAAATTCACGCATGACAGTTATGCACATGACTTTATCCAATCAACATGTGTGTGTGTGTGTGTGTGTGTGTGTCCTTGGCTATTCAATCATTCAATTGCTTATCATGTAATAATCATGGCCCACGGTTGCATTTTGTTCTCTTTAAGGATTCTCTTGAATCCTTGTTATATATTGTTGACCAAATATATAACAATTCTTTATGGCCAAGGACATAACAATTTTGCAAAAATTTGAAAACACAAAGATAACGGTTTTCTTAAATTCTAAAACTCAATCACATGTTATACAAACATGATATGAAAACCTAGCTCTGATACCAATTGTTGGAAAATTTGGTTTTGTATCTCATACAAAACACACAGCGAAAGCAACAAATATTGATCTATTTCATTCATGATTGACAACATGCACTATGTAAATTTCAGAATTTAAGAACAAGATAGCGTACCTTGGTGTGGTGAAATTCAAAACAAAATATTAGAAGCACTTGGAAACACTTTTAATCTTCACTCCAATTCCACTTTACGCTTAAGAAGTGTGGTCTCTCAATTAATTTCCAAGGGAGAATAATTGAGTGGCTTTTAACCACACACACACACACACACACCATTTCACAATGATGCCTCTCTATCTCACATAAAAAATTTTGTATGTTTCTCCCTATATATCTAACTGATTTTCTAATTGGGCTGGCCTATTGGGCCTTTCCAATTGGGTTTTAGTGTGTGACTTGGAGTGAGATCAAAAGGAACCAATAAGACACTAGCTCCAATGGACCTTGGGCTTTTCTGTCAACTCTTGATAAGTCCAAAGTTACCATTAATTATATTTAATACCACTATATAAATATAATTTCACTCTAGGCCTTATTAATAAATTATATCTCAAGACTTTATTATACATGCAACCCCTTCATAAAATATTCGTAGTAATACAAAGTCATGAATGTAGACTGTCACTTTGAAGATTATTACATCTTAATCCTTGAGTACTCGATTTAATTCTTTAAGTTATTCATCATATATTTATGAAATCCAATTTCATAAATATATATTTTAGTAACTCTTTACTAAAGTGGTTTGGCCTAGCACTCTGAATAACCAAACTCATTAAACTTATCTCAAGGGAATATTTTATATCTCCGTTAAGAGATTATGAATTCCATCTTAAGAATATATGTTCCATCAACACTAAATGTGACTGCCTAACATACTGAGGTTTTGATCGTGACTTTAGATCTCACTCCTGATATATCAAAACAACCTACACCTTATGATCAAGTCAATTATTTTATCAGAATTAAGAATTCATGCAAATAAAAGTCGTGAAATTTATTATTTATTTGACAGTCATTAGGAGAATAATAAATTTCACAGCAGTCCAGTTCAATATGTATTAACTCTTGAAACATATCAATATATCAACTAGAAGTCTCCACTTCCATGGTCAAGATAAATCATCTTAGTTGATACGTTATAGTCTTCACTGATGAAATGCCCAATTTCATCACCGACTACAAACTATAATTCTGAGTTTACAAAGAACTTGTGATTTATATCTTATGTGACTTTTCATATAAATCACATATTATGCATCTCATGCACTATATGATAATGTCCAAATATTCATGTTACCATTATTTTAGATAATAATAAAACAACTTTATTTATCATAACATTAAATCATACATAATGTCATACACAATATCATACAATAGGATTTAAAGGCACACATCCTAACAAGTACTACATTGGTGGCCACAAAAATAAGAAGATATATTTCATATAAAAACAAAAAAGGAATGGTTGGAGATTTTCTTTTCCTTTTTTGGTTGTTGTTGTTGTTGTTGAGAGAAGGACCGGTGTCTTTGGCTTCATATTACCAACTTCCTATAAATTGGGTATCTCAGTTCATCGTATCAACACACCTCTCTATCTCACAGCTCAAAACTAATTGGGATACTCATACATGGCCTTCTTTTGTGCATCCTCTTCTTCCTCGAAACCTCAAAATGGTTTCAAAGATATCCAAAATACTGTAAAGATTACTTACCTCATCGATGATACTTGTATGCAAAAGGCACAAGGAAGCAGCATTGCCCAAGATCAAGCCGTCAATTATTTTCCCACGGAAGACTACAATTTTCTTCCTGAATATCACAGTTCAACGGTTAAGTTTTGCATAACCATTTTCACCATTTCTTTTTCTTGTTTTTCCGGACCTTACTTTTCATAATTTAAGAGGGATATATTGTTTTTTCCAGGATGATTTTTGTGTTGAATACTTGCAAAAACTAAAGAAATTCAAAAATATACTTAGCAAGTTAGTTGGAGATCCTTTCGAAGGTTTGAACATGGTTGATGCAATCCTGCGCTTAGGCATTGAGTACCACTTCCAAGAGGAGATTGAAACAATCCTAAAAAGGCAGTATATGATTTTTAGCGCTCATGCAGGTCATGATCATGATCTTTATGAGGCTGCACTGCGTTTTCGATTATTGAGACAAGATGGCTATCATGTTTCTGCAGGTGAGAATATATTTTTCTTTTTACCTAAATTACGTTATGCTTGTAATTATCACAGCACGGTTATAATTACATCTCCAAGGATTGGGTGGCAAATAGCGTTTGATTCTAAAAGTTGAACAAAAACATTTTTACACTAACATTAAAAAATAAAATAAAATTATTCGCAGTTGAGCTCTAACTCAAATAACAGAGTAAGTTCATGGGTTCAAAACTCACTCGATAACGTAGATGTGTAACTTACCAATTGTAGAAAAAAATATTCCTTGAAAGTCAATAAATTGCGGCTAATTGTGTGTCATGCAGACGTGTTTAACAAATTCAAGAACAAAGAAGGAAACTTTAAATTGGAGTTAGGTGAACACATAAGTGGATTGATGGAATTATACGATGCGTCAGAGGTAAGCATCAATGAGGAAGACATACTCGATGAAGCTAAAGACTTCAGTCGCCATCTTCTCGAAGCAAACCTCAAACATCTTGATCACCAACAAGCTAGATTCATTCTAAACACATTGGAGCATCCCTATCATAAGAGTTTGCCAAGGTTCATGGCTAAGGACCTCCCAGACAATTTCAAAGGGGCAAGGAGTTGGGTAAAACATTTACAAGAACTAGCAAAGATGGACTTCAAAATGGTCCAGTCCATACACCAACAGGAACTTCTTCAAATTTTCAAGTAAGTTCAATGAGACTCTGGAATATTTTTGTTGTGGTTGTCCATTAATTATTTTGGAACTCAGATTGCCAATACTTTGATACTATTCTAAATTATCATTTCTCCTAAAAGATGGTGGAAAGGCTTAGGTCTGGCTAAAAAGTTGAACTTTGCGAGAAATCAACCACTTAAATGGTACATGTGGACAGCGGCTTGCCTCACAGATCCAAGCCTGACATATCAAAGGGTTGAGCTCACAAAACCTATAGCTATGGTTTACGTGATAGACGACTTGTTTGATGTTTACGGAACACTAGATGAACTCACTCTCTTCACAAATGCGGTGAATCGGTACGTGTGTTTGTTCCATATAGGAAAATTGCTAAATATTCTTTCACACTTGTTTTATTCCACCATTTTACACCAATATATAATTGATGCAAGAATGTTCATGTTTTAAAAATGTCCACATTTCAACTAATAAAAGTGGATGTAAATAAATATATATATATATATATATATATATATATATATATATATATATACAGAGAGATGATATGTCCACAATATTTTCACAACATTTTTACAACAAAACTTAAGTGGCAGATTGTTACTGGTTGTTATTGTTGGGGTAAAAAAATAATTTTAGTGTTAGGTTCAAATTTGAACCAATAACAACTAACCACCTTTAATTTGTTGTAAAAATATTGTGAACATAGTATCTCTCAGAGAGAGAAATGATATATGTGTGTGTGAAATAATAAATGTGTGATAATTAAAACAGTAGAAAAATATGACTTGCTTTCTTTTACCATTTCACTATGCGTGATTACTACATTTTTCTGTGCACGTAGATGGGAATTATCAGCAACTGAGAAATTATCAGACTCTTTGAAGATATGTTTTGTGGCTCTTTATGACATTACCAATGAAATCAGCTACAAGGTCTACAAAAGGACTGGATGGAACCCTATAGACTCCCTAAAAAAAGCGGTATATATATTGACAAAATATCTATCAAACACCTAATTATTTCGTAAAAAAAAAATTACATATTGGTCCCTAAATTTTAGTTTATTAATAATTTTAAATCTTGAAATTTAAAATGATTGCTTTCGATTCCTTAAATGACATGACCAAACTTAAACTAACATGACGACATTACTCTCTTAGATACATTAGAAATAATTTCTAACAAAAACGATCGCTTCAACTTTCAGAGGGACTAAAAGTGATCATCTTAAGTTTGTTGAGAACTAAAAAAAAATAATAGAAAATTATTAATTTACATTATACTATCAACATAAGATTTACATTGTAGATTAAACAAATATATACAACATTGTACACTTTTATGCAAATGTATGCATTTGTTTAGTTTACAATATAAATCTTCCATTGATAGTACAATATAAATTAATAATTTTCTATTATCATTTTAGTTCTCAACAAATTTAAAATGGTCACTTTTAGTCTAAAGACATTAAGTGATTAGTCGGATTTCAGGGACGAAAATTGCTCTTGGCCTGACGTATAAGGACAAACATTTTATTTTGACATATTTTTCATGTGAATAGTAAAATTCCGAAGAGATTACTCATGCTACACCTTTGCAATTATTGATTGTTACAGTGGGCCAGTTTGTGTAATGCCTTCCTAATAGAAGCACAATGGTTTGCTTCTGGGAACTTGCCAAAGGCAGAGGAGTACATGAAGAATGCACATGAGAGTACAGGAATACATGTGGTGCTAGTTTACATGTTCTTTCTCTTGGGTGAGGGAATTAGCAAGGAGACTGTTGAACTTCTGGACAGCAATCCCAGCATTACATCTTCCGTTGCCACAATTCTTCGACTCTGGGATGACCTTGGAAATGCCCAGGTAAGAGAATAATATTAAATTCAAAAGCAGCCACACATAATTTGTCCACTTTTAACAAGTTAGTGATCCCACCAATAATAGATATCTAGTGGCCTAAATGACATTGGCCTTTTAGGGTTGGTTGGGTAACATTGTTTGAATAACAGTTTTCGTTGTTTAAACAATACAATACATATTTTTACAATACTTTCTCATCAATACGTATTTTCACAATACTTAAACAACATTATTAGAATAATATTATCAAACAGGCTCTTAATTTTTTTCAAGCAAGGAATAGGACAGTCATGATAGAAGTTAAAGGAAATTGAATGTCCACTCATTTGTACTCCACCTTTTGTCGCATTAACCACAGCTATCCACGTGTAAGGATCATAGTTTTCTTAGAAAAATTGGAAAAATAATATTTTCCATAGAAGGAAACTTAGAGCCTATTTGATAATATTTTTCTAGTAACGCTATTTAAGTGTTGTCGAAATATATCTATGTTTGCAACTTCTAAGGTTAACTCACTAACAGCTTAGGATTATCTGCAGGATGAGGATCAAAACGGTCATGATGGATCCTATATTGAGTGCTACAGGAAAGAACGTCAAGGCTGTTCAGTTGAAGATGCAAAAAGTCATGTTTTCAAAATGATTTCAAATGCATGGAAGCAACTCAACAAGGATTGCCTTAACCCAAATCCATTTCCAGCGTCTTTTATAAAGGCTTCTCTTAATTTTGCAAGGATGGTTCCTTTGATGTACAGTTATGACGAGAAACATCGCCTTCCAAGTCTAGAGGAGCACATGAAGTCACTGATCTTTAAAAGTGATCCCTATAAGAAAATGTAAACAAATTAGACTTTTGGGTTTCATAACGTATTCCGCTTTGGTAGTGTAATAACCAATGGAAGATGTGAGGAGGCTTAAACTAGTTAGCACTATTTCAGCTTCTTGCACTAGCATTTCCTTAAAATTTAAGTGCTAAATAAATTTTCAAATTTCCTGAATAATATGTAACCAAATCCACTATGAAGATTGTTGCAATACATATGTAAAGAGACACCATAGCCTGATTTTCCTCTCTTGCTTTCAATTGCTGATTAATCCAGCCTTGATGTCATCACAGTTATTTGATGCTGTAAGTCGATAAGTCTGCCATTTAACCAATTTCTTGGCCTATTCAAGGCTGTTTGAAAATTTTACGTGATCTCAGTGGTTTCAGAACAATATTCCAAACACATAGTTGGTCATTTTAGTGTTTTGGTGGGAAAGTCCTGTCAATAATATGGCAATTAATGGAGAGGTTGAAAGACCTTTTGGCTTTGGCAAGGTTTTCTCAAGAAATTCTGTTTCGCCTTTCTCTACAAAATATTAAGGTTTTTTTTTTTTTTTTTTTTTTCCTTGTTCTATGGTGACGAGCGAATGCCAAGAAAAATTTTATATCCTACAATATTTTGAATTTGCCTGATTTCGCTCAACTGCTCTACAATTTGCTCGACCAAAATTGTCAGACTTGAACAGTATATTTTTTGCAAATGTGTAATATTGTAAACATTTCTTTAATCTACAATATAAAATTTAAATTGCTAATACATTATAAATTAAAAATTTTCCTTTAATTATAAAGAAAGTTTTGTCATAGAATTTAGCCAAATGGTTACACACTATGATAGACAACATTACAAATTTAGCACCATTGACACGTACTGATCACACTACATTCAACATACTTTTATTTACGGTCACTAAAAAATGTTAATAAAAACTTTAAACTTCTACAATATACACAAACATGAGAAAGGTTTTGAAATTGGTTCAGTAGTTAGTTTTTTTTTTTTTTTTTTTTTTTTTTTTTTGCATATGGCTAATTTAGCATAGAAGAGGACTGTGAGAGCATTATAACAGATTTACTTTTGAATCACGAAATGTTTTATATGTTTGAGAACTCCCATTTCCCCTTTATTATTCTGTGGCCTCTTTTCGGGTTCGATTGGGGATTAGTTTGTCGATACTTTTTTAGGGATTGGATAAGAACTTCATTGGCAAGATGATACTCTCTGTTGTCACAAATTACCTGGTTTCATATCTGGTTCTTGTGGTGTGTGGAGGCTGAAGCTGTGGTGTGACATGAGTTCTAGCGAAGGTGATTGCTTCCATAATGGAAGTCGTGAGGTTCTGAGGACCCAAGAACCCGAAGACCCGAAGAGAGGAAGGCCGACATGCATTAGGTAAGATGGAGCAAAGGAGTAAGGGAAGTTACCTGAAAATACCCGAAGATGATGTGGCATGGGCATTGCTGACATAAGGGTTACAAATATTCGAAGGTGGTAGGCCAATTTAGAGGGATGCATTAAATGCCCGGCAACAACCATTCTGGCCGCATTAATTGGAAGATACCAGTTCAATCCGTTGCATTAATGTGGATATGACCTGAACAGTGTTGAACGCAGAGTTAGAACTCTGCTCATCTACCGACAGACAGGTGTCAGAGGGAAAAACATAGTAGGTTGTGAGGTGTAGGGCCATGATGAAAGGAGCAAATAGTATAAATAAGAGTCGGGACACTATAGAGGGGGAACTTTTGTTGTTGAACCCTCTCTACCAAATGTATTGTATGAGGACCTTTAAGTGAATAAAGAAGCAGCAACATTTTTAAGCTGGTTTTATGAGTTTTTGGTCCTTACAATTGGCGCCATCTGTGGGAACAACAACAGCGTAACACATTCCATTTAGAAGTGTATGGCGGAGGTGTATCTAGAAGGGGAAGAATCAGTAAGTTCACGAAGCAGGGACGTAGCTGTAAGTCTCCAGCGTGACAAGGGGAAGGGACATACTTCGGGGGTGGTGAAAGCATATGATGGCGGTCAGGGGGCTGAGCAACGATTGTTAACTGAGGGGCATATGTCTCGCGACGATGTATTGCGACAGATGCAATCTGAGATAGCGTACTTACGCAGGTGCGTGAATAGTAAGAAGCGGAGACGTAAGGGTAATGCTAGCTCTTCCAGTGACAGTTCGGAAGCAAACCCAGGAGGAATTCATCCCCCAATGTTTGAGCCTACTCGAAGTGTGACCCGTGCTAGTGTGTCTTCGGGCGTTAGGGCAAAACAGCAGAAGGAGACGAGGATGCCCGATACTGATGGGATATATCGCGATGACGGGAGTGATGCAATGGGTAAAGCCCTGAGACAAATTGCCAAATCCCCTTTTGTGGCAAGGATAAACAGGGCAAAGCTACCTCGTAGGTTTTCTCAACCCATTTTTACTATGTATAACGGGAGGACTGACCCTGTAGAGCACGTTAGTCATTTTAGTCAGAAAATGGCCGTTTATTCGAATAATGAGGCATTGATGTGTAGAGTTTTTCCCTCCAGTTTGGGGCCCGTGGCTATGAGGTGGTTTGATACTTTGGCAGAAGGTTCCCTAAGGTCTTTTGAAGAATTGACTAGGGCATTTGGAGCAAGGTTCATAACTTGTACTAGGATTCCAAAACCTTTGGATGCTCTACTGTCTATGTCTATGAGGGAAGGTGAAACACTCAAAACCTATTCTGACCGATACTGGGAAACGTATAATGAAATTGATGGGGATGTGGAAAGTGTAGCCGTAAGAACTTTCAAGGTGGGTCTTCCCGCGGAGCATGGGTTAAGAAAGTCTTTGACAATGAAGGCCGCGATAGACATGCGACAGCTCATGGACCGGATAGATAAGTATAAACGGGTAGAGGAGGATCAGATGCAAAGCAAAGAAAAAATGAAGGATCTTCGGGGAGGGGGGTTTCAAGGTATTCGGCCTAAACGAGACTTTACAGGCCATCCGAGGACCGCCGAGTCTCCTCTAGTTAACTCACTATTTAAGGAACCCGTGCATCACATACTAGAGAAAATTCGGCATGAGCCATATTTTAGGCCACCAAACAAAATGAGTGGAGATGCATCCACGAGGAACCAAAACCTCCACTGCCATTACCACCAGGATAAGGGACACACCACGAAGAAGTGCCGGACATTGCGCGACCATTTGAATCAATTGATTAGGGCCGGGAAGATCAATCACTTATTGGCAAAGCCGAATGGGAATCAGGAACAACTAGATACTCGGAAATATTGGGGTCAGGCCCCTCAACCATCTTTAGGCACTATTAACGTCATCTTGACCCAGCCGAGAGGAGACTTTGGGAAACCTTCTCGGGTCATGACCGTTCAAAACAAGTGTGGGAATGAGGACGTGGAAGAGAATCATCAAACAAACAAAAGACTGAGATCCTCGGTGACACCTACTTTGGGTTTTTCTGATAAGGATAAAGAGGGAACGTTTCAACCCCACGATGATGCCTTGGTCGTCACAGTTCGTATTGGGGGATATGATGTGAAACGAGTCTTGGTGGATGATGGAAGTGGTGCCGAGATTATGTATCCGGATCTATTCAATGGATTAAAGTTGAAAGAGGAGGACTTGGAAAAATACGACCATCCGTTGGTCGGTTTTGATGGAAACCAGGTGATCCCACGAGGAATGATTAGGCTGCCCGTGCAGGTGGAGGGTTCCGAAGTACAGGTAAATTTCATAGTTGTTATGGCATATTCTCCTTACACGGCCATTTTGGCTAGACCGTGGTTGCATGCGATGGAGGCAGTTTCATCAACCTTACATGTGATGGTGAAGTACCCTATACGAGGAAGCGTGGGAGTGTTACATGGCAGTCAAACGGTGGCCAGGCAGTGTCTAACGTCTGCCACTATTCGTACAGGCCGAGGTTCGTTGGAGGGAGAAGTTCCTGAGACGTCATAGCAATTAAAGGAGGCTGCTCGGGAAGTCGGCCTAGTTGAGGATGAAGGATCTGCCGAGAAGCTAACCAAGGTAATTATTGGGGAAGATAAAGAGAAATATTTTCAAGTCGGATCCAAACTGCCGACACAGGAAAGAGAAGAGTTGATTCAATTCTTGCGAGGTAATATTGATGTTTTTGCATGGACGACTTATGATGTACCAGGAATTAATCCAAAAGTTATCTGCCACCATTTGAATATTAACCCCCATGCGACGCCTAGACAGCAGCCTTCTCGGCGAGCATCTCAAGAGCACGCCGAGGCAGTTAAAGAGGAGGTTGGTAAGCTAAAGCAGGCTGGTGCGATCAAAGAGATCTTCTATCCTGAGTGGCTGGCCAATACTGTCGTAGTAAAAAAGAAGAATGGGAAATGGAGAGTCTGTATTGACTTTACAGATCTGAATAAGGCATGTCCCAAGGATCCTTTCCCTATACCCAGAATTGATCAATTGGTGGATGCAACTGTGGGGCACCCCCGAATGAGCTTCTTGGATGCATTCCAAGGGTATCATCAAATCCCTTTGTCACTGAATGACCAGGAGAAGACGGCTTTTCGTGCCCCTAATGGTAACTACCATTACCGAGTAATGCCCTTTGGTCTAAAAAATGCAGGGTCCACTTATCAACGAATGGTGACCAGAATGTTTGATGCGCAGTTGGGGCATAATATGGAAGCTTATATCGATGATATGGTAATCAAAAGTAAGAAGACAGAAGACCATTTGAAAGATTTGCAGGAGACCTTCTCGGTGTTAAGAAAGTATAAGTTACGCTTGAATGCATCAAAGTGTTCTTTCGGAGTGGGCTCGGGAAAGTTTTTAGGGTACATGATTACTCATCGGGGAATTGAAGTTAATCCTGACCAAATTAAGGCTGTCTTAGGATTGCATCCCCCTCAGAACCCGAAAGAAGTGCAGAAGTTAGCTGGTATGATTGCAGCCTTGAACAGGTTCATTTCACGGTCCGCAGACAGGTGCCGCCCATTTTATCGCCTTTTGCATAGGTGGAAAGATTTCCAGTGGTCTAACGAATGCAATTTGGCTTTTGAGGATTTAAAGCAATACCTATCTAGACCGCCGATATTATCGACGCCCGAGAAGGAAGAAGTGCTATATGCTTATCTAGCCGTCACAAATCACTCCGTAAGTCTTGTCTTAATATGGAATGATGAGGGGGTCCAGAAACCAATATACTATGTCAGCAAGTCTTTGCAAGAAGTTGAACAGAGATACCTACTGCTGGAAAAAGCGCTTCTAGCCGTGGTGCACGCAACAAGGAAATTGCCTCATTACTTCCAAGCTCACACCGTGGTAATACTCACTCAGTTGCCTCTACAAGCTATCATGCGGAAGTCGGATTATACAGGTCGTGTAGCAAAATGGGGAACCAAGCTGGGAGCTTATGATATCAAGTATATGCCCCGGACAGCTATCAAAGGGCAAATCCTTGCCGACTTCGTGGCCGAGTTCACGGACGGTCAGGTTAACCCCGAAGATGCCGTGATGACAATAATGTCCATTGGGATGGAAAATATCACTCCATGGGAAGTCTACACGGATGGGGCATCAAATCGAAAAGGAGCCGGGGTTGGAGTCGTGTTAATTTCTCCTGAGAAACTAGTCATTGAAAAGTCATTGAGGTTGGGATTCCCAGCCACTAATAATGAGGCCGAGTACGAGGCTCTCTTAGTGGGCTCCCAGATGGTTAGACATTTGGGAGGAAAGGTAGTGAGGGTGTTCTGTGATTCCCGATTGGTGGTAGGGCAAGTTAATGGAGAGTTTGAGGCAAAAGATGAGCGGATGAAAAGTTATCTGAAACGAGTCCAAGGGGTGTTGGGTTTGTTTGACAGTTTCAAGGTACAACAAGTCCCAAGGGGACATAATTCTCATGCTGATTCATTAGCAATGTTAGCCACTTCACTGGGTTCGAAGTTACCGCGTATGGTTATGGTGGAGGATTTATTGTCCTCTAGCTTGACCAGCATCTCGGCAGTACGGGTTCACAGCGTTCATGTAGGCCCAAGCTGGATGGACCCAATTATAGCTTTCTTGCAGCACGGAATACTACCTGAAGATGGAAAAATTGCCGAGAAGGTACGAAGAAGTGCACCCCGTTACTGGCTATCGGAGGAGCAAAAACTCTATAGGCGTTCCTATGCAGGGCCGTACCTCCTTTGCGTACATCCTGAAGCCGTGGAACCTTTGCTGGAAGAATTGCATGAAGGTGTGTGTGGGAGCCACACTGGAGGAAGATCATTAGCTCATAGAGCCATGACTCAAGGGTATTGGTGGCCAAGCATGCAGAGAACCTCTCAAGATTATGCCAAGAAATGTGATCAATGTCAAAGGTTTGCGCCAAACATACATCAACCAGGAGGTAACTTAAATCCGTTGTCCAGCCCATGGCCCTTCGCTAAGTGGGGTTTAGATATCGTCGGACCGTTTCCTCGGGCAACGGGTAATAGGAGATGGCTCATCGTCGGCACGGATTACTTCACGAAATGGGTGGAGGCCGAGCCGTTAGCCAACATTAGGGATGTGGATGCAAAAAGATTCATCTGGAAAAATATCATAACTCGCTTCGGGGTCCCTCATACTTTGATATCTGATAATGGTCTTCAATTTGATAGCAAGGCTTTCCGGCGGTACTGCGCAGAAATGGGAATAAGAAATGGATATTCAACACCGTCCTATCCTCAAGGAAATGGACAGGCCGAAGCAACAAATAAAGTCATCTTGGCAGGTTTGAAGAAACGATTGGATGACGCTAAAGGAGGCTGGGTAGAAGAATTACCTCATGTGTTATGGGCTTATCGCACTACACCCCGAAGATCAACAGGCGAGACTCCCTTTTCAATGATGTATGGAATGGAAGCTATAATACCATTAGAGTTGGGTTTTCCCACCCTGAAGTCCGACCAGTATGACGAAGCGAGCAATCACGATAGGGTGTATGATTGTTTGAATACTATTGAGGAAAGTAGAGAAATTGCCAATGTGAAGATGGGCAGCTATCAGCAGAAGCTCAAGCAGACATATGACAAGGGAGTTAGGACCAGGCCCTTGGTGCCAGGAGATTTGGTACTGAGAAAGGTAGTGGGGGTAGCAAAAAATCCTGCCTGGGGAAAGTTGGGTCCTAATTGGGAGGGGCCGTATAGAATTACCTCAATGGCAGGTGTAGGGGCTTATCGTTTAGAAGATCTGGATGGAAGGGTGATTCCTCGCCCTTGGAATGTAAATAACTTACGACGATATTATTATTAAGAAAAGAATCCCCTTTTGTGTGAGGCTTCTGTTTGTTTCAATTCTGTACCAATAAAAGCATAAGTGTTAAACTGACCTTAGTGCTTGTTCGGCTCCTCGGGCCACAAGTTTAAGAGAAATTAATCACTTGCAAAAAGCATAAGTGTTAAACTGACCTTAGTGCTTGTTCGGCTCCTCGGGCCACAAGTCTAAGAGAAATTAATCACTTGCAAAAAGCATAAGTGTTAAACTGACCTTAGTGCTTGTTCGGCTCCTCGGGCCACAAGTCTAAGAGAAATTAATCACTTGCAAAAAGCATAAGTGTTAAACTGACCTTAGTGCTTGTTCGGCTCCTCGGGCCACAAGTTTAAGAGAAATTAATCACTTGCAAAAAGCATAAGTGTTAAACTGACCTTAGTGCTTGTTCGGCTCCTCGGGCCACAAGTCTAAGAGAAATTAATCACTTGCAAAAGGCATGAGTGTTAAACTGACCTTAGTGCTTGTTCGGCTCCTCGGGCCACAAGTCTAAGAGAAATTAATCACTTGCAAAAGGCATGAGTGTTAAACTGACCTTAGTGCTTGTTCGGCTCCTCGGGCCACAAGTCTAAGAGAAATTAATCACTTGCAAAAAAGCATGAGTGTTAAACTGACCTTAGTGCTTGTTCGGCTCCTCGGGCCACAAGTCTAAGAGAAATTAATCACTTGCAAAAAAGCATGAGTGTTAAACTGACCTTAGTGCTTGTTCGGCTCCTCGGGCCACAAGTCTAAGAGAAATTAATCACTTGCAAAAAACATAAGTACTAAACTGACTCTCGTTCTTTTTTGGTTCCTCGGACCATAACACAGGAATTATAAATCCAACAAGATCACGGCTAAAGAATCTCAAACATCTAAAGCATTAGCATAAATAAATCATTAAGTCTCGTTGCTCGTTATCATATGGAATTTCATGCCTTCTCTTTCAAACGTCAAAAGGTTAAGTAATGAAGTTAAGTTAAGCTTTTCGCGTTTCTTAAAATCACAAGTATAATGAACAAATTAAAGTAATATTATGATTTTTTTTAGTAAGCTTCTGAATGCGTATAAAGTGACAATTGGATGGTAACGCATTGAAATAAGACTTGTCTATGAAACAAAAAGAGTAGAACTAAATATTAATTTCTTAACAAATACTCGTTACAAAATTGGGACAATCATGCAGCCCCTTACATCCGTAAAAAAAAAAAAAAAAAAACAACAACAAAAGAAGGAGACAACCATGATAGAATGACTAAGCAACAGGCTGCTTGTCCTTCCTTTTCTCTGGTTCTTTGTCTTTTTTCTTCTTTTTTGGCTCCTCAGCCACATCACCCTCAATTGCTTCTTCCACGGGCTGAACTGTGGGAGAAGGGCCCTTTGAGGCTGCTGCATCAGAAGGATCAGGAACAGGAACAGGCTCAGTTGGTTCACTTGGTGGCATAGGAGGAGCAGGCGCAAGCCGAAGTGCTGTGGGGTAGTAAACATTATCTGGGGCTCGAAGTTTAGCATCAGCAGCTACCCCAGCAGCGTCCAAGGCTTGACCCCATACTTCCAAACAAAACGCCCTAGCAACCCCTTTGAGTTAGGCAGTCAGGCTATCCGAAGCCTTTTTCATTCCCGCATCATATGCAGCTTGTTCCGCTACAGCCTGCTCCTGCTCCTTGGCGGCCAATTTCTCTTGCGCTTGCTTAAGCTCAACAACAGTTAGAGCGAGCCTACTTTGGGCTTGTTTTTGAGCCTCAAGAGCAAGGTTTGCTTGAGATTCGTAGCTTTTCAGGGCCGACTCAGCATTCTTGTGGGCCTTTTCTACCTCGGACAGGCGAGTGAGGGTCTCTTTCAAGTTCAACTTAGCTTCTTTTTGTGCCCTCACCGCCGCCTCGGCATTTTGATCAGCCTTTCGGGCAAGATCCAGTGAGTGATCTACCCATTCCTCAGCCATAAATGAAGCTTGGACCACCTATAATATATTCGAGTTAGAAAAAAGGTTAGTCATAATAAAGAATTAAACTCATCATGTATAAACTGTGCAAAGGCTTAGAAAATACCTTGGCTAAGTCCTGCTTCAAAGACAAAAAAACTTCCCTCTTACGGAAGGACCGCAGCTCTGCCATATCTTCGGGAAGGCATAGAGCCTTCTCTAGACACTCGGCCACCAGGCTCGAGCTTCCCTTCTTCGGGTCCCTCAAGTTCGCATCATCCATAACAGGGCTACCCGAGCTCAGAGTAAAATTGGGTCGCCAGGTTGACGCCTTCTTTGCAGACTCACTACTGGGGTCCTTAGACGAACCAGTAGGAGCAGTTTTTTTGGAAAGGGCTTTCCCAGCCCTGGTATCTTTAACGGAAGGGTCAAGATTCTCCCCTTCTTCGATTTCTATCACATGCTTGCTACTCTGCCCCCTTTTCCGTTTCTTATCCGCCGCCTCCGAGTGAGGTGCACGGGTAACAGCTGGAGTGACTGGACGAGGCGGGACCGGAATCGCCGGTGAAGAGTCGCCTGCGTGCGCCTGGAGTAAGGCCAGCAAGTCAGGCTCTTTCTCTTGAAAACCCATTTCGTTGGTTGACGGATTGGAGCTGGAAGGAGCGTCTAGGCGGTAGAACACCTCGAAGTCTTTCTCTATCACCTCGGGAGGAGGAAGCTCGGGTGTAGCAGCTCTTTCCTCAGCGACAGGGTTAGCGGCTTGCTCCAAAGGAGGATAGATCAGTTGGGCGGCAAGTGGGGCAGGAAGTTGTGCGTCTTGAGTTCCTGCAGGGGGAGGTACGGCTAATAAGAATCCCGGGGCAGCAACGTCAATTTGAGCTAGCCTTAGATCTCTTGCTCTTATTACGTTCTTCGGGCTTTGGAAACGCTTAGTAGAAGGAGTGTATCCGAGAATGACGTGGGCTGCTCGAAGTTGTCCGTCCCTATGTACGAATATCTCCGACTGAAGAATCCTGTTCAAATCGGCACGGTTCACGGCAGACAAGTTCGGGGCGGTATGGTAATCGTCTGCAATAATAAGTGAAGGCATTAGAACAAATGCATAGTGTGGTGTAAAGCATAGAAAAGAATATGGTTAACCCTAAGTGCTAGGTTAGTCCTCGGGAACCCTACCTGGTACCCCTTCTCGGGTAGGGCAATGCAATCCGTCATGCCAATTGCCCGAGATGACGAGATAATCTTCATCCATCCCTTTGCTTGAATCGGGTAAACAGGAAATCAGCCTAACCGAAGGGATTCTACACTTCATATAGTATTTAGTCCTGTCCCCTTTTTGGCAGTTATATACCCAATTTACATCCTGCCAGGTCAGGTTGGTCCCGAGTTTTCGATTAAGGGCATCAGTACTTCCTAAGATTCTAAGGACATTTGGGGAGCACTGCGAAGGGGTAAGCCTATAATTTATTAGAAAATCCCTAGTTACTCTACCCATAGGAATTTCCATACCCCCCTCAATAAACGCAATCATCGGAATCAAAACGGATTCAGGTGGCCAAGACACCAATGGAATATCTTCTACCTCACAATACGTAATATCTACGTCATTGGGGATCCGATATCGGTCCTTAAAGGCGGCCTTCGCCTCATCTGTGTTCACTAGCTTAGCGTATCTACCCATTAACCCCCGCGGTAAGAGAAGAGAAGCAAGCAAATAGAGAGAAATGAGTGGAAAAGGAACACACCTCTGAAGATCGCTTAAAGATGGTCCTCGGGAGCTCACTCTTCTTTCAATCCTTCAAAATGCCAAAATGAGCCACATCCAGCCAAAGGGTGTGCTTTTATAGGGGAGGGGTAAAAGAAATAAGAGTGGTAACTTTCCCGCTCATAATTGAAAGCGGGATCTGAACCGTACATTACCCATCCAGCCGTAGAACGTTCGCGGGAAAAAGAAACGCCAGGTTCCATAAATGCTCCATCGTGGGATACGAGGCGCCAGACGCGGGTCATGGGGCAGCGAAAAGACGGCTATATGTGTGAAAACAAAGGGAAGGAAAGAAGCGTGTGTAAGGTGTTAAAACTTGGTTATTAACTAATCGTTAATAACTCAAGTGTTAAAGGGGCTGTTGTGAGGTTCTGAGGACCCAAGAACCCGAAGACCCGAAGAGAGGAAGGCCGACATGCATTAGGTAAGATGGAGCAAAGGAGTAAGGGAAGTTACCTGAAAATACCCGAAGATGATGTGGCATGGGCATTGCTGACATAAGGGTTACAAATATCCGAAGGTGGTAGGCCAATTTAGAGGGATGCATTAAATGCCCGGCAACAACCATTCTGGCCGCATTAATTGGAAGATACCAGTTCAATCCGTTGCATTAATGTGGATATGACCTGAACAGTGGTGAACGCAGAGTTAGAACTCTGCTCATCTACCGACAGACAGGTGTCAGAGGGAAAAACATAGTAGGTTGTGAGGTGTAGGGCCATGATGAAAGGAGCAAATAGTATAAATAAGAGTCGGGACACTATAGAGGGGGGACTTTTGTTGTTGAACCCTCTCTACCAAATGTATTGTATGAGGACCTTTAAGTGAATAAAGAAGCAGCAACGTTTTTAAGCTGGTTTTATGAGTTTTTGGTCCTTACAGAAGTGTTAGCTGCTGATTGTGATTTTAAGCTAAGAATTTGGTTTTGATGTTTGTAGCAGTGTTTGTGATGGAATAGGGTAAAAGTTCTTTTTTTTTTTTTGTTAGATTCTAAAACCTTTAGGTTTAAATGTAATAGAACACTAATTTGTAATGTTGGCAAACTATGACCAAAACGTTTTAGTCTTGTTTAGACTGCTCAAAGTATGTGTCTTTAATGTAAAGTTGGAATCGAGTTGCTGCAGGATTTACTGTGCAATTCTGTCTGGCTCGATCAATCGAGAATTAGACTCAACCAATCGAAAGTCGTGCAAATTGTTTTTCTGCAGAAAATTCCAACTCAGCCTTAGCCCATTTTGTGTGTAGGGTTTTATGTTTTGCCCTAGGTATAAAAGGAAAAACTCTAGCCACGTTTTTAGAGATAGTTGATGCTGTGTGTGTGAATCTTCTGTGAGATCTAGAGGTTTTGCCTTCACACATATTTAGGGTTATCAAGAATCAAGTCTATGTCAAGAACTTGATGATAATTCAGTTGCTGCATTAAGAGTTTAAAGATATACAAGTGGAAGCGGGAGTGCTTGTGCTTGCTAGGAATCCAAGAAGGAAGTAGTCCGTGAACTCGGAGCTGTCACGTGGTTGTGGTAGTAAGTTTCCTACTCGAGGTAGCAATAGGATGTTAGTGATCTAAGTCGCTATTGTGTAAACTTCAATTTCTTCATAGTGGATTTAGTTTTACCTTGAAAATAATTAGGTTAAATCCTCCCCAGGATTTTTATCAGTTTGGTTTTCCTGGGTCATCATATCATTGTGTTATTTATATTCTGCTACTTTGCATGATATGATTGTTTTGTGTTAACCTAGATTTGCATAATTTACCTAAGTTAATAACTTGGATAAATAACTAGGTTAATCTGGTTGTTTTAAGGGGTCTAAAAAGGTACAATTTCCCACTCGAAATAATTCAAGGTGAGTAAAGTTAAAGAAAAGCAAAAATACTTACCAAGTGGAACGGTTATCTAGAATTTTTATTGGAAAATAAGATTAAGAGTTAATCTCTGTTGCTTGGTATCATCTAGTAAGCACGGACGCGGCGCGATGCGGCGACGCACGAGGGACGCCGCTGCTCGCGCGTCGATGCCACATCGGTCACGTGTTTTCCTTTTTTTTCCAACCGACTCGCACCGACGCGGCTTGAATCGCGCTGACACGGCGCCGATTCGAGCAGATTCGGGCCGATTCGGCCAGAATTGGTCTGTTTCGGCCGTATCGGGCCGTATCAGCCGGCGACCGAAATGGCCAAAACGGCCGGAACAGGCCCGAAATAGGCCTCGAATCATGCCGCAACAGCCGAAATCGGCTCTAAATGAGACCCAAAAACCCTAAATCTATCCTTCCTTAATTTTATTTTGAATATTTGTTGCTTCTTTTGTGTTTTCTTTTTGGTTTTGTGTTGTGTTTTGTATTTCTTGCTTTTTTCTTTCTTTGTTTTGTGAATCAAGGCATAGTAAATTAGTAATTTGTTTTTTAAGAATATTTTAGTAGTAAAAATATATAGAAAATATAAATAAAAATATTTTTAATAATTTTTTAATTGCCGAGTCCCGCCGCACCCGCACCCACCTTTTTTAAAAATTACCGAGTCCCGCACCCGTACCCGCACCCGTATCCGTACACGCACCCGCACCCGTGCTTCATAGGGTATCATGTTGTTTTGTATTGTGCATGAATATGAGAAATGTAAATTAACAATATTAGTATTAAATAACAGTCCAACTTTGCAGCTTTAATTTTCTGTTTTTTGTGGAATTGACTGAAAGATGTCATTGTCATTATAGCTCTGAAATTTCAAATGGATGTTCTGCTTTTCTGCTACTGATAAGAGTTATTCTTGCTTTGATCTTTTGTTGTCCTAGATATCATATGGTAGCATGGTTTGTGGTTCTTAAAATTGCAATCTGAATAGTAGGATTGTCCGGTCCTATTACCCTTGAATATTAGACCCAGGGTTGCAATTACAAGTGTTATATGGTTGTTTTTGTTTGTTACTTTATGATTGAAAGGACCATTTTTTGTCAGTTCTTTATGAGCCAGATAATTGTAGTGACTAGTTTTAGATATGGATACACAAGCTTGCACTTTTCAACTATAATGCCTTCTTTTTGTTTCTTATGAGCTTGTTTTAATCTTATACTTTTGTCACTAACACTACTTCGTTTTAATGTACACACTAACACTTTCAGATTTGCTTATATGACCTTAGACATTGCTTATATAACATAGGGAGGGGAGATTGCATTAGATTGCCAACCAATTAGGGGCCTTCCTTAAAGTATTATATGAGAATTCAAAGCCATAGTGGTTGTATTTTTATTTTTATTTTTCTACCAGGAGGGTTTCTGAGAATTATGTGATTATGTGTAGTTGTAAGGTGTAATTGATTAGATGTGTTTAGTTGTAAATTTTATAATGCACATTGTGATATAGATGGTTGCTAATTTCCAATTTTTTGGTTTACAGCCTCAGTACTCACTTTGAAGTCTGAACTGATCTCCCTTCCTTTTTTGTCATCCCATCAGGTACAAAAACTCTTCAAAGCTTTTTCCTATTCTATATGAAAACAACAAAGTGTTTTTCATTATACTGAGGCTCTTGATTTCTGATGAATATATTTATGCTATAAGAAAATATTAGTTGGTGGACAAAAGAGATGAAGTGCTCCCATATATTGAGTAAGTTGAATTGTAGTTAATATATTCCCAATGTTGACTTCCTTTTCCTAGATTTGCTGGATACCCTACTTCTGTGCTTGCCCAACAGCTAGGTTCAGGGCTTCATGGTCTTGGAATTGGTGCATTGGGGTTTGATTGGTCTAGTGTTTCCACTTACCTTGGGAGCCCATTGGCCAGTCCGTGGTTTGCTACAGCCAATGTTGCTGTTGGTTTTGCACTTTTCATGTATGTCATTACCCCAATAGCATATTGGCTCAATATCTACGAGGCCAAGACGTTTCCTATATTCCCAGATGGGCTATTCACGTCTACTGGCCGAAAATATAATGTTTCAGCTATAATAGACCCCAACTTCAGCTTTGAGAATGAGGCATATGACCGTAAAGGCCCTCTCTATATGAGCACCTTCTTTTAATTTTGCCAGCCTTGCTGCAACTATTGTTCATGTGCTCCTCTTCCATGGAAGGTAAGCACACTTCTCTACTTGAATTGTTTGTTTGAAATTTGCAATGAATCGTTTCCTGATTGTCGTTAGATGTGCGTAACTTAGAATATCCCTGTAATTGTATCTTCTATAGGAAATGGAGACTTCGATGAATTCAATAGGCAATTTTTCATATAGGACAAAACAACATAAAATAGATATTTTTTTGCTAGCACATGCCTCTGTGTGTTTGTACATGTATGTGCCATATAAAGTAGCCCTCTTTAAATTGAAAAAGATTAAGTCAACACCTATATATATATATATATATCCAGGCAGGGGTGAACTAGCTTATAGCCTTGTACATTGTATTATATCATTAAGTCATTCATACTTTCAAGGTTGTAGTGAAATATGGCAGCTAAGCAAGTCTGCCCTCCAAGAGAAGAAGACGGATGTGCACACAAAGCTCATGAGAAAATATAAGCAAGTTCCTCAATGGTGGTTTATGTGCCTACTTGTGGTTAACATTGTGGCAACCATATTTGCCTGCCAGTACTACATTGATCAACTTCAATTACCATGGTGGAGCATCTTGCTAGCATGCAGTCTTGCCTTATTTTTCACTCTTCCTGTTGGAGTCATCACTGCCACAACAAATCAGGTATGTCTTTGCACTATATTACAGTTTCTTACACTTGTCAAGAATAGATCTTCCCTCTCTCAAAATAGGAGGTTCTACATCAATCACACGCTATTTACAGATTGTTAGGGCTTTTTCTTGGAGAGAGAGAGAATGCATTGTAAAATAAATAAGGAGAATAATGGTTTCAAGAGACCTTTATGAGATATCTTCTCCAAGATGCATGTGCAAGCATTCCAATGAACACAAGTTAATTAGACCAAAATACCAATTTAAATGTTATATAAAGCTGACATGGGGAAAGATCAGTCTGATCCAAAAATAGGATCCATAACATTTTCAAGGAAACCGTTCATTACCAACTGGATGGGAAAAGAGAGAATTAGGGACTGGGGAGTGAGGAGTGAGGATGTCAGATTCTCATTACCTTTATCCAAAATAATTGAAAGAGCTTGTTTTAAGCTTTTATACATAGATTGGAAGAAAACCAAGAGATAGTTGTGTTTGCAAATATTCACTCATGTTCATTTGTAGGATTTGGATGTAGTATTTTATCTTCCTAATTATCTTATATTATATTTTATATCTCTACCTTCATAATATTGCTAGTTTGTTTTATTTTATACCTGTTTTGGGATTATAACATGAATTCTAAATTCATGGTCCTTACAACCACCCCACCTCTCCCCCCCCCCCCCCCCCACAAAAACAAAAGGGGGACTAGTGTCAATTATTTACAAATAATTGATATTTCAGATGGGGGGAGATTTTTGTACTTCAAAAACTTAATTGAAGAACCTGCAACTAAATATTTTTCAATTTCAATAGAGACTTTCTAAGTGGATCTTCTAATTTGCGCACCATATTCCTGTGTATGTGACAATAACATTGCTGCCGGTGAAATAGGTTTAAATATACTTAAGCATGCTTGTTTTGTCTGTACATGTTAGCAGAGACGTCTCAATCAGTGTCTCAGTTTCTGAGGGGAAGAAATGGTAATACAGATACTTCAGAGCAGGATATCATGTAGTCGGCTTGTTTTTTAATTTATCATGTATGGCCATTGTTATGTTTGTAATTTATCTCACTCGATAAGTGTTAACAAAAGAGTTAGCTGTAGAGAACCAATTTCAGGTTTAAGATTTTTTTTTTTTGGATCTTTTTTTTTATAAGATATTTTTTTGGATCTAACAATGTGTAAAGTCTCACGTTATTTTAAATTTTAAATAACGTAGTACTTTGATACATTATTATATTTATAATATCTAATCTTAGCAATGAAATGTAGCTATTTTAAATGTGGATGATCCTAATACCCAATGGAGATGCTACTCTCTTTTGTTCTCCCTTTTTCTTTTGAACTGTTTATTGCACACAATACATACACTGCCTGAAATAACAAGTATTAGCCTTTTCCTGCAAGCACAAGTTAAGGTGCATTTGACACTTCATTTAATGATGTTTTTTTATTTTCTTAAAAAATAAAAATAAAATCAAACTACATACTAAATAGTGTATACATCTCAAGAAAAGCGTAAAAGACCACATTGAATTTGTACTTGCAAATCAATTAATTATTGATAAATGAATTTTTATCTTCAAAAAATATACATTTAGGCTCATTATTAAATATATTATTTCTCAACCTACACTTTTAAGGTGCTCGTTAACAAGAAATTTTTTATTCTTTGTGCTTTTTATGATATGATCTTTTTGCAATTTATAATATGCTCTTTCTTTCACTGTCTTCTTTAAATTTATTATATCATAAATGAAATTTTGTAAATACCATCCTTGATTTTTGACAATAATGTTAATTTAACATATTTACAATCAATCATAATGTCTAATGTTTCATAACTTGAAAAACATATGAAAGATGGTTAGATGTATTTTAGCATTGGATGTGTTTTATGTAAATATCCGGACCAGATAAACAGGAATTTATTATGAGTCCGGTGCTCAAAAGAATAATCAATATAAGCCTACCGGGAATGTAGATAGCTGAAAAAAGTGATTAGCAAACTATCTCCTATTGAGATTAAAATTTTCATTTTCTTATTTTTATTTTATTTTTATAAATGAAAGTAGAAACCACTTATTGCACATTTCTAGCATAATTAAAAAGAGGGATTTGAGGAGACGATTATACCTAAAATGGAATATTTCAAAGAAACCAAAAGTTTGGTGTAAACAATTAATTGCTTTCTGCAATAAGCCCCAATAAAATTTATATATAAAAAAAAATCAATAAGAAGGGTTACAGTGGTCTTTTTTATAAGGAGGAATTTAAGCACTTCTTTTAATATAGAATCTTAAATATTTCAAATTGAGGTTCAATTTAAATTAAAGATAATTTAGACTTTTATGGATAACATGCAATTACAACTTACGCTCTTAATTATTATTTTTTTCTCAAAATTTTTTATTTTTATTTTTAAACATTTGTTGGATTTAACAAACATTTGTTTCTTGTAAAATATAAACATATACTTCAACATAAACTTGAATTTTAAATATATTAAAATATTAATGATTTATACAGTATACACTATAGCAATATATATATATATATATATATATATATATATATATATATATATATATATATTATAGGCTTGTGAAAAAAAAAAACCCACTCAAATAATATATAAATCAGAATAATTCAACAAATTGAGGTTTTATTATCACTAGTACTTTTTGTTGTTTTTAACGGAGTTATTCAAATTATTCATCCCTTATTGTAACTATTGAATTCATTAAAGTAAAACAAAAGAAGAAAACATAAGAAAAATGTTATTAGTGATGCATCATAATTTGCAAAAGTAAAAGTAATTAATAAATTTATTAATTATGTTATTAATTAATTTGGTTCTAATCACATTCACTTTCACATTAATAAATAATTTTTTTCTTTTTTCATCAATAAATTATATATCAATGAGTGACCATAATGCTGAATATTCAATAACTTGAAAGCATTTGAAAGGTTGTTCGGAAAATTGTATTTATTGTATGCTAGATATCCCAACCCAGCACTGGCCGAATCTAGCCAAAAACAAAATCTCAACAAAACAAGTAGGAGAAGGAGAGAAGTTGTTTTGAGACAAGGGATATAGTTGCTAAAGAACATAATTTGCAAACTATCACCTGGTGAGATTAATTTTTCTTTTTTCTTTTTTCTTTTTTCTTTTATTATAAAGAAAGTAGAATCTAAGTCTCAATTCATTCTTACTCTCTGATCTGCAAAACATTCCCATCAATCTTGTGTAGAGGAAGAAGAAGAATCATAATTTGAAAATATTATAAAGTAAAAGTAATTAAGAAATTTATAAATATGTATATTAATAAATATGGTTCTAATCACATTCTTTGTCAAGTCAATACTTTTTCACAATAAAATTGGTAATAATTTTAGCATTTTTCATCAATAAATTATATAGGCGAAACTACAATATTGGTCCCTCAAATTTACCCTGTGTGCGCAATTGGTCCCCCAAGTTTCAACTGAGCACAATTGGCCCCTCAAGTTTATAAAATGAGTTGTGCTAATCCTTTTATTAATTGCAGTTAATGATGTTACTTACGTGGCTAACGGAACAATGACTTGACATTTTTTTAAATGACATGACATTTTTTAAATTAAGAAATTACAATAACTAATTTCCACATCAGATTTTAAATTATAACCCAGTTACAAATTAAACTAAACCTACAAAAAAAAAAAAACTAAACCCATTTTTTTTGTTTTTACCCTGCTTCTCTCGCACAACCACCGCCGGTGGAGACCCACTCCAAGAAGATGAAAGCAATTGACAAAGGTGCCCTGATGGGCTTGTAGGAGATCAATGGGGAGTAGTTCCAAGCTTTCGGTTTCAGGTTTTTCTTTTAGAGAACACCAAATTTGTAAAGTTATTATGGAGAGCAAGCACCTTGACCTTCTTGTTTCATAAAAAATCAGAGTTACAGAAAAGACATTTGCTTTTAATTGTTGAAAGAGTAAACTATTTTTAAAGACTAAAATGTCATACCTAATGTGGTGTTGTCTTTTCTGTTGCAACCTTGAGAAAAATACAAGAATTTACAAATCAAATGAACAATCAATAAAGCTGTTGAATTTGAATTCCTATATTTGGAGCAGGGACGTGGGTCTCCACCGGCAGTGGCTGTGCGAGAGAAGCAAGGGCTTGGGCTGTCGCCAGCAGTGGCTAGGGGTTGGGTCTCCACCGGTGGCGAGTCAAAGGGAGGCAGCGTCACAGCAGGCTCTCCTTCCCCTTTCTCTCCCTGGCGCCGTTAGAAGACAAATGGGTTTAGTTTTTTTTTTTTTATAAGTAGGTTTAGTTTAATTTGTAACCGGGTAAAAACAAAAAAAAAAAAAAAAAAATTGTAACTGAGTTATAATTTAAAATCTGATGTGGAAATTAGTTATTGCAATTTTTTAATCTAAAAAATGTCATGTCATTTAAAAAAATGTCAAGTCATTGTTCCGTTAGCCACGTAAGTAACATCACTAACGGCAGTTAGTAAAAGGATTAACATAACTCATTTTATAAACTTGAGGGACCAATTGTGCTCAGTTGAAACTTGAGGGACCAATTGTGCACACAGGGTAAACTTGATGGACCAATATTGTAGTTTCGCCAATTATATATGAACAATCAATCATAATGTCAATATTTCATAACTTGAAAAACATTTGAAAGACAGTTTAAAAATTGGATATATTTTATGGTAAATATCCCAATAAAGTGAACAAGAGAGTAGTTATTATAAGCCTACAAGGAATGTCAATGGCTAAAAAAATTAGTTAGCAAACTATCACCTATTGAGATTAAAATTTCCTTTTCTTCTTCTTTTTTTTAATGAAAGTAGAATCTAGCAAATAGAGTAATTAAGCACCACTTATTGTACATTTCTGGCATAATTAAAAAGATGGATTTGAGGAGACAATTATACCTTAAATGTAAAAATTGAATATTTCAAAGAAGCCAAAAGTCCGGCGTTAATAATGAGTTGCATTCTGCAATAAGTCCCGATAAATTTTAAAAGAAAAAAAATCAATAAGAATGGTTACAGTGGTCTTTTTTATATGGAGCAATTTAAGCACTTCTTTTAATATAGAATCTTAAATATTTCAAATAGAGGTTCAATTTAAATTTAAGAAAATTTAAACTTTTATGGATAACATGCAATTACAACTGAAGCTCTTTTTTTTTTTCCTCCATTTTTTTAATTATTTTTAAACATTTGTTGGATTTAACAAACATTTTTTTTTAAATAACGTAGTACTTTGATACATTGTTATATTTGTAATATCTAATCTTAGCAATGAAATGTAGCTATTTTAATTGTGGATGATCCTAATACCCAATGGAGATGCTACTGTTCTCCCTTTTTCTTTTGGACTGATTATTGGACACAATGCATACACTGCATGAAATAACAAGTATTAGCCTTTTCTTTTTAAGTTTTGGTTAATGAGTGTCCTACAAGCACAAGTTAAGGTGCATTTGACACTTCATTTAATGATGTTTTTATATTTTCCTAAAAAAATAAAAATAAACTCAAACTATATACTAAATAGTGTACACATCTCAAGAAAAGCGTAAAAGTCCACATTGAATTTGTACTTGCAAATCAATTAATTATTGGTTAGTGAATTTTTATCTTCAAAAAATATACATTTTGGCTCATTATTAAATACTCCCTCCGTCCCAGTTTGTTTGTCCTCTATTTCATTTTGGGATGTCCTAAAATATTGTCCTATTTCTAAAAATAAAAGTTATTAGTTTACTAATCTTCCTATTATACCCCTACTTTATTTTCAAAACTATTTAAAAAGAAAACTAACAAATATTTTTTTTTAAATCAATGTAATTGGGGCACCTTTTCAGTTGTCTCACTAAAAATAACTCTTTTAAAAAAAAGTCGATAAATTTATTTAAGGGTAATTTTGTAAACTTATACATTTTTATAAGGCAGACAAGACAATAAATGATATTCCTTTAAAAAATTTGATTTTTCAAACATGACAAACAAATTGGGACGGATGGAGTATATATTATTTCTCAACCTACACCTTTAGGGTGCTTGTTAACAAGACCTTTGCATTCTTTGTGCTTTTTATGATATGCGCTTTTTGCATTTTATAATATGCTCTTTCTTTCACTGTCTTCTTTAAATTTATTATTTCATAAATGAAATTTTGTAAATACCATCCTTGAATTTTGACAATAATGTTAATTTAACCAATTGAGTCTTTATTTGAAAAAAGTTGATTTTATTCATATGAAGTATGTGACAAATCAAACATTCAGTTAGTATTTTATGTATATCTTGTAACTCAGTGATGTTGGCTTCAGCTTGTTCTCTTTATAGGAAGAAATTAGGCTGGAATTTCATTTTACTTATTATAAGGGAAAGCAAAATATATAAATAGTAGACCTATCGATATTTCTTTTAATTGTACTTTAAAAGACACTTTTTATTTTAAGATATTTTTAAAGTCTAAGGCTATGTTTGACTCAATGTAAAATATTTTCAAGTAAAAATATTTTTCTAAAAAGAAAATATTTTCAAGTGTTTAATTGCATCTCAAAAAATTGCTTTGGAAAATATTTTAATGTGTTTGGTTGTGTTTTTGAAAATCCCCTAAAAAAACACATTCTCTACTAGTTCTCACATTTTTTCAACTTCCAAACAATTATTATAATAGAAAATCTCAATATATAAACTAAAGAAACAATAAAAAGAAAAAAAAAATCGTCCTTCCTTAAACGGGACATCAATAATGAGAGAGGGGGAGAGAGATAGAATGAGAGAGGGGGAGAGAGATAGATTGAGAGAGAGATATATAGGTAAAGGTGGTGGCAAGATTGTGAGAGACAGTGCCAAGCTTGAGGTGATGGCGACAAGACCGTGGTTTGATCTAGAGGTGACAGTGACGAAGTGAGTGGGTGGCAGGTTGTAGATCGATGACATGCTGTTTAAGATTTGGCCTTGGTTGGTTAGAGGGAAAGAGAGAGATAGAGGGAGGAAGAGAGACGAAGAGAGGTGGAAGACAGAGGGATGGTGGACGGAGCTTATACAAGTGTCGGTGGTGTGGTGAATGGGGTTTCCAAAGCTTTTGGTGCTCTCTCTCTCTCTCTCTCTCTCTCTCTCTCTCTCTCTCTCTCTCTCTCTCTCTCTCTCTCTCTCTCTCTCTCTCTCTCTCTCTCTCTCTCTCTCTCTCTCTCTCTCTCTGGGAAGCTGAGTTGTGAGTGGGATAGAAATAGGTTGAAGGTAAAATGACTATGTAATCAATTTTACACTCATAGGGCTCTATTTTCTATTATCTGAAATTTATTTCTAGTTTAACCGTATTTTCATGTGTACCCAAACATCCTCAATGGCGTAAAATGTTTTCCCAATTTCCTTTATAGTCAAAACACATATAGCCTAAATTGTCAATACCTATTGGCGTTAATTTTTTAATGGTACTTTAAAGACTCATTGAATAATTTTTACACTCCAAAATGGAATTGGACCAAAATAGATTGAGTGGATCAAATTGGATTGAAATGGACTAAATAGACCAATAGAGAGAAATAGACCAAAACGAACAAAATGGGTAAGTGAAAAATATTCACTTATATTTTTTAATCTTATTCTTTTGTATCTCATTATGTTCTTTTGTATATTTCAAAAACTTGTATTAAACAATATTTTTTAAAAAAATCTTAATTAGACAACATTACAACAAGGAGTAGAGTTATGATTTACCCCTAGAGGCCAAGACATTAAGGGTCTGTTTGAAATTCACTTATTTTGTTGAAATTGAAAACTTTTTGTTAAAAGTACTATAAATAAATGTAAAAGTTAGCTGAAATAGTACAGTGAGACCCATAAATAGTACCAAAAAGTGTAGTGAGATCCATGAGTAGTAGTAAAAATATGCTAAATAGTAAAATAAGTTAACAAAAATAATTTTTGCTAAGTAGATACTAAATTGCCAAACTGGTCAGGTTTTCCATTTTTATTTGAAGATATGCATTCATGTTTTGGTTAACAATGTTAAATGAAATTATCTATGATCTATCCACAAGAGACAAATTTATGCAATGGGGTCTCAAAGGTGACATAGCTTGTGTTTTATGCAGAAAATACTTGGAAAGGTATTAACTTTTAAGGTAAGACTTTAAGAACTGTTAGCTGTCGTTTCCAACAAAATAGGATAATTCATGGTGGCCAAGTAAAAACTCAAAATTGACAAAATGTGTTATTTTAATTTATATCAAATGAGAAGTAAAACTAAGAGAAGGAGTAAGAACCTTCATTAAATTTGAAGTAGGTTCAGCTAAAAATATATTTCTTTGGCATGATTGGTGGCATCTAGATAGTATTCTATATAAAAAATATGGGCATATAGCTATATATGATGCTACTAGTAACTTCAATGCCAATGTCTCGACTCTTAAGTGTCTTACAAGGAAAGAGTCGGATTTGGAAACCTACAAGATCAAAATATTTAGTGAACCTACAAAGCAAGCTTGGTTTGGTGGTATTGGGAGAGGAAGAAAAGCCAATATGGATTCCATCCTGTTAGAAATTGGGTAGGTTTTGACCCAACACATAAACATAGCCCATTGATCATCCACATGTGTTATCTAATAAGTAAGTTTAAATTTAAACTATCTGATATTGATATGAGTTGTCAAGATCAGTAGTAGAGTAATTTAAACTTAGCAGTTGAGTACTTTAAGAATCACTTATCAGATGGTGGGTGAATCTCTATTAGTATTTAAAGTACTCCTGTAGCAGTTAGATATGAGTTATCGTAAGTGAACGTTTGTATAGTATTTGAGAACTCTCTCAAAATAAGTCATCTCTCTAAGACACCATTTACTATTCCCTAGAATTTGGAGCATGGAAATTAGGAGGGACTCTAGTAGCTTCTTCGGCAACTTAGAGGTGCTCCACAAAGGAGAAGTGATCGTGAGAAGTTAGTAAAGTAAGCAAAGAACAAGATCCGGCAACTTGGTGATCCGTTCCACCAAAGGTATGTGTCTCAATGGCCCATAGTTTTTTATTCAACAAATCCACATCTGATCATCACTCTTGTGTAGAAGCTAATGTGAAAATTGGTTTGGTTTCCTAGCCATATCCCTAAGCATGCTTTTATAGTGTGGCTAGCTATTCAAAATAGACTCACCACAAAGGACATATTGCTACAATGGGAGCTCAATGTTGATCCACAATGAGCTTTATGCAGGAGCAGAAGCAATGGAAAAGAACGAAATCATTTTATGACAATATTACTATTAGACACTTATCTTAAATATTTTTTTAATTCAACTAATAATTTTGTAAAATATAAACATGTACATAAACATAAACTCGTATTTAAACATATGAAAAAAAAAATTATAATTTATAAACTTAGCGAAAAATTATGTACCAATTTGTTAACAAAAAATCACTTAGATAATATGTAAATTTGAATAATTCAACAAATTAAGTTTTTATCATAGCAAGTATTTCTTGGTGTTTTCAATGGAATCATTCAAATCCTCCATCTTTTATTGTAACTAGTAAATTTAGAATAACAATAATAATAACTAGCTTTATTACATGTGGTCTGCACGTTCGTTAAGGAATTTTTTTAAAAAGTTTAATATAACTTTTTAATTCGAATTTATCTATTGTTAGTGAGATTATACAAAAAGTGATTTTTATAAAACTAAAATTTAGGATTTGAAATGGAGTGATTTGCTTGCTTTAGTGTGTGCTAGTTTTTAGGGAAAAAAATGTATCAAACGTACATGAGATATGTTTAGAAAGAGAGTGTGCTAATTTTTTTAAAAAAATGTTTATTTGGTAGTTTTTTTTTAAAATTTTTTTGAATTACAATTTTAACCCTATTTTTTTATTTTTTAAGAATAAGGATTATCTAATTATATTAGGAATATTATTGACATTTTTGAAGTCATAACAAACTTTCTGAATTCTCTTAATATCTGGAGATAATAATAGTAATAAGGAAAATTCTATTGGCAACGAATTATAATTTGAAAATATTATAAAGTAAAAGTAATTAAGAAATTTATAAATATGTATATTAATAAATATGGTTCTAATCACATTCTTTGTCCAGTCAATACTTTTTCACAATAAAATTGGTAATAAATTTAGCATTTTTCTTCAATAAATTATATATTAAAAATCAATCATAATTTCTGATGTTTCATAACTTGAAAAACATATGAAAGGCGGCTACGTTTGTTTTAGCATTTTAGCACTGGACGTTTTGTATGATAGATATCCCAACGAAGAGCAAATCCGCATACTTATTAAACCTGTGAACAAGAGAGTAGTCAATATGAGTCTATAAGGAATGTAGATAGCTAAAAAAATTAATTAGCAAACTATCATCAAATATTGAGATTAAAATTTCCTTTTTCTTTTTCTTGTTTTTTAAATGAAAGTAGAATCTAACAATTAGAGTAATTAAGCACCACTTATTGCACATTTCTGGCATAATTAAAAAGAGAAATTTGAGGAGACAATTATACATTAAGTGTAAAAAATTGAATATTTCAAAGAAGCGAAAAGTCTGGGGTAAACAATGAATTGCATTTTGCAATAATCCCCAATAAAATTTATTTTAAAAAATCAATAAGAATGGCTACAGTGATCTCTATTATAAGGAGCAATTTAAGCACTTATTTTAATATAGAATCTTAAATATTTTAAATTGAGGTTCAATCTAAATTGCAAAGAATTTAAACTTTTGTGGATAACATGCGATTACAACTTACGCTCTTAATTATTATTTTTTTCTCAATTTTTTTTTAAATTTTTAAACATTTGTTGGATTTAACAAACATTTTTTTTTGTAAAATATAAACATATACTTAAACATAAACGTGTATTTTAAATATATTCAAATATTAATGATTTATACACTATAGCAATATATATTTATAGGCTTGTTAAACAACAACAAAAAAAAACCACTCAAATAATATATAAATCAGATTAATTCAACAAATTGAGGTTTTATTATCACTAGTACTTCTTGGTGTTTGTAACGGAGTCATTCAAATTATTCATCCCTTATTGTAACTATTGAATTTTTTTTTTTTTTAAACAAGCAGAAGAATACATAAGAAAAATGTTATTGGTGATGCATCATAATTTGCAAAGATTTTAAAGTAAAATAAATTAATAAATTTATTAATTATATTATTAATTAATTTGGTTCTAATCACATTCACTTTCACATTAATACTTTTTTTTTTTTGCAACCAAATTGGTAATAATTTTTTTCTTTTTTCATCAATAAATTCTATATCAATGAGTGATCATAATGCCAAATATAATTTCTTGAAAACATTTGAAAGGTTGTTTTGAAAATTGGATTTATCGTATGCTAGGTATCTTAACCCAACACTGGCTGAATCTAGCCAAAAACAAAGTCTCAACAAAACAGGTAGGAGTTAGAGAGAAGTTGTTTCGAGACAAGGGAAATAGTTGCTAAAGAACATAATTTGCAAACTATCACCTGGTGAGATTAATGCTTTTTTTTTCCTTTTCTTTTTTATTATAAAGAAAGTAGAATCTAATTCTCAATTCATTCTTACTATCCGATCCACAAAACATTCCCATCAATCTTGTGTAGGATCTCAATCTTGATTTCAATGGAGTCATTCAAATCCTCCATCTTTCATTGTAACTAGTAAATATAAAATAATAATAATAATAATAATAATAATAATAATAATAATAATAAGGAAAATTCTATTGGCAATGAATCATAATTTGAGAATATTATAAAGTAAAAGTAATTAAGAAATTTATATATATGTATATTAATAAATATGTTTCTAATCACATTCTTCATCAAGTCAATACTTTTTTACAATAAAATTGGTAATAATTTTAGCATTTTTTATCAATAAATTATATATTAGCAATCGATCATGATATCTGATGTTTCATAACTTGAAAAACATTTGAAAGGTAGTTTAAAAATTAGATGTATTTGCTAAATATCCCAACCAAGTGAACAAGAAAGTAATTATTATAAGTCTACGGGGAATGTTGATGGCTGAAAAAATTAGTTAGCAAACTATCACCTATTGAGATTAAAATTTCCTTTTCTTCTTTTTTTTTTTTTTAATGAAAGTAAAATCTAGCAAATAGAGTAATTAAGCACCACTTATTGCGCAATTCTGGCATAATTAAAAATAATTAAAAAGAGGGATTTGAGGAGACAATTATACATTATATGTAAAAATTGAATATTTCAAAGAAGCCAAAAGTCGGGTGTAAATAATGAGTTGCATTCTACAATAAGTCCCAATAAATTTTTTTAAAAATCAATAAAAATGGTTACATGGAGCAATTTAAGCACTTCTTTTAATATAGAATCTTATTTATTTCAAATTGAGGATGAATTTAAATTTCAGAAAATTTAAACTTTTATGGATAACATGAAATTACAACTTATGCTCTTAATTTTTTTTCCCTCAATTTTTTTTATTATTTTTAAAGATTTGTTGGATTTAACAAGCATTTTTTTATAAAATATAAACATATATTTAAAAAATATTAATGTAAATGCGCAATTTGTACCCGGTCCAATTACTAGACGGATTCAGACCTTAAGAGCCTTATACAATAAAATTTGTAGAGTGTGGGCTTAAAACCTAGAATATGGATGTTGGATAAAGAGAAGAATCAGGCTAGATTGTCATTATCCGCGTGTTTAATAGATGGGAATAGCAAAGAAACTCTCCTCGGACGTAATCCGAGGACCAATTGTGTAGCCTTTCTCTTCTTAAGAATAATATTACAACTACTGTTCTTCCTCCCCCTTTCTCATACCTCTCTTGTTCTTTTATATCCATCTTCTTCTTTCTTTCTTCTTCCACGTGTAACACAGATCTTCCAATTAGATACTTGTCCCATCCGGCACCTTCTTGAAATCTTCAAACACCAGCCGGAAGGCTGAACATTACTGTTCAGTAGACAATTCTCCATTAATGCGGCCAGGGAGGTAGGTGCAGGGTCTTTAATGTGGTGGTAGAAGCCTTTTTCTCTTTGATATTTATCATACGCTCTTACTTCCAATAAACGGGTGGATCATGCCTTTACCCAACAAATCTTTTGGAGTTCTCCCTCCAAACATCTTAGCATGTCCTATGACCTTTACTTGACCCATCCGAGAAAATACTTCTCCTCAGACAACTCCTCTAACCCTTATAGCATGAACTGGTTTGCGGGCCTTAAAGGCTATGCTCGAACAGGCTTTCTCCACCAAATCAGGCCCAAGGCCCAAATACATATTTTAATCATTTTACCCCCCACAATTAATATATAAAAATATTAATGATTTACGCATTATAGCAATATATATATATATATATATATATATATATATATATATATTGTAGGCTTGTCAAAAAAAAAACCACTCAAATAATATATATATATATATATATATATAAGAATAATTCAACAAATTGAGGTTTTATCATCACTAGTACTTCTTGGTGTTTTTAATAGAGTCATTCAAATTATTCATCCCTTATTGTAACTATTGAAGAAAACATAAGAAAAATGTTATTGGTGATGCATCATAATTTGCAAAGATTTTAAAGTAAAAGTAATTAATAAATTTATTAATTATGTTATGAATTAATTTGGTTCTAATCACATTATTCTTCTTTTTTCTTTTTTCTTTTTTCTTTTTTTTGAGAGAAAGAGTTCCAACTTATGACGTCCACACCTGATGATAGCTCTTTATCATCAGACCAAAACACCAATCAATTTTTGGTGTAGGCAGGGATTAAACCACATATCTCTTATTCAATCATCAAAGACTTTACCAATTGAGTTAGCTGGAACCCACGGTTCTAATCACTTTCACTTTCACATTAATATATAATTTTTTTGCAACCAAATTGGTATTAATTTTTTTCTTTTTTTATCAATAAATTCTATATCGACAAGTGATCATAATGCTAAATATTTAATAACTTGAAAACATTTGAAAGGCTATCTAGAAAATTGGATTTATTGTATGCTAGATATCCCAACCCAATACTAACTGAATCTAACCAAAAACAAAGTCTCAACAAAACGGGTAGGAGAAAGAGAGGTTGTTTTGAGACAAGGGCAATAGTTGCTAAAGAACATAATTTGCAAACTGTCACCTGGTGAGATTAATGTTTCTCTTTCTTTTTCTTTTTTTCTTTTTTTTAATAAAGAAAGTAGAATCTAATTCTCAAGTCATTCTTACTATCTAATCCACAAAACATTCCCATCAATCCTGTGTAGGATCTCAATCTTGATTATAATGCTTAGAGCCACGTGTTGTTTGTAATATGAATATTTTGCTTACCGTCTTAGGCAAGTTGCATTACGTAGACAAAAACATAACAATTGTTTTGAAAATGTACATAATAAATTAATCCTGGCCTCATTTACTTATGCTTTTGGGTTTGTAAAACATGTAAAATCATACAAGGGATAAAATACAAAAAACTTCCTATGAGGTTTGGGCTAATACCACATACTATCAAGACTTTTAAAAAAATATTCATTTTGCTCTCTAAGCACAAATGACACTAAACACCGTTTGATAGTTTTCCTACACCTCTAAGTCCAAGATTTCCTTCCAACAGCCTATCTTGACTAGACAAGCCTTATAGTGATTGCATTATGGCAATTATATCCGTGAGAGAATGTTTGATTAGCCAATGGTAGGTAAATAGCAGCCACAAATGAAGAAATAAGCAAGAGGAATAGGAAAATTTTCAAACAATATTAAGTGATGTTTGTGCTTAGGAAGCAAAGTGATAGCTTTAGAAAAGTTTTTATATTGCCAAGAGCATTGTAGCTCAATTGCTTAACTTATTGGTGGTGTCAATTGAGATAGTTAGGGTTTAAATCTCCCATATCCCAACCAAACAAGTTATTAACCCAAAAAAACAAAAAAGTAATCTTTGGCATTTGTTCAAATCTTAAGGGTAGATTTTGTATTTCAAATCTTTGGCATTTGTTGGTTATTCATTAGTTAATGAGTTGAATTAAATTACGTCAAATTTAATTAGATAAGATTTTCTATTTATAGTTTTAAAAAATATTTTTTAATTATTATTTTTTACCTACGATTCTCTCACACACACACACACGTGACACCCTAAATAGTAAGTCCTTGCAAGTTGGGTTGATTGATAGAGTTGTCATGGGTTTAATTTTGGTTGGAGATTTCTTAACCCAAAGGAGGTTAAGTTGAATTCAAGTATAACTGCAACTTAACTCATGCACACCTCTTCGATCACATTTTATATTTGGATCCACATTATTCTTCCTTAAGGTTTATAAACAAAATTATTTAAAATAAATGGGGGAAGAAAAGAAGGGGCGAGGAGAGAGGTGTTGTCTTGTTTTTGTTGTTAACAAGAAGTGGATGTGCATAATCATATATATATATATATATCCTAATGATCAGTTTTCTTTTTATTCTAACTAATTATTATTAATATTCTTCGGAGTCCTCCCTCAACTCTTTTATAGTAATCGCTTGCAATGATCGAGTTCTATACCATGCGCTGATGCCTTACCTTTTTGTCTTTGGCATATGACAAGCATCAAGAAAATGCAAACTAGGAAGACAAAAATCCAACAAATATGGTAAAACATCCTTTTATACTCATACAAAAAAACCTATTAGTACTTTTGATCTCACGGGCACCAAAATTGAAGCTCACCTTCTTTTCTTTTTTTTCTTTTTTTTTCCTGTCAGAAGTAACAATGGTGTAGACAACATGGGGAAGCCCTTCCCGAAAACCATGAACTTCCCCAGCCTTAGGAAGGCAAGAGTTATATCTCAGGACTGTTAAAACTACGAAGTGACTTTAGCATGCTAGTCTACTCCTTCCACCTTGTAATTTTTAGATAAATGATCCCAACATAACCATGAACTTATGTGGGGTAATGCTAGATGTATGTCATAGATTACCTCTTCCAACAAGCAATATGTCTTTCCAAGCTTCATAAAACATCCAGGTGATACCGGACGATGGCATGACCTTTAAACAACTAGCACCCCACCCCCTGTAGAGTCCCAACAGACCTCGTTCACGGATGACTTCTGAAAGTGTTGCTGCCATGTGGGGTGGGCACTTACCCTGTAGAGCTCCCACCATTAATCGTTTCCTGGCCACCTCCAATGGAAAGCTAATTGTGCTAGCAGTAAAACCTGGAAAACTGTATGAAAGTCCAATAATTTAAGAGTGATGATATAATTATAATCAATGGTCAAAACACAAGCTCATCTTTATCATTTTGGTTCCTGTGACAAGCGACATAGTTAGAGTAGATCGTAAAGTTTCAAGAATAACACATAAAAGTAATACAGTGACAAAGTATAATATGCTCTCAAATGGTGCCATTGGCCCAACAGTCTCTTATACTTGCAAGAATAGATCTTCCCACTCTCAAAATAGGAGGTACTACATCAATCACACGCTATTTACAGATTGTTAGAGCATTCACAGCAGTGTAGCTAAATTGCTATATTGCTATTTTAGCTCCACTCAAACCACAAAAACCCACATGCAGCAGTGGAGGCAAAGCTAAAAAATTTTAGCTTTGCGCTACAGTACTCATGTATCAATACATGAGCACTGTAGCTGAAAGTTATAAAAAAAAAGTAATATTTTATTCGGCAGTGATTAAAAAAACAATACTTCACTCATTTCTCTTTTTCATTTCACCCAGACCTCTTTCTCTTCATACACTCCTCCGGAAAGCATCTCCATTTCAATCTCTCCTTCTCTTTCACTTCACAGTCCCTCTCTGAGCTCACCGCCACCGCCGCCGACGCCGTCTTCTCTCTTCAGTCACTCCGCCGCTGACGCCGTCTTCTCTCTTCCCTCTCTGAGACCCACGCCGATCAGCTGAGACCCACGCCGACGCCGTCGATAAGGTCTGGACCGTCGAGCTTCGCCGCCGATAAGGTCTGGATCGTCGAGCCTCGCCGCCGATAACTTCTGGATCGTCGAGCTTCGCCGCCGATAACTTCTGGATCGTCGAGCCTCACCGCCAATAACTTCTGGATCGTCGAGCCTCGCCGCCAATAACTTCTGGATTGTCGAGCTTCGCCGCCGATAACTTCTGGATCGTCGATCTTCATCGCCGACCCATCTCTCCCAGTCCTCCATCTCACCGCCGATCCTCATTCTCATCGCCCACGTCACTGTCTCATGCCGCCGACCCATCTCACCCAGTCCTCCATCTCACCGTCGATCTCCATCGACACCGCCTTCATCGGATTCAAGAACGCCGCGGATTTCGTGGCGTGGCTATGGCTGGATTTGTGATTTGTGTGGGTTTGTTGGTGTGATTTGTGATTTGTGTGATTTGTGCTGATGGTTTTTTTCTGTGATCTTGGTTGGTTGGCAGTGGTGGTGGATCGGTTTGTGGAGTTTTTTTGTTTTGTGTTTGTACTATTTTATTGTAATAGAAATATTATTTTATTGTAATGTTTATATTATTTTATTGTGTTGAAAGTTAAAATAGATGCACTGCTGCAGCATGTTTTGTAAAGTGTATAGGTAAAATAGATAAAGTAACTTTTTGTATAGCTAAATTGCTAAAATTTTAGCTCCACTGCTGTGGATGCTCTTAGGGCTTTTTCTTGGAGAGAGAGATCAGAGAATGCATTGTAAAATAAATATGGAGAATAATGGTTTCAAGACCTTTATGAGATATGCTAAATAGTAAAATTTTATTGGTGATGCTTCATAATTTGCAAAGATTTTAAAGTAAAAGTAATTAGTAAATTTATTAATTATGTTATGAATCAATTTGGTTTTAATCACATTCACTTTCACATTAATACATAATTTTCCAACCAAATTAGTAGTAATTTTTTTCTTTTTTCATCAATAAATTCTATATCAACTAGTGATCATAATGCCAAATATTTAATAACTTGAAAACATTTGAAAGGTTGTTTTGAAAATTGGATTTATTTTATGCTAGATATCTCAACCCAACACTGGCTGAATCTAGCCAAAAACAAAGTCTCAACAAGAGAAATAGTTGTTTTGAGACAAGGGAAATAGTTGCTAAAGAACATAATTTGCAAATAATCACCTGGTGAGATTATTTTTTTTTCTTTTTCTTTTTTATTATAAAGAAAGTAGAATCTAATTCTCAATTCATTCTTACTATCCAATCCACAAAACATTCCCATCAATCCTGTGTAGGATCTCAATCTTGATTTCAACGGAGTCATTCAAATCCTCCATCATTGTAACTAGTAAATATATAATAATAATAATAATAATTCTATTGGCAATGAATCATAATTTGAGAATATTATAAAGTAAAAGTAATTAAGAAATTTATAATATGTATATTAATAAATATGGTTCTAATCACATTCTTTGTCAAGTCAATACTTTTTCACAATAAAATTGGTAATAGTTTTAGCATTTTTTATCAATAAATTATATATTAACAATCGATCATAATATCTAATGTTTCATAACTTGAAAAACATTTGAAAGTTAGTTTAAAAATTAGATGTATTTTATGGTAAATATCCAAACCAAGTGAACAAGAGAGTAATTATTATAAGCCTATGGGGAATGTTGATGGCTGAAAAAATTAGTTAGCAAACTATCACCTATTGAGATTAAAATTTCCTTTTCTTCTTTTTTTTTTTTTAAATGAAAGTAAAATCTAGCAAATAGAGTAATTAAGCACCACTTATTGCACATTTCTGGGAGACAATTATACCTTATATGTAAAAATTGAATATTTCAAAGAAGCCAAAAGTCGGGTGCAAATAATGAGTTGCATTCTACAATAAGTCCCAATAAATTTTTTATAAAAAAAATCAATAAGAATGGTTACAATGGTCTTTTTTATATGGAGCAATTTAAGCACTTATTTTAATATAGAATCTTAAATATTTCAAATTGAGGATCAATTTAAATTTCAGAAAATTTAAACTTTTATGGATAACATGCAAATACAACTTACGCTCTTAATTTTTTTTTCCTCGAATTTTTTTTTTATTTTTAAAATTTGTTGGATTTAACAAGCATTTTTTTTTATAAAATATAAACATATACATAAAAATAATAATGATTTATACATTATAGTAATATATTAATATATATATATATATATATATATATATTATAGGCTTGTCAAACAACAAAAAAAAACCACTCAAATAATATATATATATATATATATATATATATATATATATATATATATATATATATATATCAGAATAATTCAGAAAATTGAGGTTTTGTTATCACTAGTACTTCTTGGTGTTTTTAATGGAGCCATTCAAATTTTCATCTCTTATTGTAACTATTGAATTCATTAAAAAAAAACATAAGAAAAATGTTATTGGTGCATGCATCATAATTTGCAAAGATTTTAAAGTAAAAGTAATTAATAAATTTATTAATTATGTTATGAATTAATTTGGTTCTAATCACATTCACTTTCACATTAATATATAATTTTTTGCAACCAAATTGGTAATAATTTTTTTTCTTTTTTCATCAATAAATTCTATATCAACAAGTGATCATAATGCCAAATATTTAATAACTTGAAAACATTTGAAAGGCTATTTAGAAAATTGGATTTATTGTATACTAGATATCCCAACCCAACACTGACCGAATCTAGCCAAAAACAAAGTCTCAACAAAACAGGTTGGAGAACTAGTGCACCTTTTTTTTTTTAAACACATAATAGTAGTAATAAAAACACGTAATAATAGTACACATAAGTAAACACGTAGACCACAGTTGTAACCTCGTCCATGGTAATTCTCGTCCGAGCTCACCCTTTATTGATAGTACCTCCTTAGATGCTCCACGTTCTAGGGATGTTCTAGCTTCCGTCCATCCAGAGCTTCCAAGTAATACAACCCCTGCCTCTTGTAGTTGATTACCCTATAGGGTCCTTCCCAATTGGGTCCTAGTTTTCCATGAGCTGAGTTCCTGGTTGCCAAGGATACCCTTTTAAGGACGAGGTCCCCAATGTTGAAATGCCTAGGTTTTACCATGGCATCATACTGTCTAGCCATAAGATTTTTGTATCTTACTATCCTTTGCTCTACATCCATCCTTACCTCATCAATGAAATTGAGGTCAAGACGAAATTCTTCATTTTCTTTTTCCTGGTACTTTATCACTCGATGATTAACCATATGAACTTCCGCAGGTATGACTATTTCACTTCCATAAGCTAGCTTAAAAGGGGTTTCTCCTGTCAAGGTCCTCACAGTCGTCCTATAGGCCCAAAGAACACTTGGCAGCTCATCTGGCCATACCCCCTTTGCCCCCTCGAGCCGAGTCTTGATGATTTTCAAAAAGGATCGGTTTACTACTTCTGCTTGTCCATTCGCCTGTGGGTGAGAGGGTGAGGATTAGTGATTCTTGATTCCAAATTGCTTACAAAAGTCTCTGAAAGGTGCGTTGTCAAATTATCGTCCATTATCAGATACTAGTACTCTAAGTACCCCAAACCTACATACAATATTCTTTCAAACAAAGTTTTTAACATTTTGCTGAGTAATTTTTGCAAGAGGTTCGGCCTCCACCCACTTGGTAAAGTAATTAATCCCTACTACCAAAAATTTCATCTGTCTGGTTCCTAGTGGGAAATGACCTAAAATATCTAGTCCCCATTACGCAAAAGGCCATGGGGCCATCATTGGGGTCTGGTACTCGAAGGCTGTCTAGGAACGCTACTGTAGCGCTAACACTGGTCACACACCTTGACATAAGTCTTAGCATTTACTTGAATAGTTGGCCAATAGTAGCCTGCATGGATGACCTTGTGGACTAGCGACCTTACTCCCGAGTGATTCCCACATGCTCCTTCATGGACTTCCCTCAATACATAGTTTGACTCGTCTGGAGCTAGGCACCTTAAGTAGGGCTGAGAGAAACCTCGTTTGTATAGCACTTTATCGATGAGGACGTACTTGGCAGCCCTGACCCTCAACTTCCTAACCTCGTCCTTGTCTTCTGGAAGCCTTCCATCCTTGAAATAGGTTATTATTGGACTCATCCAATTTTCTCCCCCCCCCCTATCTACTGTATCTTTGGAAAGTCTATGCTCAACATGTATTGGATTTTGTCATACTCATCCATAATTCCTCCTATCGAAGCTGCTCACGCCAAGACATCTGCTTCCATGTTTTCCTCCCTTAGGAGTTGAACAAATCTGGCATCTTTAAACTTTTAGACAAACCGCTTCACTTTGTTAAGGTATTTCCTCATTCGATCTTCCTTAGCTTCACACATCCCATTCACTTGATTAATAACTAGCTGAGAGTCTCCCTTGACTATTATTGACTCCACCCCCAAAGACTTAGTCAATTCCCGTCCTTTAAGGAGAGCTTCATATTCAGCTTTATTGTTGGTGGTTTGATATTGTAGACGGGCTGCGTATTCCAACTTGTCACCCTCTGGGGACTTTAGTATGACTCCAATCCCCCTACGTATAACGTGGACAAGCCATCTACATTGACAACCCACCTTTGAGTCTCTACAACTAGCTCGTCCTGACCGGGAGTGAACTTTGCAATGAAGCCTGCCAATGCTTGTGCTTTTATCGTGCTCCTTGGTTGGTACCTGACATCGAACTCACTAAGCTCCACAGCCTATTGGATTAATCGTCCTATGGCTTCCAACTTGTTCATTGCCTTTTTTAGGGGATGATCTGTTAGGATGTTGATAACATGAACTTGAAAATAATGTCTTAGTTTCCTAAAAGCTATGCTCAAAGCAAAGGCTAGTTTCTCCATCATTGGATATCTTCATTCTGCTCCTCTTAGCACCCTACTCGTATAATAAATTGGCTTCTGAATTCGCCCTTCTTCTCTTATTAGTGTCAAGCTTATTGCATGTGGGGACACAGCCAAGTACAAATATAACTCTTCACCAGGTACGGACGGACTTAGCAGAGGTGTCGTGGTGAGGTAAGCCTTGAGGTCTTGGAAGGCCTTCCGACACTCATCCATCCACTCAAATGCTTTTTTGAAAATCTTAAAAAATGGCAAACATTTGTCAGTAGCTTTTTAGACGAACCTGTTAAAGGCGGTGACTTGTTCGGTGAGAGATTGGACCCCTTTGACATTCTTCTGTGGCTCCATAATCAGTATCGCCTAGATTTTGTCGGATTCGCCTCAATTCCTCTATGTGAAACCATGAACCCCAGAAACTTCCCTGACAAAACTCCGAAAGCACACTTGCTTGGATTCAACTTCATGTTATATCGCCTAAGTGTATCAAAGGTTTCTTGAAGGTCGTCCAAATACTTCCCCTTGTCTAAACTCTTTACCAGCATGTCACCTACGTAAACCTCCACATTTCGTCTGATTTGTGGACGGAACATGTGGTTAACAAGTCTTTGGCAGGCTGCCTTTGCGTCTTTTAAACCAAAAGGCATTACCTTGTAGCAGAATAACCCTTGGCTAGTAATGAAGGAAGTCTTCTCCTAGTCCACCTTGTCCATCCTTATTTGGTTGTAGGGTGAAAAGGCATCCATGAAACTTAGCAGCTTATGACCTACTGTCGAATCCATCAGCTGGTCAATGCGTGGCAATAGATAACTGTTCTTGGGGTGAGCTTTGTTTAAATCAGTAAAGTCCACGCACATCCTCTACTTGCCATTGGCCTTCTTGACCACAACTACATTAGCCAACCAGTTTGGATAATAGACTTCCCGAATAAATTTTGTCGTGACTAACTTCTAGACCTCTTCCTTGATGGCCTCATCTCATTCAAGAGCAAAAACTCTTTTCTTTTGTCGTACAAGCTTGGAGGAAGGATACACGTTTAGACGATAGGTAATGACAGTTGGATCGATACCTGGCATGTCCTTGTGACTCTATGCGAACACATCAAGGCTTTTCTTCAAAAACTGGATCAATGTCTGCTTTGTCTTCTTTTCCATACTGACCCCGATTCTAGTAAACTTTTTGGAATTGTTCTCGTCTAAAGGAATGTCTTCTAGTACTTCGATGGGCTCTGCAATAATCCTTCTCTCATCTAAATTCATCGTCTGTACATGCTCGTCCATAGCCAGTATGGCTAAATAGCATTCTCTAGTGGTGACTTGATCTCCTTGTACTTGGCTCACTCCATACTTAGTCGGGAACTTGACAGACAAACGGTAGGTAGACGTCACCGCCTTCCAACTAGTTAAAGTCGGCCTCCTAATGATGGCATTGTATGATGATGAACAATCAACAACAAGGAAGTTTACCTCTTTAGTAATCTGTTGCAAGTACGCCCCGACTACCACAGGTAATGTAATGGTCCCCACAAGTTGCTCTTTCATCCCTCCAAATCCCACCAAGGGAGAATTCTCTGGATGAAGCTGATCTCATCCTAACCTCATTTTTTGGAAGGCAGGGTAATACAAGATGTCCATTGAGTTGCCATTGTCTACCAACACCCTTCTGGTAGTATAATCAGCAATGAGCAAAGTAATGACGATCGCGTCGTCATGTGGGTGGTGAACTCTTTTAGTATCCTCGTTCGTGAACGTAATGGCTTGCTCGTCAGCTTCCCTCGTCCTTGGAGATCGTCCAGACAATTAGATGTTTTACATCACCTTTAGGTATGTCTTCCTTGACTTGGATGATTGAGCTATTGAGGTTCCCCCGATAATAACTTTTATTTCACCAAGCAGGAGTCGTGTCGATTTCTCCACTTTTGCCTTCAACTTCTCGTCCTTACAGTCTTATCCAAGAAAGTTCCTCAACTTTCCTTGCTTGATGAGATTCTCAATCTGCTACTTCAAATCAAAACACTCGTCCGTGTCATGCTCATGGTCTCTGTGGAAGCAGCAATACTTGTTCCTATTGCGTTTGTTGGGATCTCCTTTTATTTTCTCTGGCCATTTTAAGGACGGGTCATCCTTGATTTGCATATGCACTTGCTCAAGCGGTGTATTCAAGGGAGTGTATTGCTAATTCCTTGCTGAAGAGCTTGCCTTCTTGCTATCCTTGTCTTTTTTCTCTCCAGCCCAAGCCTTCTTTGAACGAGGACCCTGCTCAGAATGACGCGGGAGATCTATTTTCATACACTCTGCTCTCTTCCTTTTCTTGGCTATGATCGCATCCTTTGCATTCATGAAATTTTGGGCTGAATGGATGAGTTCAGCCATGGTTTGTGACTCTTGCTCGTAAAGCTTATGAATGAACAAATTAGAGTTGACTCCAATGTGGAAGGCGGCCAACAGCAACTTATCGTCCATCTTGTCTATCGTCAAGGCTTCTCTATTGAATCGGTTACGAAAGACCACAAACTTTCATTTTCCCCTTGTTCTATAGTTAGCAAACTAGAAAAGGAACGCTTATAGCATTGTCCTCCAATAAAATTGTTAATGAACAACTTACTCAACTCTTCAAATAAGCCCACAGTGTTTAGGGGTATCTTGTTGAACCATACCCGCGCTGGTCCCTTGAGGGTAGTAGGGAATGCCCTACGCATAATCTCATCCAGAACCCCCTGCAAGTGCATAGTAGTCTTGAAGGTGGCGATATGATCACACGGGTCACAAGTTCCAACATATGAATCTAAGGAAGGCATCTTGAACTTTGGGAGTAAGGGATGACTATTGATGGAAGCCATGAAAAGAAATTCCATTCGGTGAACTAAGTCATCCATGGGGTTCGCCCTTCTCATGTTTTCCCTCATTTCGTCTATAGCTCTTCTCATCTGGTCCATCTCCCTCTCCAAGTGCAGTACTCTTCTTGAAGCAGTACCCCTTAACTGATTCTTGAGCTCAGAGTTTTCTCCTCTACCTTCTTGACTCTAGGCTTGCCTTTTCGCGTGTCTTTTATGGTGCTACCTCCTTAAATTAATCTCCCTATTCAACTCTTGCTTCTAAAGAGTTAGTTCCGCCATGGCGGCAACCATGGATTGTATGTGTTGAATGGAAGGCAATTGCATGACAAGCGCTGACTGACGATCACGATGGGGATTACTAGAAGCATCCCTACTCTCCTGGTGGCCTGAGTTGGTAACCCTTGATCTTGTCCAAACCATACAGCCTTTTGTTTGGGAAAGGCGAATTGCCGAAACAAAAATAATCGAACGGATTTCCCACATACGGCGCCAACTGATGATGCGAAGAAAATTAGTAGACTAGATGCTTCGGGCTTCAAAGGGCTAGCGACTGTTTTAAGGGCCTGAAAAAGAAAAAACAAGTGATCAAAGGTGACTAGAGTGGATCGGCCAAGAACCCTCTGATGCCAAAATTAGTTTTTCTCTCAAGTTCTGGAATTCCAACTTTTTTGGAATTGTGAAAACATTCTTTTGTCTGGTCTGAAGGGGCGTTTATATAGTGCGCCCTAAAAACAGTTACTAGATTTGTAACTTTCCCTATATTTTCAGAGGTTCGGGGGTTCAAGAATAACTTCCACAACCGCCATGGGAGTTATGTCTTTTTGTATAACTGTCATTGGAAGTTAAGTATTTAATGAGTTGTAGAAATGAGCTTGGATCTTCCTCATGCCTTGGAAAAACAGCATGTGGTTCCATCGCCAGCTTTCGTAGGCAAATCCACGTTTGGGAATTTCCAAAGTGACGGGGGGTCTTCCAAGAGCTTTCCAGATGGACGACCCTCATTCCTATGGACGGTTGTCCTGGTATAAGAGACGTTCCTTCCGCTCTAGACGTCTTAAGGATGAGTTGGAGTTAGATTTTTAGTTCACCATCAGATACTAAATTGCCAAATTGGTCAGGTTTTCCATTTTTTACTTGAAGATATGCATTCATGTTTTGGTTAACAATGTTAAATGAAATCATCTATGATCTATCCATAAGAGACAAACTTATGCAATCGGGTCTCAAAGGTGACATAGCTTGTGTTTTATGCAAAAAATACTTGGAAAGGTATTAACTATTAAGGTAAGACTTTAAGAACTATTAGCTATCGTTTCCAACAGAATAGGATAATTCATGGTGGCCAAGTAAAAACTCAAAATTGACAAAATGTGTTATTTTAATTTATATCAAATGAGAAGCAAAACTAAAAGAAGGGGTAAGAACCTTCATTAAATTTGAAGTAGGTTCAGCTAAAAATATATTTTTTTGGCATGATTTGTGGCATCTAGATAGTATTCTATATTAAAAATATGGACTTATAACTGTATATGATGCTACTAGTAACTTCAATGCCAATGTCTCAACTCTCAAGTGTCTTACAAGGAAAGAGTCGGATTTGGAAACATTCAATATCAAAAAATTTAGTGAACCTACAAAGCAAGCTTGGTTTGGTGGTATTGGGAGAGGAAGAAAAGCCAATATGGATTCCATCCTGTTAGAAATTGGGTAGGTTTTAACCCAACCCATAAACATAGCCCATGGATCATCCACATGCGTTATCTGATAAGTAAGTTTAAATTTAAACTATCTAATATTGATATGAGTTGTCAAGTTCAGTAGTGGAGTAATTTAAAAAAAGTAGTTGAGTACTTTAAGAATCACTTATCAGATGGTGGGTGAATCTCTACTAGTATTTAATGTACTCCTATAGCAATTAGATATGAGTTACAGTAGCAAACATTTGTATAGTTTTTGAGAACTCTCTCAAAATAAGCCATCTCTCTAAGGTACCATTTACTATTCCCTAGAATTTGGAGCATGGAAATTAGGAGGGACTCTAGCAGCTTCTTCGACGACTTGAAGGTGTTCCACAAAGGAGAAGTCATCGGAGGAGTTAGTAAAGCAAGCAAAAAACAAGATCTGGCAACTTGGTGATCCGTTCCACCAAAGGTATGTGTCTCAATGGCCCATAGTTTTTTATTCAACAAATCCACATATGATCATCACCCTTGTGTAGAAGCTAATGTGAAAATTGGTTTGGTTTCCTAGCCATATCCTTAAGCATGCTTTTATAGGGTGGCTAGCTATTCAAAATAGACTCACTACAAAGGACATATTGCTACAATGGGAGCTCAATGTTGATCCACAGTGAGCTTTATGCAGGAGCAAAAGCAAGGAAAAAGAACGAAATCATATTATGACAATATTACTATCAGACACTTATCTTAAATATTTTTTGAATTCAACTAATAATTTTATAAAATATAAACATGTACATAAACATAAACTTGTATTTAAACATATGAAAAAATTAATAATTTATACACTTAGCGAAAAATTATGTATAGATTTGTTAACAAAAAATCACTTAGATAATATGTAAATTTGAATAATTCAACAAATTAAGTTTTTATCATCGCAAGTATTTCTTAGTGTTTTCAATGGAGTCATTCAAATCCTCCATCTGTTATCGTAACTAGTAAATTAGAATAACAATAATAATAACTAGCCTCATTATACGTGGTCCGCACGTGATGAGGCTTTTTTTTTAAGTTTAATATAATTTTTTAATTCGAATTTATCTATTGTTAGTGAGATTACATAAGAAGTGATTTTTATAAAAAAAAAAAAAAAAAAATTTAGGATTTGAAATGGAGTAATTTGCTGGGTTTAGTGTGTGCTAGTTTTTAGGGAAAAAATGTATCAAATGTACATGAGATATGTTTAGAAAGAGTGTACTAATTTTTAGGAAAAAAAAATTATTTGGTAGCTTTTTTTTTTTTAATTTTGTTGAATTACAATTTTAACCCTATTTTTTATTTTTTTAAGAATAAAGAATTTTAATTATATTAGGAGTATTTTTGACATTTTTTGAGGCCATAACAAACTTTCTGAATTCTCTTAATATCTAGAGATAATAATAGTTATAAGGAAAATTCTATTGGCAACGAATCATAATTTGAAAATATTATAAAGTAAAAGTAATTAAGAAATTTATAAATATGTATATTAATAAATATGGTTCTAATCACATTCTTTGTCAAGTCAATACTTTTTCACAATAAAATTGGTAATAATTTTAACATTTTTCTTCAAAAAATTATATATTAAAAATCGATTATAATGTTTGATGTTTCATAACTTGAAAAACATATGAAAGGGATTTATTTTAGCATTTCAGCACTGGATAAGGGGCTAGATTTATTTTAGCATTTCAGCACTAGATACGTTTTATGATAGATATCCCAACCGATTTAACAAAGCTTGTCATTATTAGGCCAGTGGACATGATAGTAGTCAATATAAGCCGACAAGGAATGTAGATAGCTGAAACAATTAATTAGCAAACTATACTATCCTATTGAGATTAAAATTTCATTTTTTTTTAAATGAAAGTAGAATCTAACAAATAGAGTAATTAAGCACCACTTATTGCACATTTCTGGCATAATTAAAAAGGAATTTGAGGAGACAATTATACCTTAAATGTAAAAATTGAATATTTCAAAGAAGCCAAAAGTCGAGTGTAAACAATGAATTGCATTTTGCAATAAGCCCCAATAAAATTTATTAAAAAAAATCAATAAGAATAGTTACAGTAATCTTTTTTATAAGGAGCAATTTAAGCACTTCTTTTAATATAGAATCTTAAATATTTTAAATTGAGGTTCAATCTAAATTGCAGAGAATTTAAACTTTTATGGATAACGTGCAATTACAACTTACGCTCTTAATTATTATTTTTTTCTCAATTTTTTTAATTTTTAAACATTTTTTGGATTTAACAAACATTTTTTTTTTTTGTAAAATATAAACATATACTTAAACATAAACTTGTATTTTAAATATATTAAAATATTAATTATTTATATAGTACAGCAATATATATATTTTATAGGCTTGTGAAACAAAAACAAAAAAAAAAAAAAAAACTACTCAAATAATATATATATATATATATATAAATCAAAATAATTTTACAAATGAGGTTTTATTATCACTAGTACTTCTTGTTGTTTTTAACAGAGTCATTCAAATTGTTCATCTCTTATTGTAACTATTGAATTCATTAAAGTAAAATGAAAGAAGAAAACATAAGAAAAATGTTATTGGAGATGCATCATAATTTGCAAAAGTAAAAGTAATTAATTAATTATATTCACTTTCACTTTCACTTTCACATTAATAATTTTTTTTTTTGGCAACCAAATTGGTAATAATTTTTATCTTTTTTCATCAATAAATTCTATATCAACGAGTGATCATAATGCTAAATATTTAATAACTTGAAAACATTTGAAAGGTTGTTTAGAAAATTGGATTTATTGTATGTTAGATATCCTAACCCAACACTAGTCAAATCTAGCCAAAAACAAAGACTCAACAAAACAGGTAGGAGGAGGAGGAGGAAATAGTTGCTAAAGAACAGAATATTTTCCAGTTGTGTTTAACAAACTTTGACCCAAGAAATAGGGTTGCATCATAAAATACTAAATAAAACGTTTGAAGATCCTTTAATTTCTCCCAATACCTGCCACCATTTAGTCTTATAAATGGTTATAAAGAAAGTAGAATCTAATTCTCAATTCATTCTTACTGTCTGATCTACAAAATTAAACATTCCCATCAATCCTGTGTAGAGGAAGAAGAAGGATCAAAATTTGAAAATATTATAAAGTAAAAGTAATTAAGAAATTTATAAATATGTATATTAATAAATATGGTCTAATCACATTCTTTGTCAAGTCAATACTTTTTCGCAATAAAATTGGTAATAATTTTAGCATTTTTCATCAATAAATTATATATGAACAATCGGTCATAATGTCTGATGTTTCATAACGTGAAAAACATTTGAAAGGCAGTATAAAAATTGGATGTATTTTATAGTACATATCCCAACCAAGTGAACAAGAGAGTAATTATTATAAGCCTTCTAGGAAAGTCGATGGCTAAATTACCAAACTATCACCTATTGGGATTAAAATTTCCTTTTATTCTTTTTTTTTTTTTAATGAAAGTAGAATCTAACAAATAGAGTAATTAAGCACAACTTATTGCACATTTCTAGCATAATTAAAAAGAGGGATTTGAGGAGACAATTATAACTTAAATGTAAAAATTGAATATTTCAAAGAAGCAAAACTCGGGTGTAAATAATGAGTTGCATTCTACAATAAGTCCCAATTAATTTTTTTTTTTTTAAATCAATAAGAATGGTTACAGTGGTCTTTTCTATATGGAGCAATTTAAGCACTTCTTTTAATATAGAATCTTAAATATTTCAAATTGACATTCAATTTAAATTTAAGAAAATTTAAACTTTTATGGATAACATGCAATTACAACTTACACTCTTGATTTTTTTTCCTCGATTTTTTTTATTATTTTCAAACATTTGTTGGATTTAAGAAACATTTTTTTTATAAAATATAAACATATACGTAAACATAAACTTGTATTTTAAATATATATAAAAATTAATGATTTATATATTATAGGCTTGTTAAACAAAAAAAAAACCACTCAAATAATACACACACACATATACATACATATATATATATATATATATATATATATATATATATATATATCAGAATAATATATAATTTTTTGCAACCAAATTGGTAATATTTTTTTTTCTTTTTTCATCAATAAATTCTATATCAACAAGTCATCATAATGCCAAATATTTAATAACTTGAAAACATTTGAAACTCTGTTTAGAAAATTGGATTTATTGTATGCTAAATATCCCAACCCAACATTGACCGAATCTAGCCAAAAACAGAGTCTCAACAAAACAGATAGAAGAAAGAGAGAAGTTGTTTTGAGACAAAAGAAATAGTTGCTAAAGAACATAATTTGCAAACTATCACCTGGTGAGATTAATATTTCTTTTTCTTTTTCTTTTCCTTAATAAAGAAAGTAGAATCTAATTCTCAAGTCATTCTTACTATCCGATCCACAAAACATTCCCATCATCTTGTGTAGGATCTCAATCTTGATTATAATTTGGTGGATCCAAAAAAATCTTCTCTGCGGTATTGGAAACGCATTCTTAGGAGTCCCAATAACAACGTCGCAACTAAAGTTACTCCTACAATTCCAACTTTATCAAAGCGTACATCCTCAGTACATAATTCCCTGGACTCCCACGTTCACAAGAAGCAATTGTTAAGTAAGGAAAATCTGAGTATATTGCATACTTCGAGTGGAGGTAATCCTTCACCACCGCCCCCTCCATGAAGATTTTAAGCCTCAACTGTCGAGGGCTTGGGATCCCAAAGGCAGTTCGAGAACTTCACTTTTTGGCGAATGAAGAAGGTCCCAAAATTCTTTTTTTGTCTGAAACACGTCTTAACATGGATGGTTTTCACAGACTTAAGAGGAAATTAGATGTGACAGATGGTTTTGCAGTTCCAAGGATTGGTTTGAGTGGTGGTCTGGCTCTGTTTGAAGACATTTATTTAATTAGAGATAGTTTTTCTTTTATTTCTTTTCATAGTGTACCCTTATGATGTAATCGTGCTGCATTAACTTTAACTAGTGCTGCAAAAGAGAATGAGGAGGTTATTTGGCTTGAAAAATACATCTCTTTCCTTTTCCCCATTGTATAACGTGATTTATTTGAATAAAGCCTATTGTCGTTTCCTCTCCAAAAAAAAAATCTCTTTTAAAATTATTATTAAGAATAAAAGCATTTAAGAATTTAAATAGTTATTTTTGTATTGTACTTGTCATTTTGAAATGTTAGACTATTATTTTAATGAATTTGTCATAATTAATAGTTTATATTTGGTTTTTCATTATTTATTTAGATGATTTTTTTTAATGGACTTAGTAGTTCACATTCACATTTAAGGATAGAATGAGAAAAATAAATAATTCATTTAAAATTCCTAGAAATAAACCAAACATTATCATTTCACATTTCCAATAAAACCAAACATAGAAATAGCTACATTCCTAGGAATCTCACATTCTTAGGAATCTAGATGCCAGGACTAATGTGAATTCCTCCATACCAAACGCCACATTAGGGTTTAAATCCCCCATCTCCCAACTAACAAGTTATTAACCAAAAAAAAAAAAGGAAATCTTTTGCATTTGTTCAAATCTTAAGGGTAGATTTTGTATTTCAAATCTTTGGCATTTGTTGGTTTTTCATTAGTTAATAAGTTGAATTAAATTACATCAAGTTTAATTAGATAAGATTTTCCATTTATAGTTTTAAAAAATATATTTTAATTATTATTTTTTAACTACGATTCACACACACGTGACACCCTAAGTAGTAAGTCCTTGCAAGTTGGGTTGATTGATAGAGTTCTCATGGGTTTAATTTTGGTTAGAGATTTCTTAACCCAAAGGAGGTTAAGTATCTCCTAATGATCAACTTTCTTTTTATTCTAACTAATTATTATTAATATTCTTGAGGGTCCTCCCTCAAATCTTTTATAGTAATCGCTTGCAATGATCGAGTTCTATACCATGCGCTGATGCCTTACCTTTTTGTCTTAGGCATATGAAGTCTAGTAGAAGTCGGGTGGTCTAAGCCACATCGCCAAGCATCAAGAAAATGCAAACTAGGAAGACAAAAATCCAACAAATTATGGTAAAACATCCTTTTATACTCATACAAAAAAACCTATTAGTACTTTTGATCTCACGGGCACCAAAATTGAAGCTCGCCTTCTTTTCTTTTATCTGTTCTTTTCTTTCTTTTTTTTTCCTGTCAGAAGTAACAGTGGTGTAGACAACATGGGGAAGCCCTTCCCGAAAACCATGAACTTCCCCAGCCTTAGGAAGGCAAAAGTTATATCTCAGGACTGTCAAAACCACGAAGCGACTTTAGCATGCTAGTCTACTCCTTCCACCTTGTAATTTTTAGATAAATGATCCCAACATAACCATGAACTTATGTGGGGTAATGCTAGATGTATGTCATAGATTACCTCTTCCAACAAGCAATATGTCTTTCCAAGCTTCATAAAACATCCAGGTGATGCCGGATGATGGCATGACCTTTAAACAACTAGCACCCCACCCCCTGTAGAGTCCCAACAGACCTCGTTCACGGATGACTTCTGAAAGTGCTGCTGCCATGTGGGGTGGGCACTTACCCTGTAGAGCTCCCACCATTAATCGTTTCCTGGCCACCTCCAATGGAAAGCTAATTGTGCTAGCAGTAAAACCTGGGAAAGTGTATGAAAGTCCAATTATTTAAGAGTGATGATATAATTATAAGCAATGGTCAAAACACAAAATATAATATGCTCTCGAATGGTGCAATTGGCCCAACAGTCTCTTATACTTGCCAAGAATAGATCTTCCCACTCTCAAAATAGGAGGTACTACATCAATCACACACTATTTACAGATTGTTAGGGCTCTTTCTTGGAGAGAGACAGAATGCATTGTAAAATAAATAAGGAGAATAATGGTTTCAAGAGACCTTTTTGAGATATCATCTCCAAGATGCATGTGCAAGCATTCCAATGAACACAAGTTAATTAGACCAAAATACCAATTGAAATATTATATAAAACTGACGGGGAAAGATCAGTTCTGATCCAAGATTAGAATCCATAACATTTTCAAAGACTGTTCATTACCAACTAAATGGGAAAAGAGAGAATTAGGGACTGAGGAGTGAGGATGTCAGATTCTCATTACCTTTATCCAAATTAATTGAATGAGCTTGTTGTAAGCTTTTATATATATATTGGAAGAAAACCAAGAGATATTTTTCATAAATACCATATGATACTATTGAAGTCATATTCTTTTTTTAAAATAATAAATTAAAATAAAAGACATAATTGAAGCCATATTTCTCACCTGCAAAAGCTCCAAGCACGAGCATCTCGGGGCGGTTCAAAGACTTTTTATTTTTTGATTGGCAGTAAGATGTCTTCAATGTCTCATACATGAAATAGTAGCAAGTACTGTATGGCAGCATTCCAATCAATGTAGGTGAGATACCAGCATAAAAGGCGCCAATCCCACCATCCTTATAAATTTTGCTAATTGCAACGCTTAAACTAGGGTATGCCTCAGGACTGACAGTCAAACGATCCTGTAAAAAGATAACTATAAATACAACCGAAAAAGATGTAGTTGTAATATATAAATAAAAGAACCTAAGTACAAAGTAAATAGACCAGCAAAGATCTATGTTATGAGAAATAACTGATGGAAGATGAAATTTTTAACGTCTAAAAACAATATAAAAGAACTTATCAAAAGCGAACAACATAAAAGATGTGCCTGACTAGACTCAATTTTCTATTTTCATGACTGGATCCCATAGTGCAAATACCTTCAAAACTTCAAGGGGATGGCAAGCAAGTGTGCTAACAATTCCAGCAGCTGCACCAGCCACAGCTATTGGAGAAATCCAGGAGAGAGAAAACTTCAAATTGAAACGACCAATTTGCAATCTTGGGCATTCTTCCTGATTCCATTTCTCCTGTGCTGATGTCATTGATCGTTTTACACACTCAAACGTTCCAAGCTCAATTGCCTGGGTAGGGATTATACGGACCATATTGATTGCATTGCCAGCCCATAATCCTTGCCAACCCTGCTTCTCAATCACCTCCAAGAAACTACCCGCAATGTTTTTGGATCCAACACCAACCACCATTCTCGTCCTGAATATTACACATTACAAATCAGAATATTTTAACGCTTTAATATATAGTTATTATAAAATTGGTAACAATTACAAACATTTCAAAATGTACAATTTAATTAAGGTTCATGTATCTTAAGAAGTTTAGTGTGGAGAAGGAAGCTTTAAAACTTCCTCTAACCACCAAGCTTGACATGGATGGGTATCATGGGTTGCAATAGTCACCGATTTATGCAGGACGTAAGTTGGTCCTTGACGACATAAGTCAGTGACTATTGCAACTGTGTGTACTGGTTTAGTATTGTATACACCATAGTACATATTTAACATACAGACATGTGTGGATGTGGATGTGAGTGTGTAGCATACACCATACAGCTCATCAAGAAATTATACATCCATATAAACACTTCAGATTGGTCATAGAATTTAAAAGTAATCAGCCATAAAAGATTTCAGAAATATGCACACTTCCATGTAAGTATTTATTACTTGACATCAAAAGTGCATAGAAAATTAAGGTGCTGTAAGGGCAAGGCCAAATGGGAACATGACTGAGGTAGCAAATAAAGAACTGATGAGACGTGTATTTAGAAAGACCTGATGCCCGATGCCAAACAGAAACAAGAATGTAAAATGTTAAAATAATAGACCATTCTAAACACAGCTAATTCCTTGATCATAAAGTTTACCAGAACATATCCTAGTATAATGACACTGCATATATGTATATATGGTCTACAATCATCTTCTTCTTTTCTTTTTCTTTTTCTTTTTCATAGATAGATAGTTAGGGGGGAGGGGGGGGGGGGGGTGTTCAACTCTCAAATCACCAACATCAAGCACCACAGAGGGCATCATCACCACTAGGCCATCACTTGAACCCCCTACAAACATCATATAAAAATTATAGGAGGAAATTACATTCCGCCACCGTAAACTATACCCCAAATTACATTTTGCACCCTCAACTTTTAGAATGCACGTTCTGCACTCTAAACTATGACCCTTGTTACATATTGTTCTCCAGTTTCAAGTTTATTGTTAACTTGGACGGAAATCCAAAGTTTATAGTACAAAGTGTAATCAGGGAGTCTAGTTCAAGGTGGTAAAGTATAATTTCTACTTTTTTTTTAAGTCTTTTGGTCTCCACCTCAGATGAAATCAGCTTCATAAGGGATGGTGTGTTGGGAGAGGAGCACTCTGTTTATCCTATGAACCCAAGTCGCCTTCAACTGTTCAACATAGGATGCATTGTTTTACAAGATTTTCAAGAAGCAGTAGAGAGATTACACAACAAGAAGAAAAGATATGTACAGCCAATATTCTTATTTATAAGCCTAACTGTTGAGTACGCTTGGGAAGTTGTGTCCTTTTCCAATTAAGCACATTTTCTATTACTAATTTAAACTGCTAGGCAAAGGGCAATGCTTGTAGATATTTGAGCAAGTAAACAAGAAATATTAAATGTGATGACAAATACATTTACTTCATGAAATAAGAAATGCATGTAAGTAGAAAGCAAAGCCAACCGAATGGTCTCAAGAGGAGCAAGCACAGCCTTGGTCATAGCCCCTGCTAAAGCCCCACTAAGAAACTCACCAACTTCTCTAGTCCTGAAGAAAACCTGAATTACATCAAAGCATGTCAATGTGATAGAACCAATTAAAAAACATTAAAAAATAATAATTTCTTTTTCCCTCAGCCCCTAAATGAAATGCCAAAACCAACCTTAATGAGAAGGGGGGAATTAGTTGGTCAAAAAAAAAAGTGTAATACTATGAAAAAGTAGACCAAAAACGATGTAACACAAGCTCCAATGTCCATGGGACAAGAAAACCATACCCAGAGACAGATATGATTAAACAATCCAGTTGTCAAACTCATATATAAGAAGTTAAAGGAAAACCCAAGGATATAATCAGTAGAGGAAAAGACAGGCGTATTTAGGACTATTTCACCATGTAGTCACCTATCTTACCATGGGTGTTACGCAAATCCACATCAGTAAGTTTGTGCTTGGAAACGGGTATGTGTACTAGTTAGCCACTCCACATACTAGCTTAGATTTTTGGGTTTGACATATTAACAAGGTATCAGATTGCGGTTTGATAGTCTTGGAAGTCCACATGCCAAGCCTGTTTCTCTTTTTTAGTCATCAAGCTGTCTGTCTTTGTTTTGGTTTCTGTTGAGCCTGATATAGTGTTGGGAAATTCCACATCAGTGAGATGTCTACTTAGTTCCCGGTATTTACACTTGTTGGGCCTCTAAACTGAAAAGCTTAAGTTTTTAGGTTGGATACTCTAATAGTAGGAAGTCCATGAAGAAATGGAAGATGAAGTACAAGAACCCCACAAGCCTATATGCTAAAATCCTAGACTTATTCTCTATTGCTGTATGATTATTTGTCACATTATCAAATTTGGGTTATTCTTATGATACTTAATGCAGTAGGTCCTCCATAACTACTATAAGGGTACTGTAAGTGATGCTGGGATAATGACACTTTTAATTAGAACTGTAAGCATCGTTTTTCTTTTTCTTTTTTTTATAAATATAATTCATGTTTGGGTGGTCAGCACAAAAAAATTGATCACAGTCTAGATATCACATAAGCAAAAGATCATGAACATGGTCAATTGCAATTTACAGCAGCAAATAAATAGAGAAGGAATAAACAATCCGAAGACCTCTAAACCAAAAATAGGAGAAATTCTATTTTTTATATCTGTGCAGAAAGTTTGATTCTAGCAAAAGATATACTTTAAAAGGAAGTAAGGTAAAAAACAAAAAGATCTAAACTTTCTTTCCAGGACTTGTGTACATTTTCTCAGCAACCCTGACAGAAGAAAATAAATTTAACCTCCAAAAGAAGGAAAAAAAAAAAAGTAGCAATCTTTTTCACACTTTGCTCTATTTGAAGTAATGGGTTTTGTTTTCTTGACCGTTTGAAACGATCCAGAATATCTTGAAGACACAGCAAATAGGCCAATAACACTGAAAAGTAAAGAAGAAAAAAAATCCCAGATAAGAAAAATAGAGAAGTGAGAATGAGACAGACCTTGCAGGCACGACCAAGGTCAGGAACGTGAAATTTGAGGTCGAAATTGTTGTCTTTCTCCATTTCAAGCTCTTTGGGAAGCATCATTACCATACTGTACATGTCTCCAGATATCCCAGCATCAGCATAGCTCTTCTTCTTCAGAGACTGCGATTCAAATGCCATTTTTTTTATTTTAAAAATTTTTAGCAAAATTAAAATAAAATTTTATGGGAATTTCCCAGAAAGAATATGCAGAGTCAGAGGCAGAGGCAGAGGCAGAGATGTTATAGATGGATTCTCATATACACATTATGACTATGCATATAAAATAACAACACAGAGAGAGAAATAAGTCAAAAACCAAACAAACAAACACACAAACAAGGTAATTGTGTTCCATCAAAAAAATAAAAACAAAAACAAGGTAATTGCAAAGAAATGACGTGCCTGAGAATGAGACGAGGATTTTTGGGACATTGAGAGAGATGGGTATGTGAGTTTTTTTTTTTTTTTTTTTTCCTTTGCCTATGGTTGCTACCAATACTTCTCCATTCAACTTTGGAGGGTTTTGGACTTTTGGTTTAGGAGTCTTTTGCTTGTTGACGACATAATGAGTTAAATGCACTTTGGAGTTGGAGGGTTGCCCGTGTCCGCGTGTTTTGGTATGGGTGCTCTTTTCTTTTTGTTTGTGTTTGTGTTTGTGTTTGCTTCAATCTCTGTGACCATTGCTTTTTTATTTTTTTGGTGGTGAAAGATTGAAAAGTGAAAAAAATAGATTCTCGCTTTCAGAGTTGGGAAGGAACTTGAATCTTTGACTTTATCTTCGGAAATATAAATAGGTTAACAATTAAATTACAAGATTTTTGATATATTAAAAGTGTGGGAGTAAAAAGACCTAGGTGAGCATATGGGCCTTTGGGCTGTAGCAAGGAGGGCCGACCTGCTCTTAAGCTAAGAATCTGTTAGTACTGCAAATCGGTCCATACGCCGAGGGTCCGATGACACATTCGAGGGTAAGTTTCTCCTCGGATAGACCCAAGAGAACTCGAAGCTTCACCATGAAGGTCAAGGTAATATTCCGGAAAGACTGTTGGTTAAAGGGGGGAAACCCTGAACCTTCGAGGTACACCGGTATTAAAAAGATACCAAAAGCAAAGGCTGCCACCTCCACATCAAAGACTCTGCACCTACCTCTCTGGCCGCATTAATGGGGAAGTGACTCCTGAACAGTAGAACTGAAACTTCTGGTCACTATTCAAAGGCACTAAGAAAGGAAATATCTAGGAGGGAGTGGGTTGGAGCAACACGTGGATAAAGCATCAGGAAAAGAAGTATTTAAGGGGGGGTCTGTAACTAAGAAAGGGATTAAGAATTGTAACCTTTAAGAAAGAAAGAGAAATAATACAGAAGTAGTCCTCGACTCACGTCCGAGGAGGTCTATTTGCAATTATCATTTATTATTTACAAGTGTTTGTAACTTTTAGCCTGTTATCAAGTTCTCAGTACTTCTAATCTAGATTTCAAGTCCACACTCTACAAATTTCATTGTTTAAGACTCATTGGGCCTGAGCCCGTGATTGTCTTTGGGTCTAGGTGCAATTGTGCACTTACAAAAAGTACACATAATTGGTAACAAGTTCCACAAACAGATAAGTTACCTTATTTTGCTCCTCAAAAAAAAAAAAAAAAGATAAGTTACCTTATTTTTGTTTATAAATACTCTCTTTTTGTCTCTATGTATAGGAGAACTCAAAAAATTAATTATGTCTTTATAAAATGTCAAAAATACTCCTAATTTACTCAATTTCAAATTCTACATTTTAATGGGTTTTGCTAACAAGTGGCCTTAGGGTTTTGGTTAACAATTCATTTTAGAAAAGTTTTGACATCACTTTTATGAAAAATAAAAAAAACTGTCAAAATATTAATTGTTTTTCTTTCTTTTCACATAAAAATTTTCTTTAAATGAATTATTAAACAATGCCCTAAGGGCATTCGTTAGCATTTCCCAATTTTAATTTCTTAAAAATTAATTCCTGTGTAATCTCACTAACAATAGATAAATTCAAATTAAAAATTTTTATTAATATTCTATTAATTGTCTTTTTTTTTTTTTTAGTACTTATTATATAAAGCATAAATTGAAATAATGGTATGAAGGAATTGCACAAATTTCAAATTTCAAAATTCATTTCAAAATGTCAACAACTTGTAGCTTAACTAATACCTATTTATGTTTCTAATAAAAACATCTAGGTTTTTAAATCATTTATGATCCTTCGTAACTATCAAATTATTAAAAATAAATTAAATCATCACAAAATTGCATCATTCTTTGAATTGATTCAGCTCTATCCATTTATCAAAGGGATCTGATAGTATATTCCTACTAGTTTTGGTTTCTCCAATACCATTAGATTGTATAGAATTGATTTTTCTTTGTATAGAATTTAATTAGATAATCCATTCTTAAAAAGTAAAAAATAGGGTTAAAATTATAATTCAACAAAAATTAAAAAAAAAATCAGATAAACCTTTTTTCTAAAAATTAACACAATTTGTATTAAAATATATTTCACCCACGTTTGATACAAATTTCCTAAAAATTAGCAAACACTAAACCAACAGTTTATTTAATTTCAAATCCTAAATGGGCACATAAAAGATAATCCTGAACCTTTTTAGGAATATGATCCTTTTTAGATCTAATTCTCCTATGGGATGTAGATCAACAGGGGGGAAGAGTTATGCCTTTTCATTTTTATTTTGATCTAAAGTTGGATATATATAATGATTAAAGGGATGTTTGGATTTCATTAAAAAAAAAAAAAAAGGATGTTTGGATGAGAGAAGGGTTAATTATCACTTGTGAGATACAAAAGGGTTAATACTTAATAGATACTTTAAAGTCAATTTTGAAATAGGCAGACAACCATGGAATCAATTAAAAAGAAAAAAAGAAGAGAAAAGAAGAAGCTAGATTCATCATTCATCAACAAGTCCTTCATTTAAATTTAAAATAAAGGCGGCTTTCCATCAAAATAAATAAAGGCATCTTCTCATCAAGTGGTAAAAGACCTTACAGGAAAAGAAATTTTTTTTTTGAAATTGACAGAATTCAATAAGGATGGGCATTAATGAAGTTTGACGAAGTCGGCAGCCAAAGTCTCTTTTCTTCAAGCCAAGAAAATAAATAGAAATATATATTCTTTTAAAAGTATATATAGTGACACAAGTCATCATGATCCTCATATGATTCAATAGTGTTTTGTTAAAATAGTTGAATTTCATACGATCATCCAAGGACAATTTTATCCCTATATTAACGGGCACGGTAAAGTGCCTCTTAGCAACATAATTATTGACAACTTTTTAGTTTGTTAGGCAACAACTTTTAGTGTATATATATATATATTTTTTTTTTTTTTTGATAATTTTTTTGACAATTTTTTTTTTAAAGTACGACACAAAAAAGGAAATATTAACAAGCATCGCACGGAGCTGGTTAACATTTCCTCTCTATATATATATATATATATATATATATATAGTGGAAGGACAAAGAATTTGCTCCATTTTTGTTTTTTGTTTTTTTTTTTTTTGGGTAAAGTTTCATTTGTGCATGCTACTCATTATGTTTGTTCTTTAGATTTGTAGGATAACAATCTAGTCTAGTCAAAGAAACACGTACGGTACTGTTCATATAACTTGTCTGCAATCAATTAGAATGAGCCTTGTGCCTTCAAGGAAAAACATTTTATTTTGGTGTCTTTTATTTTACCCCCACGAAAAAGTTGGATGATGAAGCGTGCGTTTGCCCAACAATGAAATTATATTTCGGTTGTGTTTTGTGTATTTTTTGGGGTCTCACAGTATTGTTCATGGGACCATCAAACTCAGCAAAATGTAGATTTGTAAGTAAATTTAAGTCCCACAGCACTATTCGCATTTTTAAAAATTATTTTATTACAGTATTTTTAACAATAAATTTTTAGTTTCTAGCAAATAAGTAGTATCCAAACAATTAAAGGTGAAAGTGAAAGAATTATTGGGAAAGCAGAACAAAAATGTGGGCGTTGGGTTTGCATTGGGTCTCGATCACTGATTCACTCTTTTTCCTCCTTTGACATGATAGATATTTCCATCTTTCCACTACCATCTATATATGTTCCAGAGAAGAGAAATAGAAATAGGACCACTGCACTAAAAAGATTCTTTGCATTTTGCAAACAAAAAAGGATAGGAGCTGAAAGAGTTGGAAGTATTCCTTTTCCTTTTGCCTTATTATCTAAGAGAAGGTGGTGTAACCATCAAGCCAAAGTTCCAAATGCCACTTGTATCAATTGTATATATATTTGACTTTGGTCGTAGCATATACATACAATACAAGCCATTTTCATGCACGTTTTGGACACTTCAATGTCAATTCATCTTCAAGTCTGATCAATTCGATGTTAAATCAACAATATTGGATTATGGATATTTGTTGCACTAATCAACGATATCTATCTCTATAGATATAGATATAGATACCATACCAACACCAGTCCGCTTAATATTAAGGCCCGCCCAATACAACCGCAAAATAATACCAACCGCTCTCCTCTCTATTTTCTGTGTGTAATTGTAGTCCAAGTCCACGTGGGAAGCCCATTCACAAATTTGGAGTCTGGTTTGAAAGAGCAAAAACTTAGTTTTCTTTTCTAGCTCACTCATGGAAAGACTATAAAATGGGCTTTAATTAGGCAACTTTCAAATTCCCCTAATGAGTAACACACCGCTGCAAGTCTGTCAAACACGTTTATTAGCCAAACCTTATTTACATTGAAAAATTACTTCATACCTATGGAGTATGACAAAATAATGCTCTATTATCTCATATTTATGCTCAATCTTACTACGAATTTAATTAATAAAATCTACCGTTTTAATGCCAAGTGACATATTCCAAAAGTCAGCAACTTTAAAAGAGCTCAATCCTCCTAAGAAAGTGAGCTAATATAGGCATTGTTTTAAAAACTAAACTGGCCGGTTCAACCGGTTGAACTAAGAACCAAACCTAAAATTGGAAAAATCAGTCAAAACCAGTTAAGAATTGGGAAAAATCAAGAACCTAACCCTTTTTTGGTTTTTTGATCGTTCCGGTTTTAAAAACCATGAATACATGTTAAATTGTCCAAGTTATTTAAAGGGTCATGTTAACAGGTGTCTTTAGGGTAATTATTAATAAATTATTTTAGGACAATTTTTATACCACTATTATGGGAAATTGAAAAGGCTATCAATACATTAATTTTTTTTTACCCATAAAAATTTCTTAAAATAGTTTACTAAAAAATGCCCTTAGGGCATTCGTTAACATTTCCCTTATTAAAATGACACCATACTATATTATTTTGACTATGAAACCCATAATTGTTGATGTCCCATTTTGCAACCCTCGTTTAACCTCGCATGGAGGGTAAAAAGGCAATTTCACCTTAGAAATAGGTATCTTAATTGTGGCTGCTAGATCCTTAATTTTATTTCATCAAAATAATCTTGATGTTGTAACGATCAAATTGACAGGTCATAAGCCTTAATCGGATCATCAGATTGAAAGTTATCATCAAATCAAGTTTTAATAGCCAAAATGTACTATCACAAATTGAGTCCAACTATATGTGATTATGAAAAAATGATTCAAATTGGTTATAATTATAATCAATTTAAAATTAATGACATGTCATATTTTGATTGGCTAGGACTGCATCTTATGGTATGGTTGCACACACTTGATTAATTAGATAATCAAATATTAATTATTCAATGAGTAATTTGTGTAATTATCTTTTTAATTGGGATAAATTTGGAACTGATTAAGTCTGAAATGGAAGTGATTGAAGCCTATTAATGTCAATTGGAAAGTAATTTAGGGTCTATTAATGTTAATTGTGCTAAAATTATTTTCCAACAAATGACCTCTACTCATCATTTCATTGATATCTCTCAAGTTTCGTTTAGGAGTTCATAAGAGAATGGAATGGAATAAAATGATCATAAGGGAATGGAAATGAATTGAATGTATTTAAGTATGGGAAAGGAATGGAATGGAATGGAATTAATTGAATGTATTTAAGTATGGGAAAGGAATGGAATGGAATTAAGTAACCTTGATTAGATGTTTTAAAATAAAGGAATGGAAAGGAATGATTTTGAATGGAATGTAAATAATCTTGTTTGGAAGTAACATTGAGGAAATGAAATAGAATCATTTTATAACAATATTATTATTAGACTCTTATTTTAAAATAAAGCGTTGAATTTTTCAATTATGGTTTTCTTATTTTTCAATTATGGTTTTCTTATTTTTTCAATAATTAAATAAGTTGCGACTCCATTGTAAAAATCCTTAAGGTGTGTTTGTTTAGAGGTAAAATAGAATTGATGGAAAATTTTGGAGAGAAAATGGGAAGAAAAACTTTTTGCGAGTGTGTTTGGTTGGGTGGAGAAGAAGGAAAATAAATGGTGGGGCTCAAGTGTTTTCTCCCTGAGCTCACAAAGAAGTTTTCTCCTTAAAATGGAGAGAAAACGTTAATGAATGAAAATATCCATGTGCACTTGCATATGGGTTTTGTTTGTACATTACTCTTCTTTTCACTTTTTTTTTTTTTTTTGATTTACTGGGTAGGCTTCATCTAGTGTATCTTGCTCATATTTTTTTTTTCTTACTTTCTTTTGTGTTTTTTTTTTTTGGTTGTTTGTCACTTTTTTTGTTTTAATTGGATATCATTTTTAATAAGGGTATATGAGTAAATTTATACAAACTCACTTTATTCATCTCTCCACTTTTTCACTCCCAACAAAACAAAATGGAGGGAAATTAAAATCTTTTCTATCATCCCAGTTTTTTTATCCTTCTACCATTTTCTATCCTCTCACTTTTCATCCCTTTAACCAAACAGACCCTTAATTTAAAAGAGAAAATATAATTAGTCGAACTTCCATTTTGAAAGGCAATAACACAACTCCACTCATTCACGTGGATTTAGCCTAACACCAAAAACGGGCCTGGGGTGCACTCTCTCACTATAGCTCAAGGTTGCCACGCTCTCAAAAACATAGCAATTAAATGCAACCCTAACCCCTTAAAGGGGATTATGGAAGTTCCCTTTAGCCTTTATAGCAACATAGTCACATTGTCATATTTATTTCCTAACTTAAGTCAACCTACTAACATAAATATAACATATTCAAAAATAGGTTTTTCACAAGTATAAATTTTTGTGGGATGCGGGATAAGTGCCGAAGTTTAAGTCTTCATGAGAGAGTTTTACACACATACATCTAGATAATGTTATAATAGGATTTCTATCCCAGATTAAAAAAAAAAAAAAAAAAAAGGCTTTTCCAGTAAGTGTTGATATGAATAATAGCCTTAGCTCGTCATCCACCAATTAAGTTCATCCAAACATGACATGTTTATTGATGAATTATAAAGCATAGTAATTTGTTTTGAAGGCAACAATAATATAAAATTTTTAAAGAATTTATTTACAAGTTTAAATAATTTAATATCAAGTTTATAAAAGTATATAATTTTTTTAGATCTAATTACAATTTACCCACATGTGGTTTGACTTTGATCGAAATTTAAGTTGCCTACTCGTGGTTTGAAATTTGACACTTTACCCACCTAAGGTTAGCTTAATTAGGGTTTCGTAATCTACCTCTATTAAAAATTGGGGTAAATATGTATTTTTGATCCCCTTTTATGTCTCTATCATCCAAAACCATAAAATACATAATAGAATAAGAGAAAACAAGATCAAAAAGTGAGAATTTTGTAAAAATTAAGAACAAACATTAGCTATATCTCATTTCCATCTTCTCCCCCCCTCCCCAAAACTTTTGATATCTAAATCTTTCAATCCAACCCTTTCTCAAACTTGCAACAAACATAAACAAACCCTTTAGAAAACTCACCATTAACAAACCCTAAAATCTAAACCCAACAAAAACCCTAATCTCCTTCTCAAATTTAAATTAGTAGTAGAGAATCAAAAGGGTTTCACTTTTAGCCATGGAGTTCTAGCAATAAGATTAAAGAGAGATAGAGAAAGGTGGCTTCAAACGGAGATTGGCAAATTTGCTTCTCTCTCTCTCTCTCTTGTGTTTGTGTTGTGTTGATGTAGAGGTATTTGGCTAAATGTCTCAACCTGAAACCCATTCATTTAATAATCATGTCATGACCCTTCAATCCTAATGCGACCTATTAATGAACGGGTTGACATGACATGACCCACTTAACACTCTTCATAAACGGACTATGTTGGGTTGACATGAATATGACATAACCCATTTTAATCTACTTAATATTAAACAAGTTGGGTCAAAATAGAGAAAGGTGGCTTCAAATGGAGATTGGTGAATTTGCTTCTCTCTCTCTCTCTCTCTCTCTCTCTCTCTCTCATGTTTGTATTGTGTCGAAGTAGGGGTATTCGACTAAATGGTTCAACCCAAAACTCACTCATTTAATAGTTGTGTCATGACCCTTCAATCCTAATGCAACCTATTAATGAAGCGGGTTGACACGACGTGACCCACTTAACACTCTTAATAAATGGACCGTGTTGGGTTGATACAAATATGACATAACCCATTTTAACCTGCTTAATATTAAATAAGTTGGGTTGACACAAATTCAATCCATTTAACCCTTTTCAAAAAGGCACCTAATTAATATTCTTATAAATTTAATAAACAACAAATTTAATACAAACTTATTACATCAAAATACCTATTAAGCATACAATTTGAAAGTTATTAATAACATCAAATACTTAAAACACATCGTCTGAAAATTCAAAATAATATCAAAGTACTCTATAAATATTAAGTCCATAACGTAGTACCATCCATTTAGAAAATAAGTTATTTACATTCCAAAAAAAGTACATACACTTCAACTCAAATTCAAAATGATATAGTTTAATAACAATATAACATACATTTATAAAATAAGCTCTTTACATCACAAAATAAGTTCACACTTTAACTCAAATTCAAAATGATATATTTCAATAAAAATATAACATACATTTATAAAATAAGCTCTTTACATCACAAAATAAGTTCATACACTTTAACCCAAATTCAAGATGACATAGTTCAATAAAAATATAACACCTACAAAACTTGCCAAATGCTAAATATAAAAATATAAAATGGCTTATGTCTCTCTGATTTTCTTTTTAAGTTTAAGATATAGGTTGAATAAAAAAGGCATTTAAAAAATCTAAAATAAAATGAATGATAATTTGTTATATGAGTTAAATGGATTGTGGTAAATGAGTTATTTTGGGTTAATATGAATAAATTGGTATGTCAAACGTGCCAATTGCGTGTCATGCAGATTGACTTGTTTATGACACATTTTTTATTGCGTTGCTTTTAGATCTACTTGTTTATGACTTAAACTTGTTAAAGCCCAATATTAGCCCATAAAAACCCATATTGTATTCATATCGTATTTGCGAGACATGTCAAATACGAGCTAAATTTATATGAGTAAAATATCAAATTTCAAATTACGAGCATGCAACTTAAATTTTACTACAATATGTACTGAAATCTATTATGGAGTTTGTCCACGAACCCAAGTTTGGACTTGGCTTGTATAATAATTAAAGATTAAATTTTGATAGCCCAAAGATGTGAAAAATGTAAAAAGAAAAAGAAGAAGAGCTCGGATAGGAAGCCCTATATGCTGCTCCTCCGGTCTCATGTAGTCATGACCCTCTGGTTCTGTAATCAAATATCAGATTAGAAAGACACACAGAGAGTGTGTTTCAGTTTCAGTTTCAGTCTGTGCTTGCGTTGGGTTTGGGGAGACAGAGAAAGAAAATGTCGAAGAAGTTGGCGACGAGAAGAGAGCTATTGGAGCGTTGGAGAGGCATTGAGGAAGACGAAGACGACGATCGTGATCATGACCACGACCCCTCCCAAATTCGCCGTCTTCACCAACTTAAGGAGCAATGGTTCGTTACTTCTCTCTCTCTCTCTCTCTTGCTTCTCTTGGTTGATGATTCAATTGTGAGCCTCTTCATGTATCAATTCTCTGAATGAACTTGGAATGTACCAATTCTAGACTTTTTTTATTTATTAATTATTATCATTTTTTGTTTATTGGGTCGGAATAGAGTTAAAATTGTTAGTGTCAAAATTGTGTTCATTGAACAATACCTTTTTCATATTTTGAGCTCTGTTCTTGTGACCCAATTAACCAAAAAATAGAAAAACAGTGTTTAACTCAAAATGGGTATTGCCCTCCACTTATTCTTGTGGGATGAGCCACTCCACTTTGCCATTATTTTAACTCTGTTCACTGTTTGTTAGTTTAGTTAGATCAAGTATTTAAAAAAAAAAAAAAAATTGTTGTAAACCCATCTCTTGTAAGAATTATTGGTTGTGTTTAGAGGGGACTTTAGGCCTTTCTTTCATTCTTGCTCCTTCTCCACCTTCTTTTTAATAAAACTTAACATGATTATCGAAAAAAAAAGTTGTCTTCAATTTTTACACACGAGTAATGGTAGGACCACCGAAATTGGCACATCTTTGTGCCACAACTCGCCAAAAGTTTCAATGAAGCCCTAAATGATTTTGCATCTTTTGTTACCAGCTGATACTCTAAATTTTTTTTGAAGTGGTGTCTGGCCTAAAAATCAATTTAAGCAGATTTGAGATGATTCCAGTAGGAGAGGTCAGAACTATATCAGTTTTGGCTGAAATTATGGATTGCAAAGTTTCTAGTTTGCCCATGAAATATTTGGCATCACCTTTGGGTCTACGTATAACTCTAAGGCCTGTTTGGATTGAGGGGGGAGGGAGGGGGAGTGAAGGGGAATAGAGTAAAATTTGCTGAAAATAGGTTAATTTTGGGCCAATTCTACTCTACTCCCCTACCCTCCCCTTCAATTCAAACGGACCATAAAGGTTATTCGGGGGGATTCAAGTAATAGCCTAGCAGTAAAGGCATCCTTTGTGGTATTCAATGTCTATGGTTCGAAACCCCCCCCCCCCCTCCTCTCCCATCCCCCATTATCTACCTATAAAAAAAAGAGTAAAAAGGCTATTTGGGATCCAATTATGGAAAAGATGGAGAGAAAGTTAGCAGGCTGGAAAAAGCTATAATTATCCAAAGGAGGCAGAGTTACCTGATCAAGAGCACCCTATCTAGCTTAGCTACCTATTTCCTTTCTTTATTTCCCATTCCGGTAAGTGTTGCTCATTGCCTTAAGAAGTTACAATGGGATTTTCTGAGGGGGGGATTCAAGGATGTTGTTAAAATTCATTTAGTAAAGTGGAAGACAGTTTGTGAGGATACAAGTTCGTTTTTGGCTAGATTTTGTGGGGATACAATCTTGAAGGATGCTTTTATGATGTTGTACCATATAGCCTGAAATAAAGAGGCTTTTGTGGCAGATAATATGAATTGGAATGATGGGGTTCTTCATTGGGATATTTTGTTTACCAGATCTATTAATGATTGCGAGGTAGGGATTTTGTTGTTCTTTTAGGGGTCTCCTTCACCCCATTAAAACTAGTAAGGTTGAGGATGACCTGCTATGTTGGATCCCTACTAGGAGTGGTATATTTGAGGTTAAGTCCTATTTTAGGGCTCTAACTATGGGTTTTTGCCTTATATTACATGGAAAAACATTTGGAAGGTTAAAGTTCCTTTTAAGGTTGCTTTTTTCACATGGACAACTGCTTGTGGACTGTCTTACCAGGGAGAATCTTCAAAAGTGGTGTATATGCCTCGTTGATTGGTGTTGCATGTGTATGCATGGGGAAACCATAGGCCATTTGTTACTTCATTGTGAAGTGCATGATTTGTGGTCTACAGTGTTTTTTCCATTTGGAGGGCAATGGGTGAAGTGAAGAAAATGGTGGAGTTGTTGGTGTGCTAGATGGGCCCTGGCTTTGGTAACCATCATTCTGTTGATATATAGAGGACCCATGCCTTGTGCTATGTGGACCATTTGGGGGGAGAGAAACTTTTGGACTTTTGATGCGATCAAGCATTCATCTATGGGACTAAAATTGTATCTTTTGCGATCCATGCGTTACTCTTTTTCTATCTTAAGAGGAGTTTTGGGATTTGTAACTTTAGTTGAAGATTTGTTGTATCCTTAGTACACTGCCTAGGTACCTGGGGGTAGTTTTCATTTAATCTTCAATAAAGCATTATTAAAAAGCTTATACTCAGTGCACAAAGCTCCCACTTTTGTGGGGTCTGGGAGAGGTCAATAAAGCATTATTACTTATAAAAAAAAGTCAATCTCTCTTGCTTTATCATGTTTTGATATAATTTATGTATGATATCGATTTATTTTTGGTTGGTTGCCTTTTTAGCGCTTGGTTAAGTTGCTATTCTTTCTCTATCATGTCAGGTTTGCAGATGCGTTTAATTTCTTAATTTGTTTGCCGAAAGAAACTCATATCTGGTGTGGCACTGGGGATTTAATGGGTCCACTTTTGGAGACATTCTACAATTACTTCAAAGACGAGCGTCCTGATTCTCCTCTCAAGCTTTTATGGAAGAGAATCTCCAAAGAAACGAGGCAGTGCATCCAGTGTGTCTCTCAGCACCATCAAGCCCTAGAGATGTACAATGAGCAGTATGAGTTCAGTTCAGTAGGTCCACTTCTTGATGTGTTACGGAGTCTTAATGAGGAAAGGGTGACTCAGCACTTGAGAGACATCACTGCAAGAATAGCACGGGAAGAGTATGATCCAGCTCGTGATAATGCTGAAGTTGTTAGTGTCATGTATGAGGTATGTATGTTGTTCTTTCTGATGTTTCCATTTGTTTACTTGTTTCTGTAATGTAGTTGACATCATATTGACTGTTTGTGTTGGCTTGAATATGGATACTAAATTGTGTTATTTTTTGTTGTTGAAGTACTCAATCAGGTCCTCTTTGGAATCATATGTTGAAAATTTACTGTATATGGTATTCATTAGTGGCTTAATAATGGGCAGGAAATTATCATTCTTCTTCTTTGTCTTTGTCTCATTTTTAAGCCTCTGAAATCAGATCTGATCTGCTTCTTGCAGCTAACAATGCCTGTAATGTATGAATTAAATTTATACAAACACTAGGTTCATTCCTAAAATTATATTCTACCTAGTTATGACCATTTGTAAACCTTCCATATCAGACCGTATAGTGCTAAAATCTAATATCTGCATCTCTCTTTGCCTTCCCCTTTTATTTTTCTTCTCTTAATTTTTGCCTTGAGCGAAAGGATTTTTTTTTGTTGTTGAGGAATTCTTACCTTCTCATTTATTTCTTTGATTATTTGAGGTTTTTCAAGCCCCATTTTTATTGTTCCTCTAAGTGCTCTCTCTCTTGCATGCCTGCCCTGATGATCTACCTCCTGTGATTGATTTAAAATTTGGTACAGTATCAATATTCCTTTGAGTTTCAGTTTTTAATTTAACTTAAATCTTGAAATCTTTAATGCAAGCCTCATCAATTGATCCTCCTAATGTATTATGAGGTACTTATCCACTCGTTTCTTTACCTGGTTGCCACACAAGATATTAGGTGATTATAGATGTCCAACTGTTTTTGTTGGCACTTTACCTAAATGATTGTATTTTTTTGAAGGCTATGCCATATGTTCAGCTAATATATTGATAAATCTGTAATAGACTGATAGTGCTGGATCTCTTAGGCTTGTTACGTGGAAATCCAGCTTCAATTATGTTTGATTTTTGCCAATGAGCTCTAGCTCAAATGGCACCACTTTCCCTTGTACGAGCAAAGTGGAGGATGGGGATAGGAGTTCATGACTCACTGGGTTGCGTGTAACTCACCAGTTAAAAAGTTATGTTAGGCTTTTCTGACCCAATGTATCATATAACTACTTATGTGTATCTATATATTAGTTATCCCATTACATATTTGAATTTCGGAAATGTTTTTGATTTGTTTGCAGACCTTTAATTCTGAGATAAGGAAACTGAATTTGTTGTGTATCTGATAACAGGTTCTGATGTTCCCTGTCCTGTTGGATGATCAGTCATTGTTCACTGAATTTGAAACGTTTATTGAAGCTATTGATAATAAGCATGAACTGGCTCTGGATGGACAGCAACAGTTTCCGGTATTTAGTGGGCTATGCGTTTGCATATTTCATCAAACGGCTTTCACTTATCTCTTAAACTTTATTTTTCCTTATTAAGTAAACCTGTTTCCTTTCAGGGTGTTTATGCATTATTTTTTTTCAAGAGAAGAGTGCGCTCTGTTGGTCATTGTCTTGCTGGATCTATGGGAAAATTGAGGTACTGTTTTTTATTTCAAAATTTGGACCTTGAGGTTCTCTTGCCTTTTTCTTGTCATCCTTTTTATTTTTATTTATTATTATTAATTTATTTTATAATTATGCTGATAAAATTTGCTATTGGATTCTGTCTGGCGCTGACCCCAATGGGTTTGGGGGTTGGTTTGGGTGGGATTTTGGCATTGCAAGTTTTGATGGTCTATGTTCTCTTTTTGGTTAGTTAATTAATTAATCTAATATATATATATATATATATATATGTATATATTTAAATTTTAAGTTATAATCTCAAGGTGAGGGGGAAAGGGAGATTCGAGCTACTGACCTCTGTTTATGAGGTGTGTCTTCAGCTGATTATTATTTTTAACAGAACTGATTTTAATGCTTACAACCAAAATAATTTATTAATTTTTAAAATTTTTATGCTGTAAATTTAATTTTTACTGCTGTTTCTGGTAATGAGGGGATCACAGCTTATGCTTATGTGTTTTTCATAAGAAATTGTGAGTTATTTGGTTTTCATTCAAAACACCCCTTCCAACTCAAACCCCCTTTTTGGGGGAAAAAAGGAAAAAAAGAAAAAATAACTGAGATTAATAACCTACCTTGTGAGAGATCTGAAATTTAAGCCAAGTTTCATATCTTAGCAATTCTGGCTAAAAATGATGCACAAATTTAAGCCTAGTTCCGAAGGATGTACTTTGGAATTTCTATCATTAGTTAATCTTTCTGATAACCCTGTCCCCCGGGGGGTTATGAAATGTTTTCCATTGCTTTGTGGCCTCAAATCCTGGATCAAGTTTTTTCATGTTATTCTCTTTGTGCGTAGGAGAGTAACAGAATTGGAACCTTTGCAGCCTTTGCTAAAGAAATTTATAGGCTTTTTGGAGAACGAAGTTTTGCCATCAACTCTCGGGACTTCAAGGTCAAGATTGAAGCTGGACCGTGTATCCATATGGCTTGGAATCAAATCATTGTAGGAATTGTTAGCTAAATTTCATCTTCAACAAATATTCCTTTCAACCCCACCCCACCCCCCCCCCCCGCCGTCCCTGCTAATGCTAGTTTTGCATGTTGTTATGAAGGCTTGGGTTCTTAGAACCTCCAGCTTTCGAGGAAGGGATATTGGAGCGCTATCCCATTTTTCTTGACCTTGTGCTCAATCATATCAGCAGTGATTCAATTGAATTTTCTCATGCGGTTACCTGCTTGAGACTGCTCTTTGAAATGCTTGGTAAGCACCTCTTCTTTTTCTGATCACAAAGATTAATATTCTGTGTAATGTGTCCTTTGATGTTTTGGAATTCCTTTTAAGGTTGTAAGCTTTGGTTGAGGTCTACATTGTCTGCAAGTGTGATGCGCAACACTCTATTGGGTCAGTGTTTTCATACTCGAAACGAGAAAAGCCATAAAGACATTTTTGATCTTTTTCAGCCCTTTCTGCAGGCACGTGGGTGGAACATTATGTTGCTTCATCTCAAGTCATTCATTATATTTTTCCAAGTTTTCTGAGCTATTTTACATGTTAGATATAGTTTCCTGACATTACTGACATGTATGCGTCCAATCTATCCAGTCTCTTGAAGCTTTGCAAGATGGGGAGCATGAAAAGCAACGGAGGCATTTTCTATATTTTCTCCTCCATCAAGTGCCAGTCAGCGGTAACTTTAGTGTTCTAACGAGAAAAAAGGCTTGCCAGGTTCTTATTTCTTCCTCTAGATTGTTGGGTTATGCATTTTGGATTGGTGTTATATGTGCAAGTGTAATAGTGAAATTGTTGACCATCTATTCCTTCATTCTCTGGTTGCTTTGGAGTTGTGGGATATGGTTTTTGGTTTATTTGGAGTTTGTTGGGTTATGCCAATGTCCTTTGTTGAGCTTCTTGCTTGCTGGCAAGGTTGGTTTGGTCGCCATCGTAATGGAGATATATAAATTGTTGTTCCTCATTGTTTGATGTGGTGTATTTGGAAGGAAAGAAATAGTAGGTTTTTTAAAGACAATGAGCGTTTTATGCTTGATCTCAAGCTTTTATTTTTCAGAACCTCATTGGACTGGTTCTCAATGTGGAGAAACCAACCTTTTTCTTCAGTTTTGGATTTACTTGATTCATGTAATTTTTGTATTTGATATGTACACCCCTGTATACTCCTTGTGTACTAGGGTGTCTTTTTTTTTTTATTTTTTATATCAATAATTCTTTATTACTTATATAAAAAAAAAAAAATTTCTTCCTCTAGATTGTCAAATGATTACCATATGTGGCCATTATTAGTATTATGTTGTTGTTGTTGTTGTTTTTTGGATAAGTAGTATCGATATTGTTGTTGTATAATATATTGATTATACTTTTTTTTTTTCAACTTTTGAAAAAGGTGTAATCAATATCAATATCAATATCAATCGATGGTTTGTGTTGTTTCGGCTCACCTATGTTGCTATTTAATGCAAGATTCTATTTTCAGATAGCACTTCTAATTATACACAGAGGTTATAAGATGAACCCGCCATGCCCACCCTTCGAATGTGCACATATGTGGTATGTAATCTTAATTGTTTTGTACTTGTTATGATTTTAATTTGTGGTGTTTCTAAGGTCATTGGTTGAGTGTGTCATATTCTAGTATCTTTTTTTTTCTCTCACTCTTGGGAGTATTTAGAACTTTGTAACTTTAGTTCTTAATTCTTTTTTGTTTGTTTCTTTGGTTGGGTTTTTTTTTTAAATATATATTTTTTAAATTTAAAATTTAAAACTAATTAATTATTTTTTATTTTATAAATTTGTTTTATCTTGTATACCTTCAATGTTCTAGGGTGTGCCTGCCTTTATTTTCTTAAATAAATTTTAATTACTCATCATAAGAATGTTTGTTGTTGGAATGTGAACTTTTTTTCCAAAGACTTGCTTGGGCAATTTATCATTAAATAATGAATAACAGATTTGGAGAGAAAAGAAATGGAATAGAGTTTGTGCATTCCTTTTTTTGCATCAAGGGTAAATGTTGGTGGCTAAGACTAGGAGAGTAGAAATGAAAGACTTTCATATAAAGAAGAATATCTCTACAGAGGTGGAGAGTTTTTGGAAGAAAATAACGTTTGCATTGGGTAAAGCAGTCATCATTTCACTGTTTTTCCTGAATGTTGCATTCATTTAAGCCCATTAATGATCGATAGACATGGTAACTACTAATAACTAGTATATATTGACTTGATGGTCAGCTTGTCCAAAATGGGCCATATTTGGTTTAACCAACAGGTTTCCTATCTAACCAGCTTAAAACTGAGATGGTCCAATAGGAAGGATATAAGCATCATGTGTGAACAGGCTTATTAAAATCTCAAATTAGCGGTCATAATAACATTTTACCCATCAATTGGAATGCTAAGCTCCTATTGGCATGCTAACATGTTTCTTTGTCTATTATGTTCTTTTCTTTGTCTTAATTTTTTTAGCATGTTCTGGTCTTTCCAACATTACAAACAATGAAAATGAGGCAACTTAATTATAGAAAACAACTTATTTTTTTGATAATTTGATAGTTACAATGGGGGTGGGGGGATTTGAACTTTCGATGTCTCCATTGGAAACACTAGGAGGTGCTAGTTGAGCTATAAGGTTCTTGGCTTATAGAATACAATTCCTTAAGAACTCAAATGTGAATAAGTATATTAAAATTTTGTCTTAACTTTAAAGTGTTACTGAGATAAATAATTTTGTTAAAAAACTTTATTATATAAAAGGTCAGCTTCCTAACACATTCATTGCAATCCCTTCTCCACAATGATGTTTGGTATTGTCCTGAAACTCGTGTATTATATTGGAGGTTGAAGGTTTTGATAATAACTGCTAATGATTTCTAAAATAATACGTTAGTTTGATGATATTTGTATATATAACTTTGTTGGCATTGGACAAAGTTGTGGATAGAGATGAAGTTGTATGATTCATTTCTCTGCAATTTTATTGGACAGGGGCCCTTCTCTTGTGTCATCCCTGAAGGATTCTTCACTCCACAGTTCTCTAAGGCAACCTGCTTTTGATCTTATACAAACCATTATAGTGTCTGATGCTGCTGCCCTTATAACCTCGGTGTTGAATAGCTGCACACCTTGGAGCATTGATAGAAGCATGTCTAATGATTTGAATGATGCCGAACCATTTGTTCCAGATGTTGAAGAGGAGGACAATAGTTCTTGGAGTAAATTTGGTGCACAGAGTAAAATTAGTTCTCGGGAATTTAGGGAATGGATGTGCATACCCATGTTATGGATTGATGTTCTAGTTGAAATTGATCCTTCAGTCTTTCCAATATCATTTTCCAAGGCTGTTTTCTGGGCCCGATCTCGTTTTCCAATGGTTGAACCGGAAAGTAGTGAAGAAATGGCACTTCCAGTGAGAACTTGGCTTTCATCCTCTCCTACAGTGATCTCCAATTCATTTGGTTGGACAATTCCAACTGGTTCTGATGATGGTGGAGAGAGAAAGGAGTCAAAAAACTCTGTAAAAGTATCATCAATGTGTCTTCCTTTAGTAAGAACATTCAATAGGTTGTTAGCATTTCATTACTCTTTTTCGATATATATTTTATGTTGTAGAGAGGCCCCTCTATATAAGTTGGTGTATCAAAGAACCATGTATTTTAAGTTCATTGCTTATGAAGCAATGAATATCTTGGTAAGGAGCTAGTCCCTTGAGTAATTTCATGAGAGGTGTATTACAGGCTAACTGCACACTTTGTTGTTCAAGTGGGGCAAGGAGAACTACGGAAGCAGTGGACTTGGGAACCAAGGATGGGTGAAAGCTTGATCCTTTCACTCATTGATCCTAATGATGTACGTCAATTAATCCCTAATATCTCACCCATCATTTACATCCGTGGTTAAAGAGATAAATTTTTCTCCTTTGCAACTCCTGTAGTTGGCATTTGGCTAAGAGTTGTATACATGTATATATTTTGGTTTGATGCAGAATGTGAGGCAGCTTGGGAAGTGTATCTTAGAACAAGTTTCCAATACACGGGGTCTTTCTTGCGGCTTGAAGTTTCTTTGTTCTAATGGTTATTCTTTGTCTGCCATTTTTTTGGGCTTGAGACATTCTTGTAAACTGGTAAAGAATTCTTTTCAGCAAGCTCTTGAAAATAATGTTATGGTTGTCTGAGTTAGATCTCTCTCTCTCTCTCTCTCACACACACACACACACACACACACACGTGTTAAACTAAGTGCACACCCATGTATAGATAAGTGATGATATTTTATTGGAATGCCCTTTTAAGGGTGATGAGTCATGACTTTTCAAAATAATCATCCTTATCATGTTGTTCCTAACATTGCTGTTTGCACTATTCTAGGTTCTACTGGATTGTGTTTTAGTAAAGTTTCAGAGTTTACAACATTTTTTCTTCGTTCTATGCAAATTGCTCAAAGAAGGGGATTTATCGGCCCCAGATATGCCAGAAAATTCATCTGATCGTTCAAATATTGCAAGGTTCTCTTCCCAAGGTGGATTTTTGAGGCAAATTGTCTTTGATTCATTGCCTGTGAATGTCAATGAGCATTCTTCAAATGTTGACTCAAAATCATGGGAAAAGTTCATTTGCTTACTATCAGAAATTGCGTGGCCTCCTATTAAGAGGTGCTTGTTAGAAGGGAAAGCATTTATTGATCACAGTTTTTGTCAGGTATTCTGCAATCTTTCTACTTGTAAATGGTTGTCTTAGAAAGTTCTGTTTCTAATACTTGCAAACTCTGGTTTATTTATTTTTTAAAGCATATGCATTGTGCCAGTGTTGTCATTAATGGCATTTTATTTTTAGCCATCTGTTTCCTTCGTGTGTGCGTGCACTAGTATGTGTGTAGGCATACTTTTTATGTGGTGATCAGTTCTTTTGTGTGGTTTAATGTACAATGGATATTACTTTGTTCATAAAGAGCTTACTGCTGTCCTTTTATCTTCCCCTAAAAATTTCTTCAAATGCTGTTTCATTTTCTGGTTGGAAGTTAATAAATTAGGGGGTTTTCTAATTGCTCTTCTCTCTCTGTGTTTTTGTCCTCCCTTAGCTTAGTTTCCTAGTAGCTTTTCTCTTATTGTTCATCATCATGAACTTCTTGTATGACTTTCTTTCTTTCATTTATAAAAGCTTTCTGATTACTTATCAAAAAAAAAGTTAATAAATTAATAAAAATATACATCAACTCTGCCCTATTAGTCAGTCTGATGCATGAGAGCTTGTTTTCATTGGGAAGGCAGTCTTACTTCGTGGTCTGTGTTTTCAGATGACTTGCGTCCGCTTACTGGAGATCCTCCCTGTTATTTTTGAAATAATTTGCCCATCATTTGGTAAAAAGCTTGGGGATTCCAGAATGTTGGTGGAAAGTTTATATGACTTCTCATGGCTAAATTACCTAATGGATTGGGGGAACTCATCACTTAAAGTCATAATTGTGTATTGGAAACGGACAGTTACTACTTTGCTGACTTTCCTCAGAGGTTCACGTAGTGACACTGCTACAATGACAATCAAGGCCATTGAAAATCTAATATCACGTGGTGAGCTTTTAGTACATATATGAACATTTGCACACAGGCATAATATATGATGTAGTTTTTTATTATTATTTGTTGAGCATCAAAAGTCATCATTAATGTATCATGATATTTTTATTTTTATTTTTGATCGATAATTATTCATGATATTTTTATGCCTTCTTGATTTTAGATAACTTTGCCACGGATGAATTGACAGAACAAGTTTCGCGCCTTTCTGTTTCCTTATCTAAGGAGGCATCTTGTAACATTGAAAACACCGCCTTTAGGTCAACATCTTTATTTCCTGAAACCTTGTCTTTTGAGAAAAAGAGTTTAGTTTCAGATGTGCAGCCTCTTTCTGTGGATGATAGTGATGTGGAGATCTTGGAGTCACTAACAGGATCTTACAAAAAGGATAAAGAAAATTTGGTTGTTCTTTCTGACAGTGAAACAGAGGAATCAATATCACCCAATGAGGCCATTCTACCTGATACTGAGACAGGTCACTGCATTTTGGATGGCAAGCCTCTGGTTCCCGGGAGCTCACCGCATTCTGACCCTAAAAAGGAGAAGGTTGCTGGGACTGGCACTTCTATGGATTTGTTGGAATCTTTTCAGCAAAAAGATGCTACTGATTGTTTGGTTGCTTCTAAGAATAAGGACATTGACGAATTAAAAGGCAAACCAGCACCTGCTTCTCTCCTAAAATCAAAAGGGGTAGACAATAAGAAGAAAACAGAATACCCCAAACACAATGAAAATAATTCTGTTTTGTCCCAGAATAGAATTAATTTGAAGAACTCAGATGAAGCTGTCAGTTCCAATAAAATGGTTCTAAATTGCAACAGAATTATTTCTAAGACAAGTGATACTGTTTTGAAACAGATTGTACGTGATAGTGAAGATCCATTTGAGTTGGCACTAAAATCTGCAAGAATTCAGCAGTCAGTTTTGTCAAAGTCCACTTCTCTTCCTAAACGGCAAGTTATTCAACTTAAATCACCATTTGAAAGTAGATTTGGCCGTTTTCATAGACTGGAGGCTGGAGTGAAAAGGTTCAAGCCACCAAGACTTGATGACTGGTATAGACCCATTTTGGAAATTGATTACTTTGCAACTGTTGGATTAGCATCAGCAAGTGAAGATGGGACTCGAACTGTTAGCAAATTAAAGGAGGTTCCTGTGTGTTTTCAATCACCTGAACAGTATATGGAGATTTTTCGGCCACTGGTTTTGGAGGAGTTTAAAGCACAATTAAATAGTTCCTTTCTGGAAATGTCTTCATGGGAAGAGATGTATGTTGGCAGTCTATCAGTGATGTCGGTTGAGAGAGTTGATGATTTTCATCTTGTGCGATTTGTTTATGATGACAATGATTCTGCAGCTTCTAGAACCTTTTCAGAAAATGACCTTGTTTTGTTAACGAAGGAGCCTTTGCAAAAATCTTCCCATGATATTCATATGATTGGAAAGGTATGCCATCACATTTTCTCATAACATTGTTGGGGAGAGTTGGGCGAGAGTTTCATATGATAATGTAGGGGATAAACCAGGATTAACCAATTTATTTGTTAATCACTTAAATTTTAAAGCAACCACAATAACTCTATTCCCTAATTGGTTACTGAGTGCAACCCACTTAACATTGACACTTTAATTGTTTCTAGAAATTACAGTTTATGATCCAAAAGCTATCTGACTGGTCATACTGCTAAAGCAGCTTTTAAGTTAGAAGTTAGATCTAAGTTCCATGTTCAAGACGCATATTATGAAATTAACTATTACACATGAATGGCCCATTTTTGAATGTTTATGCTATGATATTTTGTATATATACTTTTGTTGTTTCCATCTGTTACATCATTTTGCTAAAGCACCTGTATATTTTCAGGTGGAAAGGCGTGAAAGAGACAATAAAAGAAGGTTAACCATATTAGTTATCAGGTTCTATCTTCAAAATGGTTCTTCACGTTCAAATCAAGCTAGAAAGAACCTCATTGATCGTAGTAAATGGCATGCATGTCGCGTAATGAGCATTACACCTCAACTTAGAGAGTTTCAGGCACTATCATCAATTAATGGCATTCCTATATTTCCAGTGATTTTAAATCCTGTCAATGATTCTCTTGGTACTCATGTATCTAAGGAAGTGAATCTGGGTAAGCTGGCCCAACCCTTGCAGCAAATACTGAAATCATCCTTCAATGACAGTCAACTTCAAGCTATCAGTGTTGCTGTTGGATCACCTAAGTTGAAGAAAGATTTTGAATTATCTCTTATTCAGGGTCCTCCGGGTATCTGATTTACCTTGGTTTGTTGCAGATTTCATAATTTTCTGTCTTTTTGTGACTTATGTATTGTCTTTGTTTATAGGTACTGGCAAGACGCGTACTATTTTGGCCATTGTCAGTGGTTTGCTTGCTTCACCTTTACAGAGGACAGGTAATGCAAAAAATTCTCTTGATGGTAGTTTGAAAACACATAGTAAGCCATTCTGGTCAAGACCACAGATTAGTGAGACTGCTGCAATGGCAAGGGCATGGCAAGATGCAGCCTTGGCCAGACAATTGCATGAGGATGTTCAAAGGAATTCTAACTCCATGGAAAGTTCTGCAAGAGGAAGGGTTCTTATCTGTGCTCAGTCAAATGCCGCAGTTGATGAGCTGGTATCGAGAATTTCTAGTCAAGGCCTTTATGGCAGTGATGGAAAGATGTACAAGCCATATCTTGTAAGGGTGGGGAATGTGAAAACAGTCCATCCAAATTCACTACCATTCTTTATTGATACACTTGTTGACCAACGTTTGGTGGAAGAGAGGATGAATGTTTGCAATGAAAAGAATGATTTAAGTGTGGAATCTTCGATGGCATTACGTTCTAATCTTGAGAAATTAGTGGATCGTATCAGGTTCTATGAAGCTAAGCGTGCTAACTTAAGGGATGGAATTGTTGATCTTAAGAATTCTTTGGAAGATGGTACTCATAAGGGGGATGATGGGAAAGAAATGTCTGATGCAGAAATAGGGTCACAGCTAAGAAAACTTTATGAACAAAAGAAGCAAATTTATAAAGATCTTAGCAATGTTCAGTCACAGGAGAAGAAAGCTAATGAAGAAACCAGAGCTCTCAGACATAAGCTTCGGAAGTCTATATTACGGGAAGCTGAAATTGTGGTCACTACATTAAGTGGTTGTGGTGGAGACCTCTATGGAGTGTGTTCTGAATCTATGTCAAATATTAAATTTGGCAGTCCATCTGAGCGTACACTTTTTGATGCCGTCGTGATTGATGAAGCTGCTCAAGTAAAATGTCTTTTCTCTGCTGAATTTATTGTCTTTTTATTACTTGTACTGCTCTCTTTTCTGTCTTAAGCATTGCTTCTTACCACTACAGGCTTTGGAACCTGCTACTCTGATTCCTCTTCAGCTTTTAAAGTCAAGTGGGACCAAATGTATTATGGTGAGGACCATCAACTTAGTTAGTTTATAAACCTTTATGTCATGACAAGAATGGTCCTGAAATTTACAATCTATCGTTTAAGGTTGGCGACCCAAAGCAACTTCCTGCAACAGTTCTTTCTAGTGTTGCAAGTAAATTCATGTATGAATGCAGCATGTTTGAGCGATTACAAAGGGCTGGTCATCCTGTCATTATGCTGACTGAACAGGTGAAGTAGATTGCAAAATGTTACCTTCATCCGTATTTTAATTTTCGTGATCGAATGAATATACGCCATATTTAGGAGTGTTACTGTAATTGGACCTCGGCACAAAAAAGTGCTTTAGTAATGAAAGTTGGCTTTTGCAACAATCTTTACTGGGTGATATGTTTTGATATCTTTGAAGTTTATATCAAATACTATTGATTTATCAAAAAGGGTTTTCCCCCCTTTGGTCATATAATGATTCCAAGGGTACTAAATTTTTATTTTATTTTATTTCTGATAGGTATTCCAAAGGTACTACTTATTGTATACTGATATATAATTTGTCCTTTATTTCATAAAAAAAGTAATAATAGAATGCCATGTTCTTATATATCTGAATCCCTTGGAACTTAGGTCTTTTTTTTTTGTTGTACTCGTTTATCTTGAGAGCAGATTGGAGTTATATTTTGGCTCCAATGCTTTGTTCAACCACATGATCATTTGGACATAAATATAGCGAGTGTCAATTATGCATAGAGTTTTTTGGTTGAATATGTTGTTTCTTTGTTTTCATTGCTGTTAGTTTTTGTTATCATTCTTGATCTAAATCACTTTTAGTTTTTCATTATTAGTCTTGTCTCTTGACTTGAATAACTACTAGGGCACTTGTTGCTGTGTGCTTCTATGAGATCCTTTAATTTTGTATTCATAGTTATCCAAAATAAAAAATGTTGTTATAATACATAGTTATTATTAGATTAAATGATCAAAATCAGCATTTCCTAATATTTTAAGCTTTTGGGGGTGGGACAATTGGTAATTTATCATGTAATCAGAGCTGGAGTTCCTAGGTTTGAATAAGGTCAACACAATTGACCAAATATCTCAAGCCATTGAATAATGCAGCCGAAGGTGGTAAGCTGACTCCCCACCATTCAAATAATGGCTAAATGATTAAATTCATCATTTCCTATTAGCTCAAGTTTTAAGACAAGTGAAATATATCATGATATTAAAACAAGTGATCTTGAGTTTGAAACCTGTCTTCATTCTACCTCTCATTTAAAAAAGTTAAAAATACCATGTATTGGGCCCACTTATTAAGAGGGACTTTGGGCCCACATGTGAGAGAAAGTGTATGAATAATGGTTCAATGATTAAATTCATCCGTTCCTAACAAAGTAAGTTTTTGGGAGAAGTGGTAACTTATCACACACTAGTCTTGCAACTTAGACTTGCAGCCAACTATGTTATGGCTTTTGTTTACTAATCCATATATTTCTTGTCAGTGTATTCATGATGTTTCTCTTTTCCTATTTCCTGATCCTAAATTTCCCATGAAAAATCTTTTATCAATATTTGTGTCCTTTGAGACTAGCAAAGTTGAGTCTGTCAAACAAATGGCTGTGTCAGTTGATTGTTATCTCATTAAGTTGTTGCTTGATTCTTACCTTTCATTTATTTTACTACAAGATTGCCCATACCATTGCTATCTGATACATGTTATCTAGGTTTTTTTATTATTTTATTTTATTTTTTTCAAATGCTTTTAATCTCATATTATTTACTAATTTTAAGGCCCTTTTTGGGGTGAGGTGGGAAGTAATTTTTATCCTTTTGGGAAATTTGAAAACTTTAACTGACAGTTTTTCTTCTTCTTCTTCGTTTTTTTTTTTTTTTTTTTTTGCAGTATAGGATGCACCCAGAAATATGTAGGTTTCCTTCTCTGCATTTTTATGACAGAAAGTTGCTAAATGGTGATAAAATGTCTAGCAAGTCAGCTCCATTTCATGAAATTGAGGGCCTGGGACCATATGTATTCTATGACATTGTTGACGGACAAGAGCATCGTGGTAAGAATTCTGGTGCGTTGTCCCTTTACAATGAGCATGAGGCTGATGCTGCAGTTGAAGTACTTAGGTTTTTCAAGAAAAGGTACAGAAACCCTTTTAAATACATTGTTTTTCAAGAAGAGGTACACAAACTTCTTCATTACAAGCCTTTTGTTTTGTTGGTACTAATTTTCTACTTTGATATATTGCTTAGGTACCCATCTGAATTTGTAGGTGGAAGAATTGGTATCATAACTCCATACAAGTCTCAACTATCACTTTTACGATCTCGTTTTTCAAGTGCATTTGGATCTTCTGTTATAGATGACATGGAATTTAATACTGTTGATGGTTTTCAAGGTCGGGAGGTTGATATACTCATACTTTCCACTGTTAGAGCAGGGGATCCTAGTACTTCTGCACTTGGGATCAACTCAAGCAGTATCGGGTTTGTTGCTGATGTACGAAGGATGAATGTTGCTTTGACAAGAGCCAAACTCTCGCTCTGGATCTTGGGTAATGCCAGAACTTTGCAGACAAACCGTAACTGGGCTGCTCTTATAAAGAATGCTAAAGAGAGAAATTTGGTTATTTCAGTTAAAACACCTTACAAGTCCATGTTTAAAACAGCCTTTTGTAAAAATGCTGCTCCAGGAATTTCGGACAAGCATTCAAGACAGCATAAGCATGCTGAAAAGGCTAAAGATGCTAGCCAGCATGCAAAACAAAATGAGAGCATTGCAAAGCAAACCATTGAAATGAAAATGAAATATGTAGGCTGTGCTGATCACAGTAAGAAAAGGGGTATAGGAGATGAAAAAGATTTTCCAGCAATTAGAGAAAATATCCCAAGTACTGGAAGAAGTGCCAGAGATGAATGCAAATTCCCTGTGAAGACTGATTCTTCTTCTTCAGTTACAAATGGTAGCAACAGAACCTCTGAGGATGTCAAGTCGTCAATCTCAGGGAAACAAGTTACAGATGGTGGAAGAAAGGGCAAAGAGAGTAGTGAAAAGAAAGTCAGTTTGGGGAATACACATATAAGCAAAAGAAAAGATAAATTTGAAAATTCTAGGAGTAATTTGGATCACTCTGAACGAGAATCGGGTGATAGCCAGAACCTTTTGAAATCACAAGTGTCAAAAAGACTGAAGAAATCTTCTGATGGTGATAGAAGCCAGAAAAATCAGGAAGTTGCAATTCCCTTACCTGAAGGCAGCTTTAAGGAGAGGGATGCTAATGATGGAGATAAAGTGCCCAGTCAAACTGGCACTGCTGAGGATTTGATTGCAAAAAGGAAAAAACAACGTGATGCTGTTGATGCTATTCTTTACTCTTCTCTGATATCTTCAAAGAAGTCTGAAACATCAATGAAACCTTTGCCTGCCAAAAGACCTTTCTCATCATCATCAAATGTAAGTGGTGGCATAAAGCCATCCAAAACAAGAAAAGGTATGTAAGGTATTCCCTTGAATTGCTCTATTTTAGGTATTATACATTTATACATCTATTCTAATAGAGGAAAATAGAGTTTCAGCAGAGTCATAAGTTCACTCTTGGTATATGTTTCACTGGCAATAGCTTTGGTTTCTGCATAGTGTATGGTTGTTTTCGTTTTCCAATTTTTTATTATGAGATTATTGTGCACACCCAACACACCCATTGCACATAAGCCTTGGCCAACTCCAAGCAAAGTTGCCACTGCACAACACTGCATATGCTGTCTACAACACACATTAGCCTGCAACCTGGCAGTTTCAGGCCATAACCACAGGTCCAATGCAAGCATAAGACCACCATCAAGCCACCAACTCAACTTTTCCATATAGGCATCCACTTCAAATGGGCAACATAGCCTGCTGTTGCCCACCTATCAAAACCACCTAGCTGAGGCTATGATATGCCCTCCGAGGTGTGAGTACAAGGTGTTGTGTCTGTCACATTACTCTCTATTTAACTTTCAGAAGTTATGAAATTTTGTTTGAGGTTTGTGTGTTACAACCTTCCCTAGGTGTGATGCCTAGAAGAGTGTTTTTGATTGTTTTTTGTTTTCATCTTTGAAATTCCAGTAACTTGAAACCTAGCAACCACACATTGATTGTCACATTTAAAACCCTAAAATCCAAAACTTTAATAAGTCCAATTTTTATTAGTAATAACAGTTGGTAGTCCATTTGTATGGATGTAATGCCTTCAATTCAAGAGGAGAAAAATAAGTTCTAAACTTTTAGAAGCTATGGAGGTTTGTTTGAGCTTTATGTGTTAAAGCCTTCCTGAGGTGTGATACTTCGAAAGGTTTCTTCTTCTTCTTGTTTTTTTTTGGTCCTTAAGTTCCTAGCAACTTGAAAACTAGCAAGCCACACAATGGTTTGTCGCATTTAGAACCCTAAAATCCAAAAGCGGTAGGTCGAGGGTTCGAGTTTGGGAACCAACTTCAAAAAAATAGTAAGACTGTCTACCAATAACCTCTCTCAAACCCTGCAAAAATAGAAGCTTTGTGTATTGGGCACAACCTTTTTTAAAATTGTGTAAAATCCAAAAATTCAGGAACCCAAAGCCTTCCATCAATCGAATAGCCCCAAATAACTCACAAATCCAAAGTATTGTTCATGGAATACTTAATTCCATTCACAGCCCAGGACCAACCCTAACCTCAGATTTCCCCCTTCTTTTCATTCCCAAATTCTACTATTCCTTTTTTTTTTTTTTTTTTTTTTTTTTTTTGGGATAAGAAATCATAGATTGCTTAATTTTTTTTTTCCTAGCTTTTTTCTAAGCAAACAATAACCCAAATTCTTCAAATCCTAGATGTCCAGGAATTCTAAATCTGATTTGGTTTCTTTTTCTTTGTCCAATGTCATAACATAAATTGAAATTGAAATTGATTTCTTGCTACCTGCATCATTTGTTTCTCCTCTCAACAAAAGCTGATAAGCAACCTGCTACAGCTGCCTTATCTATCATATTACTTTGTGACTACATGATAAATGTAAAAAGAAGTGGTGATAAGTGGTCTCCTTGTGTTAAGCCCCTAGTGCTGTTAAATAATCTTGTTGAACTACTGTTAATAAGGACACAGAATCTAACCAAAATGAAGCATGAGCCTATCAATGCCCTCCATTTCTCCTCAAATCCATATCTTTGTAAGAAATAAAGGAGAATATCTCATTTAACATGATTATATGTCTTTTCAATGTCCAGCAGCTGACTACCGGAATCTTATTACAAATCTAATGTCTAAACATTTGTTTGCAATTGGAACTGAGATGAAGATTTGTCTAAACAGCCCATCAATAGAAAATTTTACTTATAAGAAAGAAAAAAAAAAGGAACACTTAATGTTTTAAGTTAATCCTTTTGATTCCTTAATTTTTGATGTCTTAAATTGCTGGACTTGGCCGGTTAAAATTTTATTCTGACCTCTCTAACAAGTCCTTTTTTCCCCTTCTGTCAGTTCCATCAGCATCTTCAACTAGTGCATCACGAGATCAGATCCATCAACATCACAGTAAGAGGGACAAATCTGTGGGCTCTCACGACGGGGGTGAAGCCTGATTCTGACCTCTCTAAAGATCTGGTTCAGAAAGTGAAGCTTTGCTATCATTGCTGACTTTCCAGGAACTGGAAAGGAGAGTTTAGGCTGGCTTGGTGCACCAACAGTAAGGTAATTGGTGGAACCCTCTGGCATTATCCACATATCACATATATCAGGGCCACCAACTGTTACAGATTAATTTCTCATCGGGTTTCTGATACATAAAATTGAAAACAGTTTGTTGACAGCTGGTACTGTAAAAGTTACTTATTTTTAGTAGATGTAAATATGTAACTGTTAAAAAAAAAAGTTTATGCAAGGATGTAATTATTGGTTCATAGTGCAAAAACTTATTTTCTTTCATTGTGTCATGCATAATGCAGTAGCATTAGTTTCAGATGGCCTTGAAAGTATGATTGATTTGTCTGAAAAAGTGTACTTGGTACCCCACACACACACACACGCACACATGCTGAATGGAATTGTTGATTAAACTGTGGTTCACTACAGGGATAAAGCAGCATGCTTCTGCTAGTGATGGCTGGGCAGCAGGTTACTTTTCAACATTTTGCATGCGAAGATACTGAAGAAACATTTTTGGAATTCTTGGCCCTCAAGTTGCAATTGGGTCCTGAAGTGCCTTGCCAATTTCGGGAATCCTTTTTGACCATTTCCTGGAAGTCCATATAAAATTCCTTGACATAGTCTGTCAATGGGTGGGGCCCATAATTGTTACCATATTGTCTATTGCGGATGCCTGCTTTCATTGTAGTGTATTATTGTCATTCAGATTCATGCTTGAAGTGAAGATGGTCACATAATGGATTCTATGATCTCCATTACTGTTAGCATCATTGCTCCTGAGCCTTTCGTTAGCCATTAAACTGTGAAAAAACAACACAAAGTTTGCATAGTCAATAGAGAGTAGAGGAAGAAAATTGCCTGTTAATTCCAATGCTTAGAAGCATTGTGCTTGTTACAGGACCTAGGATATGCTCAAGCCTATAGCAGGAAGAAGTAAAAGGTTCACTGGAAATATATTGAATGACATACGAGTGCAAAGAACATTCATTTTGTTAGTAAAAACTTACGGTAATTGTTATGAGAGGTTCATATACTTGTATTCTGACTCGTTTTCCTCTCTTTCTCTCTCTCTCTCTCTCTCTCTGATGCTTTCACAGAAAAAAATAGAGAAGATATGTATGAAATACAAGTTAAGTAAAATATTTTTATTTTATTTTTGAAGAATTTATGTATTTGACTATCAGGACTTGATGTCGTGTTATTATTGTTCATCAAAAGATTATTGTTCACTAAAAGATTATCACACGTAATAAAGTTGTATCATAGGACATGATTATGATACACGTGCTTATGATCTTTCTAAGAAACATGAAGAAACCTGTGTATGATAACTTAGAGAGGAAAAAGAAAATATAATGTGTTTCATTTCATCTGGCTTATGTTCTACTATGTGAGTTTTTTTTTGATGAGAACTATGCTAGTTAAGAGTGGCACTGCTGCTGTGTTGTTTCTTTTCAAGTTTTAAATTTCGTACTTCATCTCTTTGTTTCTTCTGATTGATTAAATTCACTTATTCATCGAAAAATAAAAAGGAAAATAAAGCAAAGCTGACTTATTTCTGTAATTCTATATTACCCTGGCAATATCCCTAATAGTTTGGCAGTGATAGTGTTTTGGGTATCAATGATTCAGTCCAATCTGGCTTCTCAAGGCACATCTAGTAAAAAAAAAAAAAAAAAAAGATCTCTCTCTCTCTCTCTCTCTCACTCTCTCTCTCTCTCAAGCTTTATTTGGATTTTGTGGGATGGCCAGGCTTATAACTGAAAATATTAGATATATAAGAAGAATAAAAGGAGAACAAGGCTCTTGATTGGAGGGTGGTGTGCGTTGGAATGAACTTATTTTCTTCTATTTATTAACATTCTTTTGTTAGGATGAAAATAAGTTCAACAAACAAGCCTCAACTAACAAAAGCAAACATGTGTCATTCTTATCATGACCTAATTTTTGTGAATTGGTATGGACTCCCAACAGATTAGTTATGATCAGTCACATGTATTTTTTTTCACCATTCTATTATATATAATTTTTGTTACTTTTTTAATTAGTATGTCACTACTTTTTACTATTTTTACTAATGATATTCTTGGTTTTCATCTTTTTTTGTTTTCCTCAATTTGAATAAATTCACTCTCACTGACTTGCTCTGTTTTGAACATAGCCAAACTATCTCAAACAACTTTTTCTCATCATTTTTATCAATAAGGGACATTCCTATATTTAGGCGAATTTTCTAATTTCAAATCTTTCTTTTTCAGGTATTTTTAACTTTCCATATATATAATATATATTAACATTTTTATTTCATGAATACGTTGCTTCTTACTCATTCAACATTCAATACCATCAAACATAAATGGAGTTTTATAAGAGTCTTATAACATTTTCTCTTTAACATAATAAATATTTTACGATCATATAATATTTCAAAGCATTTTTTTCCACTTCATTTATTTTGCTTTTGTCCTATAATTTGCATCATCTTTAATTTGTCAATTTTTATGAATTATTTATTCAATATAATGAAAGCTTTTACTCTTTTGTATTTCTTTATTGTTAAGTCTTACAGTCTTTATTTTTGTTTATATTTTACTAAACTTACATCATTTGTGACATAATCTAAATTATTTTTGTACGTTCATTTCATTGCTGATTTTCTGACTGCAACAAAGTTTTTCTTGTTCGTTCAGAATGATAATGATTTAACATGATTAATAAGTGGATATTAGATGTTTAATTAGACTTATATTTTTATTTATTTATTTATTTTTTTGATAGGAAGACTTATATTTTTATTGTTTAAAGAATTGGAATGTGGCCCATGATTTGTTGATGGCGGGCGATGACAAGTGAGGAAGTGATGTGACATATATTCAGGGGATAATAATGATGAGAAATGAAGATGGGTTTCTTCTGGCATGTGATGACTGGTGAGATGAAAATGACAGATGACGATAACAATCACCGTAGCCCAAATTATTGTCATGCAAAAGGTTGGTAATGATAACACTACTGGGATGGAGACAAGTGAATTTGGATTGGCAATCCAAAAACAAATTAATAAAGGTTTGGTGAACGAAAGAATTGGTTGGAGCTAAGGTAGCCATGCATTTTAATTTGGGGGATCGATGTGAAGTGAATGTGATCACATAAAAAAGAAAGAGTGGACAATTTTTATCTTCTCCTGTAGGAATGCATGTGGAAACATGGAGATAAAGTTTCACTACACATCGATCTGTTATAATATATTACTAGATAGAGAATCTAGACATAGATATATGGCGGTACGTATTATCCTATATAGTATATACTACTACATACTCTACACGTGTACTGTGTTGCATACTAACATGCATTAATTTTAAGCATAATCAATGTGGACCTGTGGAGAAATATATGGTACTTTACAATTTACGTTTTTATTTCACATGCATTTCAGAGAGAGAGAGGGAAGAATATAGTGATTGTTATTGGAAGTCAAACAACCACCACCTGATTCATATCGACATTATAAAATAGGATACATGAAAAAATCATTCAAGCAATCTCCATTATTTGATACCACAGTAGGTGGAGAGTGGGGACTCGCACAAACTCTACAAAAATATAATTTGAAATATATAACGTCTGTTTCATAATAATTATTCTTAATGTTTAAACTAATAAAAAAGTATAATTATGACAATACACCAAGCTCCAAGAATGACCCAAAAAGAAATGTAGATTAAGTAATAAACCATAAAAATTGTAATATTCTTTCTGGAACTTAGAAAACTTGGATCACAATATTGCGAACAGATTAAGCAGTCTCTAGCTAGCAGGAGAAATGTTACAGTACATTCTCATTTTTTGGCAAAAATGGGCTTTACCCCTTTCGATCAAAAGATGTAGTAAAATGCTCTTGTTCTGAAACTATCTAGTAAAATACTCTTGTTTTGAAACTCGATTTTTTTAAAATTGAGTTTTTCATTGAAACTCGATTTTTAAAAAATTGAGATATATGCAATTAAACTTAAAAAAAAGAAATTATGAAACTTGAGTTTCATGTGAATTTTTCCAAATAAATCGATTTTCATTAAATTGAGTTTTACATTGAAACTCGATTTTTTAAAAATCGAGTTTCAAAATAGGGGCATTTTGCTAGATAGTTTCAGAATATGAACATTTTGTTACATTTTTTGGGTGAAAGAGGTAAATGCCCATTTTGTCCATTTTCTTGGGAAAGAGAAAGAAAAAAAAAGAAAAAAAAGAAAGAAAAGAAAGAAGAAGCAAAACTGTATACAAACAGTTACAAAGGTATTAGTTTACAAAGTGCGAAAGAAATAAAATAGAATTGTGGCAGATGCAAACATTTTTCAGAATCCCAAAAGTATAATGTGACGGCTTCAATGGTCGATGCATATATAATTTATGCCTTTTTCTCTCTTTTTTTGTAGTATGAGTATTCTTTGGGCTCAAGTAATGTCTCCACAACATATCACTCAGATAACCATGTGACCTGCACATGATTAAACCAGCTGATTATACGTAATCTCAATGATCATCACCAATCAATGGATGGCATGTGTGATCATTTTACTAACATGGAAATTGCCTTTTATTTTATTTAATTTATGTGGGTGGCCATTGTGTTATTTGGAACATTTTGTAATTAAACATTGGAGAGCCTCTTCTCTTTTTCTTGCTTCCTAGCTCATCTGTGGTGGTTAACACTTCATTTCTTTCCAATCCTGATTACATTCAAATAACATAGCATGGACTTAATAAAAGAAACTAAACGCTTTATTTAAGGCTTAACAGAATACTCTCCATACTTTTATTTGATTGCACGATGTTGCTCAACAAGCTCATGAGGACGTATTGTTAGATATATATTATCGTCTAAGTGGCACAAATCAATAATTGTAGGTCCATGTAATTATAGAACAAGCAGCAACTTAATCTTAGGTTAATCTATAGTTAATTTAGGATTAATTAATAAGTATCTTTTAGCATATACGTATGTACTTACATTGGGTTCATGACATCATGATAATATGAAGGCTTAAAAAAATATTGTCACGCGCTTTCATAGTGTGAATGTAGACTGTTAAGTTGAAACTTGAACCACGTAAACCTTCATGTGTTTTTGCTTTCCTACTTTCGCTCATCATTCAGTTATCACATATAATCACACAACTTTAACAAGTACTTCAGTTTGAAGAACATTTTTCGTGAAGCCAAATTTTGAACCGATTTATTAGCTAAAAAATTGCATGTAATCAGTGTGTAGAGCCCCCATGCAAAAGCTGTTGAGCGCCGGAAATATGATTGGAAGGGGTCCATAGAGATGTGGTAGCTTTCGTTTGGGAATTGGGAAGAAAGAGAGTTGGAAAATAATTGTGCTGGTCAGTGGGGGTCTGACTTGAATGGATTTCATTATTTGCTTGTGGCTATTATATATTGAAACTTAGCTTATTGATTTGGTAGAACTGAATGAGTGAACTAGCGACCCCATTCGGTTCACTTTGCTTGGTTTTTTGGTCCTATGAATGAAACATCCCCTCCCTCTTCTCTTCTCTTCTCTTCTATATATTCCCTTTTGGGAGCAATGAGCCAGGATCGAGAAAACTGACAAACTCACATCGATCTCACCCAATGCCTCTCATCTGTACCTCTTTGGCCCAATTATCAATTGCATGCATGCACTGATATTCATGCAGGCACTCAGAGAGTCAGGGAGGGTAATTTAATAACAAAAATAAAGCAAGAAACTTCATGTTGGGGTTACAAAATATATGTTCTATGGTAAAATCGAAATATGGTCTCTCTTTCTAATTGTTATGGAAACAATGTTGTTGTTGGAGGCCGAGAAACTAAACCCTTGTAAAGTTTATAATTGTCGGTTAGTCTAGCTAATCTGAATCTAAATTTATTTATTTGAATTAATAAAATATATCCCTATAATCATTTATTAATTCCTAGTTAAAATAAGATAGGTTTATAATAACATTCTTCAATTCCCCTCTAAAAAACACCATTGTCCTTACATAAAATATATACACTAACTTCCTATATATACTATCATAATCGAAATCAATTTATTTGAAAAATCTTAATAATTATTTATTATCCAATACTAGTTAAAATAAATTAAGTTCCTAACACTCCTAATGCGTTTAGAATTAAAATTTCTACTTAGGGTAATGGAGAGAGACCTTGCAAAGCATGTTGAAGAGGATTTTTAAGAACACTTGAATATATATGGGGGGGGGGGGGGGGAATACTGAAAGGAAGCCTAGACATATATAAACTAGCTTACAGGATGATGCTCTCTTTTAGACGTTGTTTCTGTTCTCTCTTTTCATTTGATTGTTTTGATTGGGTTGTTAACTGTTTGCCTAAAAGCATATGTCATATATATAAAAGGAAATCCACATCCATTCGTTCGAGCCGTTTCTTTTTGGATATTGGAACAAAGACTCCTACCATCAAGCCACATCTCGTATAATGTGTTATTTTATCAACCAATAAGCGGTTTTTGAGCTTTATATTGATATCTTATTGTTATACTGTACATCCTTTTCAATAGGCTCGAGGAAACAACCTTACAACCCTAATTCAATTTAAAGTCCGAGTCAATTGGGTCAATCAAACAGTCAGCAATCCTGGAATAATATGCTCCCAATTTACAATGTAGGAGGCCCAAGAGATACACATACACACACGTGATAGGGTTCATAATTAACCAGCAGAAACTTTTCATCAATTTTTCACATTTATATAATAGACTGCTATATAGTACTCTGTACACATTATAATGTACTTAAAAGCAAGGGGTCATGTGAGCTTGAAACTTTTTTTTTGAGAAACAAACAAGCAACAAATATTGTAGAGCAAACTTTTAGGAAACCCCTTATAGACAATTACCCAAAGACCCATATATTATAACAAAGTTAAATAATACTCAATATCTATATACGTACTCTTCTAGAGCTAACTTCGATCATATACATGTGCTAACCAATCATACATCGATTAAGATAATGACCTACACTTTTCCCAATATCTAGATGCTAATTACAAAATAACCGCAATTTTAAGTTTTCTTAAACCAAACTGTACGATTTGTCCATCTTCTACGACCTTTGACCAAATAATTAACTTCTTTTTTTGTGAGAAGAACCAAATAATTAACTTCATGATTACGTTCTATTTTATTATAACGTGGCCAAATACTGAACCACACAGTTTAATTATTTCCTCATTCGTTCCACCTTCCTCGAATTATCTACCAATTGCGTTTGATTTGGATCGATGGTATTCCAAAAATAAAAAATAAAAAAACCCGTTGGTCAAAGGGTAACTTAATTTGTTCTATATGTGTACAGTATGTGCTACACACTTTTTTTTTTGGTCCACTACATAATATACAAAGTTAATATGTGATATATATACCACTAAAAAGTAAAAAGTTATCCTGGAATTCCTTTCTTAGAGACCTAGGATGAAAGAACGCAAGTCATATGTAAGTTCCAAAATTCATGACAATTTAAGGGTACCTAGGATATATATATTAACTAGATTGAGTATAAGAATTCGTTACCATCAGCTCGATCTCTACGAACTTCGAGTGTAACCTTAAATGAGCAATAGTTATTGCACACACTAATACATATACACTATATGCGTGCATATACACGCTTGTTTTTAATTGAAATGATGACTTGGAGTCATAATTTCAGTTAAAAATAAAAGACACAATTTCAGTTAAAAATAAGATGTGTGTATGGTACATGTGTGTATGGTACATGTGTGTAAAAGTTATTTCTCTTTAACCAATGTTAACTAGTTAGCCATTAATTCTTTCATGTTAAATGATATTTCCATGACTATATCGTGGAGCAATTTATTTTCTAATTATAGTTTCTTCTCGTTCCTGTAACACTTTTTTTTGGTTAACGCGGCCTTGCATTTTTATTTTTCTACAAATTTGAAAATCATTCTGAAAAGGAATCCAAAGTGGATGAAAATAAAGAAAGCTTAAATTTAAAACTACTATTTTCTTTTTAGCTCAAAACAAAATTGAATGTATTCTACTAATTAATCTGGTGATGATGGCTCCAATCCGAAGAAAAAATATATGCTTCTCGATGTTATTTTAAATGCATGGGGAAAAATGTTTGATTCCATGGAACAACCAAGTACCAAAAAATAAAAGGAGCTTCATGGCTAATCATTCCAAAGTTAGTCAAATAAAGATAAAATTAAATAGATTTCATGATTGAATGAAAAGGACGTCCATGTTCTATTCCTGTGTACTATAAGATGTCAACTTGTGGGCTATTTTTTTTAAGTAATTTGAATTTTCTCTTTCATTATAAAAAAAATTGGGATATCACATGGAATTTCTTGAGTGCCATCTTCCACGATCTTCTAAGCAACCTCTAAAATAAATAAAGACAACAAACATTTAAATAATTAATAGAGACATCAATAGTAGTATACAGATATCAAGACAAAGCTGAGAGAGTAGTAAATAATTTTGGAGAGCACCTCCTTGGTAGGTTTTGACTGTTAAAGCAGTTGCTTCAGATCCACTAGCAATAAATTAGACTGGTACCATACGCAATGAGAGGGTTTAGCTAGCTTCCAAATACACATGTGGGATTGTTAAATGAAAAAATTAAAAATTAAAATGTACAAAACTTCAATTCAGAAAGAGGGAAATACAAAATTTCCTTAGATCTCAGTCTTATATTGCAAGTTGCATTATCATTGCATGTATATTAATATGACTAATCTACAAGTTGATTTATACTATATATAGATGGTGGGGTTCATGAAATGAACCGCATGGTAAAAAAGTATATATTTCAATTAATTAAGGATATGTATGCTTTTTTCTATAAAGCATAGAAAATTAGTAACATTTAAACAATGAAGGATAAAATGTGTTAATTTTAATATTTTTAATAATCCAACCGTTCATCTTACATAACTAAAGTCTTAGTATATATAGCTGACTTTTACGCACACATAACAAATAACAAAGTGTGTTATCCAACTAATATGCTGCCTCTTTAATCCGTGATTGCAGGAGCCTCATGGATCAACACTGGGAGGTGCAAGTGCAACATATTTACCGTGAAGTTAATGAATGTGCGGATGCCTTGGCAAAGCAGGGAGTTCACCAACAAAACTTTTTGTCTGTATATAATACCTGTCCAAGTTTTGTATATTTGTGCTATGTATATATGGCTGGCCTTAGGGTTAATAGACTATGTGCCCAACAGTCGGGTGTTGGTAATGTATAAACTTTATCTTATATAAATAATTCCTCACATTTTTATCAAAAAAGAAAAAAGAAAAAAGAAAAAAAGAGAAGCGAATATTAAGCTAAGAGAGTATTGTTGCAGAATCCAAGAGAGTGAGGCTAAAATATAAACTACGGACTAAATCTCTAAATAAACAAAAACAAAAAGGCCATGATCGATTGGTTATGATTCCTGAGGCAGTTGCACCAGTAACCAATGTACCATAACTTTAATGAATAATGATATATTATATGTACAAAATAATAAAATATCAAATGCTCATTAAATATTGCGAGTAACTCAGTACACCACCAGCATCTTCAACTTCTTTAAATGCGTACACCACCACCCACTTGTGATTCATTCACACAAAGGAGCTGCTATAGCATTTGAAGAAGGACACAACACTAGTTCTCTTTGCAGAAAACCAATTAACTTGATGGATTCAAAAAAGTCTAACAAGATCAGAGAGATTGTTAGGCTTCAACAGATCCTCAAGAAGTGGAAAAAGCTAGCAAATTCTTCAAAGAACAGCTCCAACACTACTTCTTCTACAAGCACCAACACCAGCAATGGCAGTACTGGCAGTAAAAGCATCAATTTCATTAAGAGAACACTCTCTTTCTCAGATGTTTCAGGGGCTTCCAATGATGTTGTCCCAAAAGGGTTTCTTGCAGTTTGTGTAGGAAAGGAGTTGAAGAGATTTGTTATCCCAACTGAGTACTTGGGTCACCAAGCATTTGGGATATTACTGAGGGAAGCTGAAGAAGAATTTGGTTTCCAACAAGAGGGAGTGCTTAAGATTCCATGTGAAGTGTCTGTGTTTGAGAAAATCTTGAAGGTGGTTGAAGAGAAAAGAGAGGTGTTCTACTTGCATGAATCAGGTTTCAATGCAGACATTGGGTGCTACTCATCAGATTGTGAGCTTACACCCTCTCATCATCCTCAAATGTGTAGATGATTACTTCATCAATTTTCTTCTTTTCCAAATCTTTTTTTTGTCTTTAATGTTGTGAATGTAATGTATGAGGTATCCAATATTGAGTGAGATCGGAGGAGGATTTAGGGACAATAATGTAGACTTCTCTTTACTATTCAGGGAAATTAGTTACTAGTTAGATACCAACTATATATGATCCAAATGTTATTGAATCTGCCATTATTTTGGTGCAAAGGACATCAGATTTTCTTCATTTGAATGAAAACATCGAGTTGCCTCTCAAGTGCAATTAGTAGTAGCTAGCCAATACTGTCATATATAGCACTGTGACAATGGTATTTATAAGGTTAATATGATATTTAGGATGCATTTCACTTGCTAATTTAATCTACTTTTCTTTTTCCTTCTTTATTGTTATGGTCACTTTTTCCTTTTTTCCCCTGTTTAGTGAATGCAATATATGGGAAAGAAAGAGGTTAGAGTAGAAAAATACTTATCTAGGTACAATTGGGAGCAGTGAAGATCCATGTGTATCTAATATATATCTACCATTATAATTAACATAGTAAATGGCAATGAATGATAAAGACAAAGAACATAACTGATGTTAATTTTTGGACCACAAGCTACAGCAACACCGCCTGGGTTTGAGCTACCGGGTCAAGGGACCTACAACTAGTTTAAGGTACATGGCCTGGACCAGGATCTATAACAATTGTGCACGAATTATATACTGGGTATCACTATCATTGCCCTATTCATATTTATTTCCCTCATATATATAGTAATTGTTTTTAACGTCAAGATTCATTTTTTTAGACCTTGTTTTGATATTTTTGGCCTTTTGTCTGACTGGTTTGATGAATAGTACCGGTTGCAAAAAATTTCACAAGTGGCTTTGTTTTTTTTTTTGTTTTTTTTTTTTTTTTTTTTACATTTTGAAAAATCAAGTGGCTTTAATTATTTGGTTCTTTCAATTTTGGGAAACCATTTGGACAAAGTGAGACCAGTCCTTGCATCAATTTCATCGTTGTGATCTTCATCACTCTCACTTTCTCTTTAAGGAAGCCTTAATCCACAAACAAAATATCGTGGATCACTAATCTTCTTATTAAAGATATTTAATCAAGGTCTAAATATGTTGTACAGTTCTACTCCATGTTTATTTTATATCATCTTATTTGAAGTTCAAGCAAAGAAATTTTAATTTTATTTGTATTGCAAGTATTGTAAAATTGTGGTAGTATATGTTTAGTTTAGGATTTACCTACTATAAATACACTTTAATGGATTTATTGTAAGAGAAAAGGCTTAATAGTAATTAAATATGTAGTAGGCTTTTAAGGTTGAGTCATCTTATATATTTCTCTTTGTTCTCTCTCTGCCTTTTTAATTTATTTTTCATATTTTCTGCGTACATGTTATTATAATGTACAAAGTTATATTTGTCTTTTCTAACATGATATAAGAGTCACATTTTATCTTTTCTAATATGATGTTAGAGCCATGTTTACATGACTTCCATTAACATATATCTTTGAACTTTAATAGTTAGATCTATGTTCGTTCTCTAACAACTATTGCCAACCATTCTGTAAGAGTCGTCTTGATCTGTTACATATCATGGACACTGTCTAGATTTGATAAGACAATCTTGGTGATTTAACAACACTCAATTGGCAGATGTATATGTCTTTTGCACTTGATCATTTTTGGTTTCCTTTTGATCAAGTGCATCGATCGTCAACCATAATTAGCTGAGTACCACAGACTATATATATATATATGTTGATTGGTAACCTAATCCATTAACTTTATTTCGAATAAAATCTTTTTGTCATGTTAGGTCGATCGAGTTACTTAGATGACCATGCTTCTGATTAGTAGCATTTATTGACTTTATTTTTAGTCACGCGACCTTGTCCTTTTCAAGTAGCATTTTAAGGCCTCACTTTCTATCAATAGCCTCCACATGTATGATTTACACTATGTTAAGCATTCAATCCTCAATCATTACACACATTTAGCCTTCAATATTCTAGCTGTTCATATGTGCTTTTAATTTGGCCTAGCTTTGTCCACTCCACATCTAATTCGGTTACAATTTCCTTTAAAGTATCACATTTTTCTCAATCTCAAGTTGTCTTCAAACTTACCTCTTGAGTATGAGGTGACATGTTAAAGATATTAAGATTTAATCGTATGTAGTTAAGGCCCAAGTATGTCCTATAACTTTATTTTAGGTTTATTGTATCTAATAATCTTACTTGAAGTGCAAACAAATACTTATATTGCAATAATATAACTTTGTGTTAGTCTATGATTAATTTAAAATTTAATCTACAATACTACCCTTAAATGAATTCATTGCTGTAACAAAAATGCAGTCATCAAATTCTTTTTGTTGTTAATGCATGCCTTTATGGTTAATCATGTAGTAATTACCTATGTTCTATTTTTTTCCCTATATTCTTATACACATGATTACGGTGATAAAGTTGTGTCTGGTTATCAAATCCCATACATCACGTCAATCATGTCATTGTCCTAAAAATTCTTATGAAGTTTTATTTTTAAAAAGTGGGCACAACGGGTTCAAGTGATAGTGTTGTATTAATGACGTTTTTTTTGGTACTCCATATTTGTAAATTGTAGTTTGAAGTTGAATCCCACCTCTTCTTTCCCTATTTTCTACCTATTTTTTTTAAAAAAAGAGTATAACTTCAATGGCCTAACTGCCAATTAATTGGCAAGTGAACAACGTAAACTGAAATTCATGTCCATGTTTCTATTTTTGATAATTCTGTCGACCATGTTTCTTTTAATGCACCACTGAGCATTTCACTCTGATTATTTCTTTTTCTTATATATCCCACCATCATATTTGATATATGATTGGTGTTTTTTTACTAGGCCTAGTTGAGACGCACAGAGTTAAAGCCAAATAAACTCTGCTCGGGGTTTGAATTAACCCTAGGGTCCAACGCCTTTGACCAGCATATCCAGTCTAACACTGCATGAAGCATGATTCTACTTTAAATTTTTAATCCAATCTGGTTTTTAGTGACGGAGTTCCTTATAATATTCTCTATACCATGTTCCTATCAGCTTGACTATAGGAAAGTAGCATTAAATATCAAAGTGTTTGCACTCATTTCCACAATATTAATTTTAAGCAATCTTTCCGCTACTGCATGATCAGTAGTAGCATCACAGGAAATTCACAATTTTATACTATGGGCTACTCTTATCTTTGAAGCATTAGAATTTCCAAAGAGTCAAAGATAAATAATTTAACTGCTCTATCTATGTGCTATTATCCAAAGAAACAGTCAAGAGTCTCTCCCCTCATGATCAGTCTCACGTGGCTTTTGCTCATTGCTTCCTTTTTAGATTGGTAAGTGGTGTCTGATTGAAGCTTTGCAGCTGTGTGAAACGAATTGAAGATGCATGGCTACAAGGAACATATCTCATAAAATTGTAGAGTTGACACGCTACTTGAAAAGGAGAATATGCATATGCATGTTTCCAATGCAATGAGCCAATGGCAAATTTGAATTGTGAGGAACAAAATGAAGGGATTCCGGTGTGGACAACGGATGCATGCCTTTAACTTTTACTTGCGTTTATATAATTGGTAAAGAATGATTTTTTTTTCTTATTTGATTTAGAATTTCCCATTTTTTTCTCCATTGGTTAGAAAATTAGTAATTTGTAGCTTGGGAATTTTTTTGTTTTTGTTTTTGTTTTTTATAATTCAATAATTGAGAGTGAGAGAATTTGAATTTTGAGCGTTTTTGTTGAAAACACTATAAAATGTCAATTGAATTACAAAGTTCTTAGTAAAATCCTATGTAAAAGCTCAAAAGATTAGAAATTATTTTATATGACTGGGGGATTAAATCTAATAAATGCTATTAATTTTTGTCCACGATATTATTCGAAATGGCCAATGAACTCTAACAAAAATGACACTTTTTCCTTTCACAAATATGTCTTGATTTTAGACTTTGATTCTAAATATAGTGAAATTCTTGTTAGGGCGATTAGGGCTAACCACATAGTGGTTTTCTTGTGAATGTGTACTCCATTTTTCACTTCATTAATATCCTGTAGTATTTGTGTAATTGCTTTTTTCATTATATTTAGTGACTTGCATGCTTTTGGTAATTAACTGGCAATAACTAAATTACATGATTGATTAGTTTAACAAGTCAATTAATTTCATTTAAATCAACAAAAAGCATTAAATTTACCTTTTCATTTTCTCATATTTATTTTATGCTTTTGTGCTGGCCTATATTATTGGCCACGCGAGCGGGTTACATCTAGTGTCCAGTGACACTGGACTCGTAGCAATTGTGACATGTGTCCATTTTTGGACACGTATTATCATATTTACGGGTCCAGTGCATTGGATGTAATTTGCGCCCATTGGTGACACCATAGCATTGTAAGACAAGGTAGCATGAATGCACACCATACTTGACTCCAGTGTTTAAAATGGCTATATTGTAAGGCAAAGTACGCATGAATGCTATTGTGTTAATTAATTAGGTAACTTTGTGCAACAAAATTGATTTCCTTTATAATGTTAGTTAAGAAAGCTGGTTATTCTTCATATTTCCAAGGTATATATCAATGTTTTTGCCATGGTGTGTAAGCAACTCTTCAACGATTCAAATAATTGAAATCACCACCAACATCGTAATATTATTGTGTGATAAAGAAAGTAAATAAAAATATAAATAAAGAAAATAACAATGCAACTATATACGGTAAGACAAAAAGTACAACACAGGAAATTATATTACACGTTTTTTTTTTAGTCTTGCATCAATGGCATATAATTTACAGAGAGATTACACTTTTTTTATTTATTTGGAATGAAATTTACAATTACAATAATATGTAAACAAATTAAAGCCCCTCTGATGATGATTGAGCAAATTAAGACAAGCAATATTCACATGACTCCAAAATATTCATCCCAAGCTACATCGATCCCAATTGAAAAAGACGTTGATGTATCTACCAGCTTAGAACTTTATGTTTGTGATCATATGGTAGCTTCTTATTGTTCTTCTTTCTGTTGTTTGCACAACATCTGTATAATATTTTCTCAAAATCTTCTTCCTCACAAGGAATTCTAAGGCCACCCTCTTGATCAAATCCAAACTCCTCAGCCACCATATCCATTAAACCTCTAAAATCTGGCATTGACAAGTAGCTTGTGGGAATCACAAACCTCCTCAGTTGTGGCCCTACGTAAACTGCCAAGAACCCTTTAGGAACTCTCATGGAGGTCTGTGAACCTGACCTTCTGCCGTCAGACAGTTCAGCTCCATTAATCAATGACTCCTTCAAACCTCCATATTCAAGAAGCTCCTTATGCTTTCCGGTGATCGCAGAGGGCTGTTTCTGGAGAAGAGGTGCCCACCGAAGCCATACCAGAAGATTGTTCTTTGGCCGGGGAGCTTGATAAGAATATTGGTTCTTCATCTCTTGTTGGGATTTTAAGTATTGGAGAGTTAATGAAGCACAATCATGGAACTCAGGATACAAAAAAAAAAAAAGGGTTTACTTGGACCTTATCAACAAGACAAATTGGAAAAAAAAAAAAAAATCTTTTTAGAGGATGAGAACTGATTTCATCAATTGCCTTATCAACAAAATTATTTTCTTAACTTGCACAATTAATTTAAAAATAAATTAATTGACAAAGAAATAAAAAAAGAGAGAGACAACTTTGATTACATATCAGTTTTTTCTCCAAAAGATTTTTTTGTTTTCAAACTTCTAAATTAGTTTCTTACTGTAAAACATTGAAATTTGCCGGATATTTACGAAAAAGGGAAAGAAAAGGAAATTGGGTTCATCCTGACTAAGAAAAACCTTTTGCATGAGCAAAAAAGAAGAAGAAAAAGAAAGTGAGAGAAAAAAAGAATCCTAATTTGTTTTAGATACAACTTAATTAAAGGGTGCTTCCATCGGTTTGATGGGTAGAGAATCAATAAGATTATCATACAGAGGAATTTAAACCATGAAGTTAAAAAATATTGAGTGGTTCGCCATTTGTTTCTCACAACCTTCCTCTATATGCAGTGGGTTATGATCTATATATAGTTGTTGGCCGTTTGAGTCAAGAAAGTTTTGAGTCAAAGAGGGGCTGTATTGGTGTGCTAATTTTGCCTCTCCAGTATTCTGGATCATCCAAAAATGGTTGTTTTCTGCGGACTTGCTCTCCCTTTGATAGATGGATATATATGTCAGTTTTGCAAGACTCAATCCAATGCTAACTCTGTTACATTGAGAGTGTGCTGATTTTGGATCTTTTCTACCGCTAATTTCCTTTAAAAGGTCCTATCCATCTGTTTGAGAATAGCTTATTTAGTTTAAACTGAAAATTTTTTGTTGAAAGTACTGTAGATAAAGCTAAAAAGTAGTTGAAATAGTATAGTATAACTCATGAACAATACCAAAAAGTACAATAAAACTTATGAATAGTAGTAAAAATAAGTTGAATAGTAAAAAAAAGCTGGCTTTTTAAGCCAATGCCAAATGCACACCTATTAGTTGGCATCCTTAATAAACTTCCCCTAATTTTTAGATAGACTAATTCCCAAATTTGAATTTGTTATGACAACATTACTTGATGTATAGCACTTACCATCTCATCTCTCATTAAAGCTCTATCATGTTTCTCAAAAAAAAAAAAAAAAGCTCCATCCCTATTTAATGTAATTTAAATATGCTATAATTTTTTACATAAAAGAGTCAATAATAATATACCAATTTTTTGTTTGAGAGAACTAATTTTCATTGGTTTGTTAGACTTAGCGTAATTGTACCTCTTTCTAAAAAAATAAGGATAATTTGATTGTGGATCAAAATAGGTGAAATTTTAGATATTATAAATTTTACTACATAAGTCTTACCAATTACTATTTCAACTTTTAAATAATAAAAAAATAATTTTAAAACTTATTTATTATATTATTGATTGTGACATCAATTCCATTCATTAACATTTGTAAGCCTTTAGAATTTTCCCTATTGGAATATTTCTACTTAAAACCTAGCGTATTTATCCTATCGATAGGATATATAATTTTTTTTTTAAAAATCAGAATAGAAAATTATTGGGAGAAAGATTTAGTTTTTTCTTCCCAAAAGAATGAAAATAAAGAAAATCAACAACGTTATCTACAACAATTAAAAGTTTTGGTTTCAAAATTTTAGGATAAGTTATATAGGTTCTTAAAAAAATTAGTTAAGGACCTTATTAAGGTCAGTCAGGGGCACCCCAACAATTATTTGTAATGGTTTATTATTATTATTATTATTATTATTATTATTATTTATGGTGCGGTGCAAATCATGTGGCTAGCACCTTTCTCAAATTGTGATAAGGGATAACAAAAACAAGTTGGTAATTCCTTGGGATTATTACAATTTACAATACAACATGGGTCATGATGGGGAACTCTAGAAATTTAAGTAGTTAGAAGAGATTGCAATATCTTGGATTTGAATAAAATGAGGGTATTGTGTGGGTGTGTGTTAAATCCGATGTACTAAGTCAATCTAGGTTACATAAAATTATGTAAGTTTTTTTTTTTGATCAAAAAATTATGTAAGTTTTAATTGTTACTTTACCAGTACTCTTTTTAGCATATAATATAAATTAAATAATTGTTACTCTACCGGTCTTTTTAGCGTATAGTATAAAGTATTGTGGGTTAGCGTTTTTCTTGAGTCATGACAGCGAAAGTTTGAGCAATTATTTTGCTCGTTTTAATATATATTGGCAGTTGAATCTTGCACAATTACATTCACACGCCTAATATTATACACGCAAATAATGTCTAGATTTTTAACATTTGCTATATATGGTAGTTCTTGTTTTGGCAGTGATGAATCTCATGTAATCATGCAAAAATTGCAAGGACAACTGCACACCAATATGTATATACAAGCATTTATGTTCTATATACAATGCTTCCAAACCTTAATGCATTCAACAAATACATGGACATTCCAACAATGCATTCCAACAATGCATTGGTATTTGCCTATTTGGTAGTCACATTTGGAAACCTAGTGTACACTTTTTCACCTCCCAAGTTGAGTTTTATTTCCAATTTATACATATAGAATCCATACTCCTCTCTACAATCATGGCAGCGACTAATCTATATATCAAAGGTGTCAAAACACTCAGGAAGCCATCCAATGAAAGCAAGTCATGAAGTTCTTCAAAGGCAGGGGCCTCATTCTTAGGTGCAACCTCGACCTGCTATGCAGTCCAACCACTCGAATTCCATCCGGATTCCTTGCTATATATGTTGGATATGAGCGTAAACGGTTCTTGATCCCGACCCGGTTCCTGAACTTTCCAGTCTTCACTGTCCTTCTTGACAAAGCTAGTGAAGAATATGGTTTCAAGTTTAGTGGAGGCATAGTCCTACCATGTGAGGTTCAGTTCTTTACAAAATTGTTGAAGTTTCTAGTCAAAGATGAGAAAAAATATAGAAGCCTGGGGTTTCATGAGTTTTTTAAGTTGATTTCTGAAGTGGGATTTGATTCAACTTCATGCAAAGAGGAAGGCGGCTACCTGAATCATTATCATGAGTTCAGACCTCTACTGGCTTGATAGTATTTAGTTATGGATAAATACAATTACACATATCCTGTACACACAAGTTTAATTTACACCACCCTTTATTTTTAAGGGTTGCTAGTATATGTTGTTTTGGGCTCCATGGCGAGTCTTAGATATCTCTTCGCATTCATATATATTTTTTAATCAAATAATAAAAAAATCATGAAGCATTGGGATCCTTATGCAGTGTTAATACTATTTTAATTAATGGAAAAAAAATTAGGATTTGATAATAATACTATCTTGTTTTTTTTTTTTTTTTTTTTTTTTTTTCATCCTCTAAGAATAATTAAGGTTAATAACAGTTTTTAGTTTTAAATCTCTCTTCTCTCACTTGTTAGAAGTAAATAAATCTTTTTTTTTTCTTTTCATAATCAATGATAGAACGATCAGGATCCTTACACATAAACTTGTATCTACGCAATGGAGAAATTATTAACTGCATCCCAAAGAATATGTCAATAGTGTTTTAGTAGCTTTCACACCCAATTAGAAAATGTCAATTAAATGTTTTTATTGAAAATATTAAGAGATATCAATTAAGTTACAAGACTCTTCTCAAATATAGTATTAAAATTTTTCCTTTTTATTTAAAAGAAAATATATTTTATAATATCTTCTATCCCAAGAGAATATTATATAAGATAAATGGAATATTATATTATCTGTTTCACGGATGGCTCATATATGGCCTTGGCTTAACCCCAAATATGTAAAAGCCCCAAGGCCTAGGCACTTTAAAAAGCAAAGACCTCAAATTGTGACTAAAAAAATTGGCTTTTTAAACACAAAAAAAAAAAAAAAAGCATAGGTGAGTTGTATGCTTTTTTTCCCTTATCCATAAGAAGACTACTAAAAGTGTTAGCCAATTCAAATTCAACCCAATTAAAAATTTAAAATTTTTAAATGAAAAAAAAATATGTGAGCATTTCCTTATCCTTAAGAATACCATTAAAATTGTTAGCCAATAGAAATCCAATCCAATTAAAAACTTAAATTGTTTAAATAAAAAATTGTGAGTATGCCAAATCGTTATTGATGATCATTTTTCTCCAACTTGAGACTTTAATTTTTTATGTTAATGACATTTTGCAATATATAGAAGCTTTACAAAATTTATTTGATATTGTAATTAAGTGCAATCAGGTGTAACAGAACCACAAGCAAGAACACTAACTTTGCCGGCTACAAAGAAAGACAAAGGGCAACCTGAAGATACGTTTACAGAGGATTGCAATGCACAAAAACTTCAAAGAGTATGTAAATTTACATTGCTCTTTTTCAACCAGCCACCAGAATATGCAAAATTTCTTTGGTTGACATGGTTAGACGGCCTGACTACATTTACAGTGCAGGTGTAATTGAAATATGCAGAAGAATTTTTTTGGAAAGAACATGTAAACAACTGGAGAAGAAAAGAGGAAAAGGCATATAGAGAACTCAATGACATCCCGTAACCTCCAGGTGGGGTATTCAAATCAAGTTTCACATCTAAACAAAGGAGTAACATTCTCACAGTAGATTGTTGGCCATCAGCCACATTAGGATAAAAGCCCCAATCTCGAATAAATTTTTGTTAGAACTTTTCTACCAACAATGAAAGGCACATTTGTACATTGCATCACAATTTGAAGCAGATATGAGAGTAAGTGCCAATTAAGCGGAGGTTGAAAGGCTTATCAAACACACACACACACACACACACACAAGTGATATTTAGACGAAGACCAAGAAATCTAATTTTAGCAAAATTGAAAGGACTAATAAGGCCAAAGCTCTCATGTTAGAATTTAAAAGACACACAAACTGGAATTGTTTTCTATTGAACAAGTTTCTAAACCATGTACTAGTGCAGTTCTTTTGCATGATTAAATGACTACAACACTAATAATTTACGATGACGTGTCTCATCAGTTTGTGATCTCACATGCAAGAACTGATAATGCAAAGGTGTCCTACATCAACATAATATTGCACTAAAGCATTTGATAGAGACAAATTCTAAGAATAGACAGGGGTCATCTCTGTAATCTCAGCTATACATTGCTGTCTCGTACATAGTTCTGTTGTCAAAGGATCTCCTGGCAGATTGCTGTGGTACAGAGACATTCAAAGCTAGGGATGGCAATGGGGCGGGGCGGGGCCGGGCTGAAGGATGGGATCTTCACCCTTGCCCCGTATAGATTTTTCTTGCCCTATCCCCGTCCCGCCCCGTATGACGGGAAAAATTTCTTGCTCCATCCCCGCCCCTTAAGGCCCCGCAAAGACCCGCCCTACACCGTAAAATTTTATGTCTTGTTAATTTTCCTTATAACTATTACCATTTTTTCAAATAAAATGACATGTTTCAATATTAAAAATATACTTGAAATTATAAATAAATTTATCCTATCAAATCAAACTAATTTTTAGCAAAAACTAAATAATATTATCTAAATATTTAACAAGACAATGTCACAACAAAAATCTCATAGTATGACACAAAAATCTCATAGTATGACACAAAAATCTCATATTATGTTAATGATGAAAAGTAAGTTGAGACAGACATATGAATCATGAATGAAAAGACAAAAAAAAAAAAAGTTAAAATTGATACCTTATTTCCAACTTTGCTTGAGAGAAAAGAGAAGTAGAACCACGTTAGGTAGAATAAAATAAGCTAATGATGTTTTTGTTTAAATAGTAGTATTTTAGAGTATGAAAAAAGTACAACTTAATCCTTATTAACGCGGGGTGGGGTGGGGCAGGGTGGGTCTAAAAAGTGTAAACCCATCCCCGCCCTGCCCCGTGGTGCGGGTCTAAAATCTCGCCCCATCCCCGCCCTATCACCTTTGCGGGGCGGGAAAAACCCGCACGGGGTGAAGCGGGGAGGGGCGGGTCAAGCAGGGCGGGGAAAAATTGTCATCCCTATTCAAAGTAGTTGCCATTAACAATAAAACCTGCATATTGCATATATGTGTTATGTTATTCCATACCTTAATACATATGGGACTCAAACTCAAAAATATAAGTAAAAAAATAGATATAGTGTTCCTTATAAACTATGAAGATATCATAAGTTCCAAAATGGGAGCTGGGGTATTCCTGCCCTAAATTTGAATCTTCCACCTTTTTCCACTCCCAACTCCAAATTAAGGCTGCATTTGTTTCGGCCGTAAAGGAAATTGGGAAAACATTTTACATCGTGCTTGCTGTTTGGGATGCTTCAAATCGAAAATCTCATTTGTTGCGTAAAGTTGTGATTTACAACTATGTTTTATGTTGGCTTTATTTCAAGACAAAAATGTTGTAATTGCTTTAATTTTTGTTTTTTGTATTTTGTGGGATTTTATTGTATTGGGTATAGTATTAAGTTGGTGAAGAATCGAGCATGAATTGAAGAACAAGTAGATTTCGCGAGAAGTTCGCGAGAAGTTCGCGAGAAGCTAACTCGCGAAAGAGCCACGTGAGAAGCATATGCTAGAAGCTAAAGAGTCATGCCAACCTGGAGGATTTCGCTAGTGTCTCGCAAGTAAGGCCTTCTCGTGAGATACCCGTGAAACTCTCTGTCAAGAGGATTTTTAAGTGTGACTTTCTTTCCCTTTACCCATACTATATATACACTCATTACCTATAGAAATTGAAAAGGAGGACATTCAGAGAGAAAAACCCTAGATAGGTTTTTAACAACACACACACCCATTCTTTTAGAGAGAGAGAGAGAGCTATCCATCCTTAGTGAGAAATCATTCTAGCCTCTTCTTCTTCCCTCTCTCATTGTCATACCTTAAGAGGAGATTTGTACTCAAACACAACCCACACCTATTCAGAGTGTAGAGAGTGTTTTGGAACTTGGGAAGCTTTGGGGATTTGCCAAAAGAAGCCGGTGAGACTTGGCGGATGCAATCAGGCATATTGCGGGATTCAGAAAGCTAGACAAGACATGGTTTCGAGAAGTCTTGTTGGAGTAGGAGCTTGGAGGGCTAAGGTGCATTTGGTAGATTAGGTTTGGAGGGTCTCTTGCTATTTGTGTATGTCAACTCATTGTCTAGTGGATCGATTTATCGCTTAGAGGGCGGTGGAGAGGTTGTTTGCTGAGTTTTTTTGGTTTCCTCTTCAATAACGCATCGCCGTGTTATCTTGTGTTTACATCTCTCTTCCCTTACTCTTGTGTTTTACTTTTATTGTTTGTTGTTCATGTTCATGCACTATAGTAGTTATTGGTTTATTGCGCTTCATTTACTTTTATTCCGTACTTTGATTAAGTAAAAGTAAAAGCAATCTAGCCATAATTTTTAATTGGAGGTCTAAACAAGCTCTTGTGTTTATTCAAAAATCTGAGCTTTCACGTTGACTGTAAAATATGTGGGCCTTGAGTGTTAAATATATTACACTTCTATTTTACTTTCAAACCATTTTCAGCCCCGAGAGAGAGAGAAAGAGAGAGAGAGAGAGAGAGAGAGAGAGAGAGAGAGAGAGATTGTCCTCCTCTCGATGTTGTCACTGTTGCCCTTTGGATCTGATTGTCTCCTCTTGATCTCATCTACGCCGCCCTCTAGGTCAAATCATCTCCTCTCGATCTCATCGCCGCCACCCATGACCAATCTCATCGTCTTCACCTAAAGATCATCGTCGACACCTCTAGATCGACCCACCCATGACTGATGTCTATCTCTTTCTCGATCTACCTCTCTCTTTTCCTCAGTCACTCACTCTTTCTTCCTCCCTCTCTCAATTTGACTGAGTTTGAGAGAAGGATGAATGGTTTGTTCTCAGTTTTGTTTTTTTACATTTGTATATTGAACTTTTCTATTATAAAATTTGTTTAGAAGCTGAGAAAATGTGAGAAATTAGTAGAAAAAGAGCATTTTCAAAATGCAATCAAACACTTGAAAATATTTTCATTTCTCAAAAATATTTTCAAGTGAAAAAATTTACACTTGGAAAATATTTTACATGTTGCCAAACACAGCCTAAGAGCAGGAATCAAGTATTGAGGAAAATTTTAAAGTACTACACAAAAAGAAAAAGAAAAAAAAGGATATAGATAAATCATTTTGCATTCCACACTCTAAATGCTAATTACTATCTTAAATATTTATAATCCACTTACTAATATAAAATTTACAAAAAAATTGAAAAAAAGAATTTACCCAGTACTTGATTTCTTGAAAATAAAGTACCATACAAAATGAAGAAGAAAAAAAAAAGATAAATCACTCCATAGTTCACAATCTAAATACTAATTACTATCTTAAATATTTATAATCCATTTAATAATTGTTAGGAATTTGGTGGTTCATGATGGGGATGGATAGGAATTATAGAGGGATGAATGTGAATTGTAGGAAAATTGACTTAATTTGAGGTAGTCACCCTCCATAGAGAGAGAGAGAGAGAGAGAGAGAGAGAGAGAGAGAGATGCACTAAGAAATTGGTTTATTCCTCAATTGATATCTAATGTTGGATTACAAACATGTATTTATAGGAGACTAGCTCTAATTTCATTGGCCCACATGGCCTCATCCTATTGGTTCTATTATTCCCCATGTGCATTAATAATTTCAACATGTATTAAATGTGATTAACATGCTTGGAATTGTAACTAACTAAATCTCAATACAACAATTATTATCCATATGCTTATAACATTTTTAACATTTCCCTCCCCTTGAAAACACCTTGCCCACAAGGTGTTGTGAAATAGCATCTTCATCAAAGGAGATATTTTAATGGACCAATACTGTAGTGACATTTTTATCACCATATTCATGCATTTCTCTTTGACAAGCGGTCCCGTGCACATGAAAATTTTTTCTTCGTAAATCTTCAAACTTTGCACGAATTCTTGAGCCTTCAATGGTTCTTCAATCTTCATGGTCTCATTGGTTCTTTGAACCTTGAAATGTTCTTGTATCCTTAAGACCTCATTTGATCCTAGAACCATTAAAATTGTTGGCACTTTTATCTTGGATTCTTGGATCATCAACACTTGGATTACCAATTCTTGAACCATAGACTCTTGAATGGAAGCCTTCATTGATGCATCAAGAAATGGTTTTTAGAAGATCATCATCACCTTTTTTGTTGGTTCTTTCAACTGAACTTTAAGGGCAGTATGTATATGTATATCATCATCCACTTTGACATAAAAATCAGCATCCTTGCTTGCAACAACAGTAGTAGATTCTTGGAACTTGATTTGTTTTTTGAGTTTCATTGAATTAAGGGATTGTAAATCCTCTTCTGTCATGTTTTTGAGATCCTCCTGCAATCTCAAGAGCTCTTCCTTCATGGCCATGTTAGATTTATCCAAGGCCTTGACCTTCTCTAAAATGGCATTGTGAGATTCGTACAAAGTCTTGAAATTCTTTGAAACTTCACTCACCATTTTCAAGATTTCTTGCCGGTCATATTTACGGACATCAAGATCGACGACTCTGATACAAAATGTTAGGAATCTGGTGGTTCATAATGGGGATGGATGGGAATGATAGGGAGATGGATGAGAATTATAGGGAAATTGACGTAATTTGAGGCAGTCATCCTCCATAGAGAGAGAGATGTACTAATGCACTAATAAAGTGGTTTATTCCTCAATTGATATCCAATGTTGGATTACAATCATGTACTTATAGGAGACTAGCTTTAATCTCATTGGACTACATGACCTCATCCTATTGGTTCTTCCCCATGTGCATTAATAATTTCATATGTGCTAAAACATGCTTGGAATTATAACTAACTAACTAACTAAATCTCAATACAAAAATTATTATCCATATGCTTATAACATTCCTAACAATAATATAGAATTTACAAAAGAAAAAAAAAACAATACTTGATTTCTTAAAAGTAAAGTACCATACAAAAAAAAAAGAAAAATCATTCCCCAGTCCACAATCTAAATACTAATTACTATCTTAAATATTTATAATCCACTTAATACTATAAAATTTACAAAAGAAAAAAAAAAGTGAAAAAAATTTACACAGTACTTGATTTCTTGAAAATAAAGTACCATAAAAAAGAAAAAGAAAAAGAAAAAAAAATAAATCAGTCCACAGTCCATAATCTAAATACTAATTTCAATCTTAAATATTTATAATCTAGTTAATAATATAAAATAGTGAAAAGAAAAAAATTTACTTAGTACTAGATTTCTTAAAAGTAAATTATTACACACAAAAAAAGAAAAAAAAATTACTCCACAGTCCACAATCTAAATACTAATTACTATTTTAAATATTTATAATCCACTTGATAATACAAAATTTACAAACGAAAAAAATGTGAAATTTTTTTTTTTTACCAAGTACTTGATTTCTAGAAACTAAAGTACCATACAAAAAGAAAAAGAAAAAAAAATGGGTAAGGATAAATCACTCCAAATTCCATACTTTAAATGCTAATTATTATCTTAAATATTTATAATCCACTTAATAATATAAAATTTACAAAAGAAAAAAATGTGAAAAAAAATTTTCCTCAATACTTGATTTTTGGAAATTAAAGTACTATACAAAAAGAAAAAGAAAAAAAAGGATAGAGTTAAATCACTCCACATTCTGCACTCTACATACTAATTACTATCTTAAATATTTATAATCCACTTAATAATATAAATTTACACAAGAAAAAAAAGTGAAAAAAAATACCCAATACTTGATTTCTTGAAAATAAAGTACCATATAAAAAGAAAAAAAAGATAAATCACTCCACAGTTCACAATCTAAATACCCTCTTAAATATTTATAATTCACTTAATAATATAAAATTAACAAAAGGAAAAAAAAAGTGAAATTTTTTTTTACCCAGTACTTGATTTCTAAAAAGTAAAATACTATAAAAAAGGAAAAAAAAGAAAAAGATAAATCACTCTACAGTTCACATTCTAAATACTAATTACTATCTTAATTATTTATAATCCACGTAATAATATATATTTACAATAGGAAAAAAAAAGTGAAAAGAAAAAAATTTACCCCGTACTTGATTTCTTAAAACTAAAGTACCATAAAAAAAGAAGATAAATCACTCGACAATATACAATCTAAATATTAATTACTATTTTAAACGTTTATAACCCACTTAATAATATAAAATTTACAAAAGAAAAAAAAGTGATTTTTTTTTACCAAGTACTTGATTTCTAGAAATTAAAGTACTATGCAAAAAGAAAAAAAAAAAGGATAAGAATAAATCACTCAACATTCCACACTCTAAATACTAATTTTATTTTAAATATTTATAATTCACTTAATAATATAAAATTTACGAAAGAAAAAAAATGAGAAAATTATTTTTTACTCAGTACTGAATTTCTGGAAAATAAAGTACCATATAATAAGAAAAAGAAAAAAAAGGGATAATGATAAATTACTCCACATTTCACACTCTAAATACTAACTACTATCTTAAATATTTATAATCCATTTAATAATATAAAATTTACGAAAGAAAAAAAAAATGTGAAAAAAAAAAAATCCTCAAGAGCACTCGCAGGGCACATATACATATATCCATATTTATAGGATAAAAGCAAAGTTGGACAAACTAAATAAATAGTACAGTTATTGTGGGGAGTAAAAATACCTTGATGGGAATATGGGCCGTTGGGTCATGCTAAGGAAGGCCGACCTGCTCTTGGGTTTAAGACTTGTTAGTACTACGGGTCGGCCCATACGCCGAGGGTCCGAGGATCCAGCCGAGGATGATTTTTCCCTTCGGACTGACACCGAAGAACCCGGGACTTCATGGTAAAAGTCAGGAAAGGACACGTACAAAACGAAGGGTTAATGGGGGTGAACCCTTGAATGTCCTAGAAGCACTGATGTTGGAGAAATATCAAAGATAAAGGCTGCTACCTCCACATTAAAGACCCTGCACCAACCACCCTGGCCGCATTAATGGGGAAGTGACACTTGAACAGTGGAAGGGAAACTTCTGGTTACTGTTCAAAGGCACTAAGAAAAGAAATATCTAGAATAAGGGAGGAGTTGGGGCAACACGTGTACAAAGTATTAAAAAGAGGAGTATTTAAGGAAAGACCTGGAACAGAAACAGGGACGGACTCTTTTGTAATAAAAAAGAAATAGAAACAAAAAGAAAGAAATAATATAAGAACCGCCCTTGGCTTACGTCCGAGGAGGTTGATTCATAACGTTCCTTGTTGTTTCCAAGTATTACTAGTCTTTGGCTTGTCATTTAATCCTCACATACTTCTAACCTGTGTTTCAAGCCCACACTCTACAAATTCATATTGTTTAAGGCTCATTGGGCCTGAGCCCATAACTGTTCTTGGGGCCAGGTGCAATTGTGCACTTACAATTGGCGCCGTCTGTGGGAATCTAGTCTAGAAGAGGTAGGGATATTATAGCAGGCTTAGGCTCTCACCATGCAGAGTCACAAGGATCACAACCGGAAGATCATTTCGAACATCTTGAACATCGTAGGGATCGTGAGGGAAGCGTCCATACAGAATACCCAGGCGCTAGCCATACTCATGGAGGGGGTAGCACTACCCACGATGAGGGTTCTAAATCCATGCAGAAGGAAATCAAATGTTTGAAGAGGAAGTTACGCCGTGCTAAACGTAAGGTTTCCCCGTCCTCGTCTAGTTCTTCCTCAGAGAAGGATAGGGGGGTTGGCTACAGTTCAAGGTCATGTTCCCCTACCAGCGCAACATCCTCCGGTGAGGAGGACGACCAGCCAACCCGCAAACGTAAGAAGCTTCGTTCTAGGGGCTTAGGCAACGATACCATGAGTAGGGCATTGCACCAACTCTCTAAATCTCCGTTTTCACGGAGGATTGAGAAGGGGAGGCTTCCCAGGAGGTTTACCCAGCCCACCTTCACCATCTATAATGGCCGGACTGATTCGGTGGAGCACGTGAGTCACTTCAACCAAAGGATGGCAGTGCACTCTCACAACGAGACTTTGATGTGTAAAGTCTTCCCCTCCAGCTTGGGACCTGTGGCTATGAGATGGTTTAACGGTCTCAAATCGGGGTCTGTAGGCTCATTTGGGGAGCTAACTAGGGCATTTGCTTCGCGGTTCATTACGTGTAGCAGAGTCCCTCGGCCATTGGACTCGTTGCTATCTATGGCCATGAAGGAAGGGGAGACACTGAAAGCATACTCCGACCGATATTGGGAGATGTTTAATGAAATAGACGGCAACTTTGATGAGGTGGTGCTTAATACCTTTAAGGTGGGTCTCCCTACTGATCACGACCTAAGAAAGTCTTTGACGAAAAAGCCCGTCCGCAACGTACGCCGTCTTATGGATCGTATTGATGAGTACAAAAGGGTAGAGGAAGACCAGCAGCAGGGGAAAGGAAAGGAGAAGGTTATCCCGCAGGAGAGAAGGGATTTCAGGTCGGACAGGTATCACAACAACAAGCCGAGGAGGGATTACTTCGGACAATCCGGCTCGACAGCACCTCAGGCTGTAAGTACTGTGTTTCGAGAACCAATGCATCAGTTATTAGAAAAAGTTCGTAAAGAGCCCTTCTTCAGATGGCCCGGCAAGATGGCAAGGGACCCTGCGAGAAGAAATCAAAACTTTTTCTGTCAGTACCATCAGGATGTGGGCCACACTACCGAGAATTGTCGGACCCTGTGGAACCATCTAGAGCAGCTCGTCGGTGAGGGAAAGTTAAAGCAGCACTTGTCGGCCGGGCGAGGTCGATCAAGTTGGTTCAAACAACCGGAGGGAACGAGTTCATCTCGGCCGACGTGGGAACAATTAATGTTATCTTCGCTGCACCTAGCAGGACCGGCTCAGGTCCCACTAGGGTGATGGCGGTTTCCCATCCTCAGGCCGAGGATGTGGGTAGCAGGCTGAAGAGATTAAAGGGCACTTTACCCGTCTTGGGTTTCTCAGAGGAGGATAAAATAGGGACTATCCAACCCCATGACGATGCTCTTGTGGTTACCCTCAGGATAGGGAACTATGATGTGAGAAGGGTGATGATAGATCAGGGCAGTGGTGCAGATATCATGTACCCTGACCTATTTAAGGGGTTAAGGTTGGAGTTGGAAGATCTAACTCCTTACGACTCCCCACTTATAAGCTTCGAAGGGAGGGCCGTTGTGCCGAAGGGACAGATCCGTTTACCCGTTCAATCCGGCACAGAAACGGTTGAGGTAGATTTCATTGTGGTTGACGCGTAATCTCCATATACAGCCATCCTCGCCGAGCCATGGCTGCACGCTTTGGAGAGCATCTCCTCTACCTTACATGTTAAGGTGAAATTCCCCTCGGGGAGCATGTTGAGGAAATCCTCGGCAGCCGGAGTAGTGGCTAGGCAATGCATATCGGGCGGTGCTTCGTCGGTCGGGGGTGAGTCATCAACCTTGCCCATCCAGGAGTCATAGCAATTAACAGCTCCGGAGGCACCTGGAGCGATGACAGGAGATGAGGCTGTTTGTGAGGAGTTAGAAAAGTTTGTAATAGCAGATGATTTGGAGAGGTTCTTCCAAGTTGGCATACTTTTGCCACACCAAGAGAAGAGGGAGTTGTTGGAATTTCTGAAGGATAATATAGATGTCTTTGCGTGGGACCCCTATGAGGCTCCAGGCGTAGATCCGAACTTCATTTGTCATCGTTTAAACGTGAATCCTGCCATCGTTCCGAGGAGGTAGCCACCTCGGCGATCTTCTCGGGAACATTCTGAGGCTGTGAAGGAAGAGGTTCTTAAACTCAAAAGGGCGGGGGCTATCAAAGAAGTTTTCTACCCTGAATGGTTGGCTCATACTATTGTTGTTAAAAAGAAGAACGGCAAGTGGAGAGTATGTGTGGACTTTGCGATCCGAACAAGGCTGTCCTAAAGATTCGTTCCCAATGCCACGGATTGATCCGTGTAGATGCTCTTGTCGGACATCCTCGGATGAGTTTCTTGGACGCCTTCTAGGGTTACCACCAAATTCCCGCATGCGTTAGAGGATCGGGAGAAGAGGCGCTTTCATTACTCAGCAACCGGAACTATCATTATAAGGTCATGCCATTTGGGTTAAAAAATGCGGGGCTACTTACCAAAGAATGATGACCGAATGTTTGAACGACAACTAGGGAAAACCATAGAAGTGTACGTGGATGATATGGTGGTGAAGAGTAAGACAAGATACCTTCGCACGCAGCATTTGGCCGACACCTTCCGGATGCTAAGGAAGTATAAGTTGCGCCTTAACGCCTCCAAGTGTTCTTTTGGCGTGGGATCCGGGGAAATTCTTGGGATATATGATTACTCATAGGGGCATAGAGGTAAACCCGGTGCGGGGTTAAGGCTATTCGAATTTGCGGCCGCCTAGGAACCCAAAGAGATTCGAAATTGTTGGAATGATTGCTACGTTGAATAGATTTATTTCTCGGTCACCGACCGTGCCGTCCTTTCTTTCGGTTGTTGAACAAGTGGAAAGGGTTTCAATGGACCGAGAATGCGAGTTAGCTTTCCAACGGCTTAAGCAATATCTTTCTCGGCCACCCATTTTATCTCGCCACGAGGTGGACGAGGTTTTATTCGCTTATCTGGCCGTGGCTATTCACGCGGTGAGCTTAGTCCTTATAAGGAATGAAAACGGCGTGCGAGAGACCGATCTACTACGTTAGTAAGTCCTTGAATGAGGCCGAGGTGCGCTATACGCCGCCCGGAAAAAGCGCTTCGGGCCGTAGTCCACGCCACGCACAAACTTTCTCATTATTTCCAATCTCATCTTGTGGTTGTTTTGACCCGGTTGCCTTTCAAGGCTTGTGTTGCGTAGTGCGATTATTCGCGAGTGGCAAAATGGGGAACCATTTTGGGAGCCTTTGATGTTAAATACAAGCCTTGCACTTCGGTAAAGGGACGAGTCCTCGCTGATTTGGTGGCGAGAGTTCTTACCGAACCATTGTTAGAAGAAACTTCAAAAGAAGCACACATGGGTGAAAAATCGGTTGGTGTGATCACACGGCCGAAGTATCGCCCTCGGCTTAGAGAGTTTATGTGGATGGGGCTGCTAATCAAAAAGGGTACGTGTTGGACTTGTTCTAATGTCCCACGAAGGAATTGTCTTTGAAAAATCTTTGAGATTGGCCTTCTCGGCTACTAACAATGAGGCCGAGTATGAAGCAGTCTTAGTAGGTATGCAGATGGTACATAAGATGGGTGGCAAGGAAATCCATGTGTTCTCAGACTCTCAGTTAGTGGTCGGCCAGGTTATGGGGACCATGGAGGCTAGAGACCCCAGAATGCAGGAATATTTGGCCCGGGTCAAATGCCGCCAGGCGAATGGTCGACTCCTTTGCCTTAGCTCACCTTTCTAGGAGTGGAAACACTCATGCAGATTCCTTGGCTACGTTGGCAACATCATCGGCTCAAGGTTTACCAAGGGTTATCCTCGTTCAGGATTTGGTAGAACCTTCTCTTGTAACTGCTAACGCGCCTCGCATCCATCTAATAAGGGCTGGTCCTAGCTGGATGGATTCGATCATATCTTTTCTTAAAAATGACATTCTTCCGAGAAGACGGGGCTGAAGCGAGAAAAAGGTACGTCGAAAGGCGCCGCGTTTACGGTTGTCCGAGGGACAGGAAGCTATACAAACGATCCTTTTCGGGACCGTATTTGTTGTGTGTGCACCCCTGAATCAACGAAACATTATTGGAGGAAGCGCATGAGGGAATTTGTGGGAGCCACACCTTGGGGGGAAGATCCTTAGCCCATAGAGCCACGACTCGGGGTTATTGGTGGCCTAATATGCGAGAGGAGGCTCGGGATTATGTCGAGAAAATGTGATCAATGTCGAGAGGTTCGCCCCTAATATCCACCCGGCCTAGAGGGTTCTTAACCCTCTCTCCGGCCCTTGGCCTTTCGCACAATGGGGCTTGGACATTGTAGGGCCATTTCCAGAGCCGCGGCAACAAAAGATGGTCGCTCGTGGGAACAAACTACTTCACTAAATGGGTTGAAGCCGAGCCACTTAGCCAATATCCGAGATGTTGATTCCAAGAAATTTATATGGAAAAATATTGTTACTAGATTTGGTATACCGCGTACACTTATCTCGGACAATGGCGTTCAATTTGACGGCAACGCCTTTAGGCAATATTGTGGTGACATGGGTATCACAAATAGATATTCTACCCCCGGCTTATCCTCGAGGAAATGGGCAAGCCGAGGCCGTTAACAAGGTCATAGTCAACGGGCTCAAGAAGAGGTTGGATGATGCGAAAGGCAAATGGGTAGAAGAGCTCCCTCGTGTCTTGTGGACGTATCGGACCACTCCGCCGGGTCCGGCGGAGAAACGCCATTCTCTATGACTTATGGAGCCGAGGCGGTGATACCCTTTGGAATCTGATTTTTCCTACTCTAAAGACAAGTTCTTTTAGTCCGAGAGAATAACAACGGACTTCTAGAGAAAGATCTTGATTTACTTGAGGAACGGCGTGAGGCAGCTATGGTCCAAATGACTTATTATCAGCAGAAGCTAAAACGAGGATATGACGCCCACGTGAAGCTAAGGCCACTTGCGCTTGGTGATCTTGTATTAAGGAAAGTTGTAGGCACTTCTAAGAACCCGGCAGGGTAGGCGGGACCTAACTGGGAAGGCCCCTATCGCATTGTTTCAATAGCAGGCATAGGGTCGTATCGGCTAGTTGACCTAGACGAACGAATTGTACCACGTCCATGGAATGTAAATAATCTTAGAAGGTATTATTATTAATGAAATGAGTTTTTGTCAATTAATATTTCAAAGTTATGGGTAGCTCTGATGCTCGCAGTTACAATTTTTAAGAATCAAACAGAAACTTGGTTAAGTGCAGTCCTCGGACCACAAACCTTGTGGAAATTGATGTCTTGCCATTTGTTAAACAGAACCTTAGTTATGCCGGGTCTTCGGACCTCCTACTTTGGGAAAATTAACATTTGAAGTTACAATTTTTAAGAATCAAACAGAAACTTGGTTAAGTGCAGTCCTCGGACCACAAACCTTGTGGAAATTGATGTCTTGTCATTTGTTAAACAGAACCTTAGTTATGCCGGGTCTTCGGACCTCCTACTTTGGGAAAATTAACATTTGAAGTTACAATTTTTAAGAATCAAACGAAACTTGGTTAAGTGCGGTCCTCGGACCACAAACCTTGTGGAAATTGATGTCTTGTCATTTGTTAAACGGAGAACCTTAGTTATGCCGGGTCTTCGGACCTCCTACTTTGGGAAAATTAACATTTGAAGTTACAATTTTTAAGAATCAAACGAAACTTGGTTAAGTGCGGTCCTCGGACCACAAACCTTGTGGAAATTGATGTCTTGTCATTTGTTAAACGGAACCTTAGTTATGCCGGGTCTTTAGACCTCACTACTTTGGGAAAATTAACATTTGAAGTTATAATTTTTAAGAATCAAACGGAAATTTGGTTAAGTGCGGTCCTCGGACCACAAACCTTGTGGAAATTGATGTCTTGTCATTTGTTAAACGAACCTTAGTTATGCCGGGTCTTCGGACCTCCTACTTTGGGAAAATTAACATTTGAAGTTACAATTTTTAAGAATCAAACGAAACTTGGTTAAGTACGGTCCTCGGACCACAAACCTTGTGGAAATTGATGTCTTGTCATTTGTTAAAACGAACCTTAGTTATGCGGGTCTTCGGACCTCCTACTTTGGGAAAATTAACATTTGAAGTTACAATTTTTAAGAATCAAACGAAACTTGGTTAAGTGCAGTCCTCGGACCACAAACCTTGTGGAAATTGATGTCTTGTCATTTATTAAACGGAGAACCTTAGTTATGCCGGTCTTTGGACCTCCTACTTTGGGAAAATTAACATTTGAAGTTATAATTTTTAAGAATCAAACAGAAGGTTGGTTAAGTGCGGTCCTCGGACCACAAACCTTGTGGAAATTGATGTCTTGTCATTTGTTAAAACAACCTTAGTTATGCGGGTCTTCGGACCTCCTACTTTGGGAAAATTAACATTTGAAGTTACAATTTTTAAGAATCAAACAGAAACTTGGTTAAGTACAGTCCTCGGACCACAAACCTTGTGGAAATTGATGTCTTGTCATTTGTTAAACAGAACCTTAGTTATGCCGGGTCTTCGGACCTCCTACTTTGGGAAAATTAACATTTGAAGTTACAATTTTTAAGAATCAAACAGAAACTTGGTTAAGTGCAGTCCTCGGACCACAAACCTTGTGAAAATTGATGTCTTGTCATTTGTTAAACGGAGACCTTAGTTATGCCGGGTCTTCGGACCTCCTACTTTGGGAAAATTAACATTTGAAGTTACAATTTTTAAGAATCAAACAGAAACTTGGTTAAGTGCAGTCCTCGGACCACAAACCTTGTGAAAATTGATGTCTTGTCATTTGTTAAACAGAACCTTAGTTATGCCGGGTCTTCGGACCTCCTACTTTGAGAAAATTAACATTTGAAGTTACAATTCTTAAGAATTAAACGAAAGATTGGTTAAGACTTATCTTCGGACAACGACTTTGATTAAAGTTAACTTCTGATTATGCCTGGGTGTTAATGCGTTGCTGTTTATTAACTTGGATCTTGAGTCTTATATCCTTAAATGTCAAGCAAATTTGTGTAAGGAATGGCCCTCGGACCTTACATCCTACTAGAAAGGATGCTGTACATAACAAAGGTTTAATCGTTATACAGGATCTTCTCTCCTTTTTTAATCAAAGGCACTGTTTAAATATCTCAACCATACCACCTTTTGTTAAACCTTTAATAATGTGCATATGATTATGTGGAAGTTATGATTGTGCAATCCTTGGAGTTAGATTTGTTTACTTTGAGAAATTTTTGTTATGTGCTAATGGCAATCTTTATAACAAATACAAAAAAAGCATAAAGTAAAAACAGATACAACCCAAGTGAAAAGCAAAATGAAATTGTTCTTCATTAATTAGTCAAATATACATTACATATATAATTCAAACATGGAAAAAGAGAAGTCCTAAAGATAAGTCCTAAGCCTTTGGAGGGGGGTCTTGCTGAGAAGTACTGGTGCCCTCGGTCTTTCTCAACTCCAGCTCAAAAGGAGTCAAAACTTGCTTTCCTTTATCTGCTGTCTTCGTTGGAAGGACGTTGGGTTCCACTGTCTGGCTCAAGTCCTTCTCTGCATCCCCTCCTCCTTCCTTCTCTTTGTTGGAACCGAGAAGGTTCGTAGGATCGTGAATTTCTTTGTGGGACCACCGAGGTAGAGCAGAAGAGTTGTCTCGGGGGTAGGAGTAGCAGTAGGAGCCTCTTCAATCTCCTGTATTTCTAGGGGAAGCCAAACGTTCTCGGACTTCCTCAGATCCGAAGATTGGGGAACTCCTGCTACGTTTAAAGCTTCCCCCCATACTTTTTGACAGTATTCGCGGCATAAAGCCGCGAACTTCTCTGTCAGCTGCTCCTATGTGGTTGCTACCCCTTCATCGAAACTTGCCTGCTTGGCAGCTTGGAGAGAGAGTTGGAAGGAGCTGGCTTCTTTCTTCATCAACGCCAGTTCATTCTTCAGATCCGAGCACTCCCTTTGAGATTGGGAGAGCTCTTCATCTCTTTCGCGAAGGAGTTTGCGCTGTCCTTCTATCTGGGTCTTCATAGTCTTCAAGTTTAACTCGACCCCATTTTTCTCTCTCCTCAGATCCGCCACCTCCGAGGTCAGCTTCTCGTTCTCAGCAAGGGCTGTACCCAAGGACTTCTCAGTTTCCAGCCTGATTTCGAGCTCAGTTCTGGCTACCTTCCGAGTGTCTTCTATAAACTTCTTGGCTACAAAGACCTCCTGGATAGCCTGTAACAAAGGATGATGGAGTTAGGAATAGTAAAAAACAAACTTACTTATAAATATTGTTAAAAGTGGAATCTTCCTAAAAAAGGGGAAAAACTTACCAGCGTTAAGTCTCTTTTTAATGAGAGGAATAGTTGTGGCTGGCCCATTTTTTCCAAGGTCTCCATGTCCTTGGGCAGCAAGAGAGGGCGTTCCAAAACCTCGGCCAGGTGGTGGGCATGGCCTTGTTGAATCGCCCTTATCTTTGGACCGGCGGGAGATGGGTGCGCCGTCCGATCTTAGATCGGGGGACCAGGTGGTCGATGCTCGGCGCACTTCGGCCTCGTCCCCTGAATTCCCGATTTCAGCCCAGGCGGGCCTTACCCTTGCCTTTGTCCGGCCTGGCTTGGGCCGGTGGGAGTTGTTGGCGTGGTTTCTTGGGGTCCTTATTAATCGTCCCCTCGTTATCCCCCTTCTCTTCTTCTTGGGATCCTCGGGCCGGAAGTTTTGGCTCGGGTGGAGGAGGGGGAGGTGGTAAAGATGGGGGAACTTGGGACGTCCCCGTCTTTTCTCTACAACCTTAGCAGCTACGTAGTGAGGAGACCTGCATTCTTCCCATATCTTCTTCGGATTCGTCCTCGGGTAGGGCAACCACAAACCCCGCAATTCCGGAGGCCTCGGTGGCTTCTTCCTCCTCGTCGGAAAGTACCCTGGCGGTTCCCGCGAGGTCTCTCGGTGTCTTCGAGATGGAATTGATCTATTTCGTCGTCAAGTGTGTGCGAAGAAGACACTGCTCTTCTTGGAACGACGGAGTTGCTTGTGAGTGCATAGCAAGGGGAATTGCTGCTATAGGCTGGTTGTATAAAACGGTGTTAGGAGCGTCCAGGAGGTCGCGGTCGTCTAAAAAGTTGGGCCGGGCTACGTTTATTTTTCTTCATCTCCGGTCACCCGCGATTATGGCGTTTTCTATTTCTTGGAAGTCTGAGGAGATGGGATCGTATCCTAAAATCAGATGGGCGGCTCTAAGTTGTAGGTCCTCGCTGACGAACACCTCGGAGCGAAGTACTCGGTTTAGATCCGCGACGTTACAGTGACTCAGACGAGGACGCACGTGTTGCTTATCTGCAAAAAAGACATCAAAACAAACAAACCTGGTCAGATTCACACATATATTTAATAAGTTTAAGTATGAATACGCATTTCTGTGTGTGTTAGAAGAAGTTGTGTTGTGGGGAGATTAATCCTACGGCATCGCACCTGGATCCCCCCACTCAACTGGGCAGTGGAGGCCGTCGTGCCAGTTCCCAGACATGATCAAGTAGTCGTCCTTCATGCCTTTGTTGGATTTGGGCAGACAGGAGATTAGCCTAACGGTACTGGACCGAGACTTAATATAATAACCTACCTTAGAAAGTTTATGGGACTCATATAGGAACACGACATTGTGCCATGTGAGGTTTAAACCCATCTGCTCGTTTAGAGCATCTACACTACCCAAAACTCTAAAAACGTTTGGGAGGCACTGATCGGGACACAACCGGTGGCTGCGAAGGTACTCCCTAGTTACAGGTCTCATTGGGAGGGTCATCCCACCCTCTATGAAGGCTATCATTGGGATGATAACCTCTCCCTCTTTCCTAGAACCGGCCACGGCTTCTGCCGGGCAATATTTTAGTCCTACATCGCTGGGAATACGGTATTTGGCCCTAAAGCCTTCCATCCCAGCGGCGGTATCAACTAGACACTTAAACCTACCCATTAGAAAAGAACGAAAGGCTAAACTCTAAAGGGGAGAATGTTTACGAAGAACGGTAGAATCGTATCCGAGGAGAAAAGGTTAAGAACAGAGAGAGCAAGAACTTACAAAGTTGAAGGTACAGGTTTCCACGGTTTTCTGCTGGTAAAGAATGATTGTAGGTGTTTTGATGGGATTGATCCCTGATGAATTAAATGAAGGCGCAGGTTCCCGAAGCGTCACGACGTGCGAAAGGGCGGCCTCGAAATTATATTTGTCCCGCCTAAAATTTCGTGGAGTAACGAGGACCGTTGGATGCCCATCTCACCGTTGAACATGGGAGACAAAGAGTAACTTACAGTAATAAATGCGCGCGTTTTTAAAAATAAAACCGCCAAGTGGCATCTTCTGGGACGCGAAACGATTTCCACACGTGCCATCACTTATAAAGTGGTGAGAGTGGATCCTCGTTAGATCAAAACCCTATTTTTCTCCTCGGATGTCGAAAATTAGAGTTTTGAGGGGCTATTGTGGGGAGTAAAAATACCTTGATGGGAATATGGGCCGTTGGGTCATGCTAAGGAAGGCCGACCTACTCTTGGGTTTAGGACTTGTTAGTACTACGGGTCGGCCCATACGCCGAGGGTCCGAGGATCCAGCCGAGGATGATTTTTCCCTTCGGACTGACACCGAAGAACCCGGGACTTCATGGTAAAAGTCAGGAAAGGACACGGACAAAACCAATGGTTAAAGGGGGTGAACCCTTGAATGTCCTAGAAGCACTGATGTTGGAAAAATGTCAAAGGTAAAGGCTGCTACCTCCACATTAAAGACCCTGCACCTACCACCCTGGCCGCATTAATGGGGAAGTGACACTTGAACAGTGGAAGGGAAACTTCTAGTTACTGTTCAAAGGCACTAAGAAAAGAAATATCTAGGCTAAGGGAGGAGTTGGGGCAACACGTGTACAAAGTATTAAAAAGAGGAGTATTTAAGGAGGAACCTGGAACAAAAACAGGGACGGACTCTTTTGTAATAAAAAAGAAACAGAAACAAAAAGAAAGAGATAATATAAGAACAGCCCTTGGCTTACGTCCGAGGAGGTTGATTCATAACGTTCCTTGTTGTTTCCAAGTATTACTAGTCTTTGGCTTGTCATTTAATCCTTACATACTTCTAACCTAGGTTTCAAGCCCACACTCTACAAATTCATATTGTTTAAGGCTCATTGGGCCTGAGCCCATAACTGTTCTTGGGGCCAGGTGCAATTGTGCACTTACAGTTATAATAAATAGAAAATAACTATGATTTGTAGTGAGTCATGACTGAGGCTTACTGGTTAAACAAATTCGATTTTGTCCTCTTTTTTTTTTTTTTTTTTTTTTTTTTGAGACAACGATTTTGTCCTCTTTACTGTGGTAACATAGAGAAGAAGACAGCTGGAAGGAAGCCAGAACGCATTATTCTACTTATGCTGCTAACGCTGATGGAAACTAAGATATATTGATCCTTCAAATTGTTGCTTAAACAAAAACTAGAGTCAAAGCTATCAGATGACTGAAATTATGAATAGACATGTGGAAGTAAAATTTGGAGATGACATAAATTGATAAACCCATAATCTGGAAATCTCAGGTACAAAGAGGGAAGAAAATTGATTTATAGATCCAGGAGCTCAATATGCAAAGAATAGAGCAGCACCCCGGAGCTTCCAACCTTGTCACTTAAGGTGAGGAATAATATAATTAACAGAGTTCAATGAACAGCGGTAAATAATTTAAAAAAATTAAAAATTTAAAAAAAAAGAAAAGAAAAGAAAAAGAGAACGAATAAGAAAAAAAAAATAATAATAACCATTTCTTAAAGTTTCACTTTAACTTTTGGTCATCAAAGTTTATTTAGGTGTATTTTACATTTTGAATCATCAAGAAGTACAGAAAAAGGACATGTCAATTAAGGAAGTAACAGAGAGTATGGCTTCAAATAAGAAAAGAAAAGAGCAATATTGCGGATATCTTTGATGATGGTATTAATAGTCCAGTCAGGGGGGAGGTCAGGGGATGATAGAGGGTCAAAACAGGCCTTGGTATCTCCTTCAAAACAGACGAGGTTCCACTGCTCTTCGATTGCAAGATCCACTGCCCAGAAAATGGTGGAAGCTTCAGCTTGGATAGGCGAAAAAACTTTGACATGTTTGGACCAGCCTATAACAACATCACCTCTATGATCTCGAGCTTCAGCTGCCAAAGTTGTTGTGGAGGAGTTGATTCAATTCCCTTGAACTTTGATTTGTCTAATATTGTATTTTCCGGCACCACAATGCAACATTTTCCCTCCATGGTTAGCCTGACAGTCATAAATAACAATGTTCTTTGTTTTAGGACAAATCAAATGATTTTATATATAGAATAGTTGGTTAAGCAATCCAAAGAAGTCTAAATAGTGGAACTCATCACTTGTAGGATCTTGAATTCTTGATTCACTACTTGCAGGCCATTTACTTATGATCAATTATACTATTTTTTAAAGAACGTTTCAGTCTTATTAGTTTGATACTTTTTATCTGCACTGTTTAATTTTCATAAGAGGAGTTTTTAATTTAAGTTCACAGTCCATCTGTACGAGCAAAGCATTAAGCTTTCAAAGTGCAAAAAGTAAGGTAAAGGTGTCATATAGTCTCTTGTTTAAGCTTACACCAAAACTAGAAGCAAAACTATTCTATCAAAAGGCAAGAAGCAATGCTTATGATATAGTCTTCTAGTGTACTTGTTGGATCTTATTCATTACTTGCAGGCCAATCATCTATGATCAATTATACTATTTTTTAAAAGAAAGTTTCAGTCTTACTAGTTTGATACTTTTTATTTGCAATTAATGTTTGGTTTCCACGATAGGAATTTTAATATAACTAGTCGTTAACCCGTGCGATGCATGGGAAATTATTTTTTTTAATAAAATGGATCATCAAGCATTGTCATTTCCACTTTCATGTATGTATTTTGAATTGATATTAGTTGCATTGAAAACTACAAATAAAATATAAAATAAAATACTAATTGCACAAATAAAAACCCATAAACCTTTTTCTTTTCTTTCTAAACTAAAAATAGTACCAACCCAAAATAAGTGAATCATTGATTCCATAACATCCAAATTGTGAGCAGCACAGAAACATTGAATCAAAGAACACTAAGAAAAGTGTCAAGTGGACTCAGCATTAAAATCACAATTACTTGTAATTACTTGAATAAACAATTACATTGAATCATTATTCGAAAGAGGAGAGACATATAAATTTGATAAGTCTCAAAGATGAATTTCCTCGGATATATTTCAGTATCAAAGTCCAAGTTCAGCCCTACATATAGCAAGCATTAGCAAAGTATCCACAACCTTCCTCCTTCGGAATTCACTAAGCTACTTCAAAGAAAAATTGTTAAACAATGGTATACCACCCTACACATGTATTTACTTTCTTTAAAAAAAAAGAAAAATAAAAGAGGAGAGGAAGCATAAGACAACAAAAAGAAATAAAATCTAACTTATATAATTGCATAGTTTAAATCAATAAATTTGTTTGAATCATTAAAATTCACCTTCATATATACCCTAGAAGACCACATGCGAAAAATCTAACAATATCAAAGATATTTATTCATCAAAAAGAACAATAACTCAAGGACCTATAGATTGGAGAGGGGAAAAAGTAGGAGACTATTATGCTGCAATGAATATGAACAAATATTATGTACCAAGAACATGCAATTTTCTATAACACAACCTCCAACACATGCTTAAATATTGCAAGAGACACATAACCCCAATTTCATATCCTATCATCTCATGTGAAAAAGATTGAAAAATGTAAATGTAACCAAGCCTAAACCAACAAAGTCTAGCCCAATATTAATGACAGGCTACGAACTGAAAAATGCAAGATGAAGATAGGGTGTTTTACATTTTCAAACCAGAGAACATGTATGCACAAAATTCAAGGATGCTATTAGTTGAGAATTATGACAATTCAAATTAAAAATGAAAAAAAAAACAATTAGCCAAAGTAAAAGCCTAGATTTCTCAAAAGGTGCTCATTAAAATCGAAGAAACCATTGGCAACTTAGGACCCTATATCATTCAAATTAAAAAACCCAAAATTGTCCCCACATAAAAAGACTAAACACGATCATAGAATACAAACTCATAAACAATTTCATCTAGAATTAAAAAAAAAATTATTTCAATTTCAACTGACAAATTAAACAACAAAACTATATTAGAGGAAGGAAAAGAATTGAAACAAAAACATGCAAAGAGACTACCTAGATGTTCACGACCTTATTGTTGGACTCAAGTTGGCTTCCTGCACAGATTCCATTACCATAAATTTGCCAAATTCAACTCACTATTCTAACTTCAAAATTTATGTATTAAACCACCAATAACTTGCTCACAATATATCAAAATTCTTTCATTAAACCAAATTATACCTTTTGGTAAAGTACATACATAGTAGTACATTCTTTTGTTGCTAATTAAAAACAACATATAAAATAAAAAATTAATAAAAACAAAGGAGAAAAAAATTCAAATACAGAAATTATATTATTACCAAAAAAAGGGACAAAAAAAATCAATAAAGCAAGAATAGTATGTAACCCCATCTTCATCATATACAACCACAAACATAAAAAAAAAAAAAAAATATATATATATATATATATATATATATATATATATATATATATATATAGCAAGTACATGCAATGAATGGATAGATGGCCTCTGTATATATATATATATATATATATATATATATATATATATATATATATATATATTTTTTTTTTTTTTTTCTACTACATTTATCACTTTTATGGTAATTCGATTTTTATATAAAATAAAATGACATTCAAGATGATCAATGTTAGATTGCTAAAACATAAACACAATTCAACATCTACCTCTCAAAACTGAATGGTACCAAAAATTGGATCGCTTAGCACATCAAAACACACATATACACATAACCAAAACAAAAAACAAATAGATCCTTTACTCAAGAATCTCAAAAATGTAAAATTTTCCAAAAGCAAAAGCACATATATAGACATGCATATGTACATGTCTACATAAATATCACAATCAACATGTATATATCTCATAAAGAACAAAGAGCATATTTGTTAATGTTCTAATTGTCAAACGGAACAGTCCCAAGTTTACTACCAAAATACGTGTCATAGGAATAGGTGGAGAATGATATATTAGAACAAATTCATTGAAATTGTAGCCTCTCTCACTTGCAAGCAATTGGCTGCTTATATCTAATAAATTATTTTATAAATTTTTTGGATGCCTTTGTCAAATTATAACTTCAAAAGAGAAAGGAAGCAACTTGTTTATCTTAGATTACCTCTATTCAGCTTTGCAGTGGCTTTGGTGAGAGACGATGATGAGTTCACCTTGGGCCCAGGATTAAACGGCAAATTACAAAATGCATTGAACACAACCCAATAAGTAGCAACAATTTATAATTTTAATAAACACAAAGTTGTATTCTTTAATAGATAAACAAAACGAATATTTTCAAATCTCATCAACAATAACAAAATACATAGATGAAACATACATTAATAAGAAACCCCAAAAATGATGGAGAGAGATTTGCTATGGAGAGGTAGAGGCTGCATCCGAACTCGTCAAAAGAGAAAGATTAATTTTAGTGTCTGAACTCGTCCAAATAAAAAGACTCTAATAGTTTGGAGAAGATTAAATTTGAAGAATGAAAAGTTATTCAAAAAATATATTATAGAAATATGTAAATTTCTAGCATATAAAGATAAAATTTAATAAGTGAAAGGAACATAATTATAATCGTAAAGGATGAGGAAAGCAAATTGATTGAAATAAGAAAGGGGCTAACCGTGTGGGTTTTTTTGGCATGGGCTGAGGGAGACCAATAAAAACCGTCTACGTAAATCAAACCAATTCTAAATTTTAAACCTTAATCAAAACCTTCTCTTTTTCTCATCTCTCTAACTATCTAAAACCAATTCCAAATTTTAAACCTTAATCAAAATCAAATCTAGGCTTGATACGTAAATCAAAACTAAGTAGTCCATAACAATCAAACCTAAATCATAATTATTAACAAAATTTGTGTATAGAAGAAAATACCTTTATTGATGTGGTGCCGGCGGTGTTACGGTGGTGGGATGCCGTTGAAGGTGGGTGCTAGCTTGACAATGTTCTTGCTTTTGGGGCTTTGCTTGCAAATAGCTTGTATGGAAAAATTGTCTCAAAGTTGTCATAGGAAATAGAGTAAAGAGAGCAAAGGAGAGAGGGAGAATAACGTACACAGGGAGAAGAAAGAAGTGGTTAAACTACTAATAGATAGAACGTTGTCTTTAGTTTACCAAGAATATACGCTTGTTTTTATGAAAGGAGCTATATATTGGCAAGAATCAAATCCAAAACTATAAACTGGGATTTAGAGATACCTCAATCGAATCATCCAGCTTCTGTCAGTATTTATATACTTGGAGGAGAGGAAGACCAAAAGGAAGGAAGACAGAAAGACTGGCGTGAAGTAAATATGAAACCGGAGAACATAAAGGTGGGGAGAAAAAAAATGTAGGGAAGGGGAAGGGAAATGAATCTGAAACTGTGCAGTAAAGGTGATACCTTAGAACAGAAACGTGGGAAGGAACAAAACATGGAGAAAGAAAACGTGGCGAAGGGGAAGGAAAGGGTTTTGCGTGAAAAATTGTGTAACCGTGTTTTAGAAAGGGTTTCACAAAAAGTCTAGGTTGAAAAGGCTTTGGATTTGGCCTTTATGATTGTTAGGAATTACTTACTGTGGTCATTGTATGTACTGTCTATAGTTACCCCATGTATTCTAATAAGTGACTGCCTAGTGTGATAGTTACTACCATAGGCTTCTATGGTTAGGATTCTATGGTGGTTAGTTACATTGACAGGTAATAGGAGTTAGTTTGGTTAGTTAGTAACAGCTGGTGACAGCTGTGAGCAGTTAGCTACAGGGGGTATAAGAATAACAAGAAGCTGTACAAAGGGATTCATTCAAAGAGTTAATGTCAAAATACTTCTGATTTTGTTCTTTCCTTCAATTCTTTCTCTGTTCTTAGGAGGCCTAGCTAACCTCGAAAATAGCTACAATCTTCCATTTCCCTTTGGGTTCTTTACCTTTGGTATCAGAGCTCGCTTTCCTTGGCATCCATGGCAGAAACCCGTGCTTCTGCTGCAACCAACGAGGCCATTGCCTCACTTTGAACTACCACTGATCATCACACAAAAGAGTTACAAGAGATGAGAACCATTCAAGAGATCCATACAAGAATGCTGAATGAAAATACAAGAACGATGAATGAAAATACAAGAGTGATGAATGAAATGAGTCAACAGTTGACTTCAATCTTGCAGAAATTGAGTTTTGGAGATCAAGGAGGATCTCTCCAATCTCAGAGAATTGGGGAAAATCACAACCCAAATTTGCCGGTGTCTTGAACCGTGAAACTGGAATTTTCCAAATTCTCTAGTGAAGAACCTGTGAGCTGGATGTATAAAGCTAACCAGTATTTCAGACACTATAATATCCCTATTGGAGAGAAATTGATGCTAGCTTCATTCCATATGGAGGGAGAAGCACTGACCTAGTTCCAAGAAAGCGAAGAAATTGGAGCGTTCTGTGACTGGGAGTCTCTGGTTCAAGCTATGCAAGTGAGGTTTGGCACAAATGCGTATGATGATCCTATGGAAATGCTAACCAGGTTGAGGCAAACAGCTTCTGTGACAACGTATAAGACTCAATTTGAGATTTTGTCAAATAGAATCAAAGGTTTTTCTCCGGCACACAAGTTGAGTTGCTTTCTCAGTGGCTTGAAGGATGAGATACGCTTACCAGTGAGGATGCTAAATCCACAGTCATTGAATGCAGCTTTTGGATTGGCTAAAATTCAAGAGGAGTATTTGATAAGTTGCAGAAAGAATTCCACCACCAATAACCTGTCTTGACAAAGCATCAGCCACCACATTCTCCTTACCCTTCTTATATTCCACAATAAAAGCATACCCTAACAACTTGGTAATTCCTTCTCAAGATGGTGTTTTGTGCCTGATTTCCTTTCCCACACCTGATTGGTTGGCTCAACTTAAGGCTAGCTATGTTACTGATAATTCCATTATGGGTATCTTAGGTGCTTTTCAAGCAGGGAAGGAAGGTCCTAAGGGCTTCACTATGCAGAATGGATTGCTGTTATATAAAGGCAGAATGTATTTGAGGACTTGTGATTCATTGAAGATAGCCATTTTGCAGCAGGTGCATGATGGGCCATGGGGGGGTCATTCTGGTTTCCTTAAGACATTGCATAGGGTTCAGAGAGACTTCTACTGGCCTGGGTTAAGGAAAGATGTTAGGAAATATGTTAGGGAGTGTGATACCTGCCAAAGGCTCAAACATGAAACCTGTAATCCAACAGGTCTACTATAACCCTTGCCTATACCAGAGAGACCTTGGGTGGCTTTGAGCATGGATTTTGTTGAGGGTCTTCCAAAATCTCAGATGAAGGAGGTGGTTATGGTAGTGGTGGATAGGTTTGCAAAGTTTGTTCATTTTGTAGCCTTGTCTCATCCATATACTGCTTCTAAGGTAGCAAATCTTTATATGCAACATGTGTTCAAGCTACATGGGATGCCTATTTCAATTGTTAGTGACGGAGACCCTATTTTTACTTCTCATTTTTGGCAAGAGTTGATGATGCTTCAAGGCATTCAATTAGCCATGTCCTCAGCCTATCACCCCCAAACGGATGGCCAAACAGAGGTTGTGAACAAGAGTCTTGAGCATTATTTGAGAGCTTTTGCAGCTGACAAACCAGCTACTTGGGTTGAGTGGTTGCCCCTTGTTGAATTTTGGTTTAATACTAATTTTCATACCTCACTTAAACTAACCCTATTTGAAGCATTGTATGGGTATTCTCCCCCTAGGCTTATGGACTACAATCTTGGAACAACAAAGATTGAGGGTGTGGATGCACATCTGAAGTCCAGACAGCAGCTAACTTTCTTGTTAAGACAGAACTTGATAGCAGCACAGGAAAGGATGAAGCTATATTCTGACAAGCATAGGACTGATAGGAGTTTCTCTATAGGAGATTGGGTATTCCTAAGACTTCAAGCCTACAAGCAGAAGTCTCTTAAGCACACTCAGCTGAAGAAACTATCTCCTAAGTACTATGGCCCTTTTCAGATTTTGCAGAAGGTGGGTGAGGTGTCTTATAGGTTGGATTTGCCTCCAAATTCTAGGATACATCCCACTTTCCATGTATCCTGTCTAAAAGCTAAGCTTGGGCAGCATGTGGTTTCTATTCCAACCTTACCACCTACTGATTTGGAAGGGGCTGTGATCTCAGAACCAGTAGCTGTTCTCAAGGAAAGGACCCATCAACTTCGCAATAGGACTATCACTCAAGTCCTGGTTCAATGGCAAGGTGAAAGTCCTGATGATGCCACATGGGAGAGCTTGTATGTGCTGCAGCAGAGGTTCTCTCACCTTGTGGGCAAGGTCTTTTAAAGGGGGAAGTATTGTTAGGAATTACTTACTGTGGTCATTGTATGTACTGTCTATAGTTACCCCGTGTATTCAAATAAGTGACTGCCTAGTGTGATAGTTACTACCATAGGCTTCTATGGTTAAGATTCTATGGTGGTTAGTTGCATTGACAGGTAATAGGAGTTAGTTTGGTTAGTTAGTAACAGTTGGTGACAGTTGTGAGCAGTTAGCTACAGGGGGTATAAGAATAACAAGAAGCTGTACAAAGGGATTCATTCAAAGAGTTAATGTCAAAATACTTTTGATTCTATTCTTTCCTTCAATTCTTTCTCTGTTCTTAGGAGGCCTAGCTAACCTCGAAAATAGCTACAATCTTCCATTTCCCTTTGGGTTCTTTACAATGATGGAAATAAATGTATAAGAAGTGGGCTTAATGGTGGAGATTATGGTGGAATTAAAATGTGTCAAAACTATTTTAAATTTATGGTGGAGATTATTAGTATTTTAAAAGGTGTAATTTTTTTTTTTTTAAATTTGTAGGAAAAATACAAAAAAGAGGTTGAAAATTACATGGCTGCTGACGTGGCTTAACGTGAGCGTAGCAACATTAAACGCTACGCTTCAGCTTTTAGTAATATATAGATATAGATAAGATCACAGCCCATTTGTATGGGCAATGCATTGATCAAGCTTTCAAAAAAGTAAGCTATCATATAGTCTCTTTTTGAAACTAACACTAAAACTAGAAGCATAAATATATTCTATAATAAAACAAGAAGCAAGGCTTATAATAACCCTTGCGTAAATGTACATTTTATAAGGGCATAGCTTGAGCACATAGTAATTAAGGTCGTCCCTTGGCTTTCACTTATTCTTTTCTTCTTTTGCTCTTTGCCTTCTTTCTGTGGTTGTGCTTTTCTTTGTATAGACAAAGCATCAAGCTTTTTTAAAGTACAAAGAATAATCTTATAGCCTCTTTTTCAAGCTAACACTAAAACTAGAAATGTAAATATTCTATCAAGACAAGAAGCAAGGCTGCTTATAATCTTCCTTGTGTAAATGTTCCTCTCTTAACAACACCCACCAGAAGTTCCATTGATTCGTTTCTTCTTATTTCTTTGCATTCTCTCTCATTGTTTGTGCTTTACTTCATTCAGTGTCAAAGATATCGTTTGACACTTTATGCCAATATGCAATGACAAGTTGTCCCTACAATTAATCAATGTTGAGTGCCCGAGTGATATTCGTTGGGCTTTCGAATTCATTATAAAAGCTGGAAATGAATGAATATTGACAACACCTCTAATTAATTTACCTTCACCTCTTTCAGCGCACTTGCTAATTAATCTCTTTCTGTTGTATTCTATTGTCAACCCAACTTAACTTTCAGTCTCCAACTATGGCAGCTGATGCACTACTTACTGATCTCTTTAAGCAGTTGGCTTCAATGTCTGTTCAGCTGGCTAAACAAGAGATCAAGTTGCTTGTTGGCGTTGATGATGAAGTCCAAAAGCTTCAAGACAAGCTTGGAATCATCAAGGCAATGCTGGATGATGCCGATAAAAGACATGCAGTGAAGCTGGATACTGAGAAGCTTTGGCTAGAGCAGCTCCAAGACAGATACTACGAGATGGATGACGTTTTGGACACCTGGAACACAGCAAGGATCAAAGCAGAGATAGAGAAAGAAGAAGGACAACCAGCTGATATTAATGCTCCAGCTGTTGTGAAGAAGAAGGTATGCTCCTTTTTCCCATCTCCATCATGTTGTTTTAACCTTCCACCGCGTCATGATCTTGGTCACAAGATTGAAAAACTGAATGAAAAATTAGATAAGATTTTCAATGACAGAGAGAAGTATGGGATTGACTTTAACAGGCAACCTGAAGTAGTTGTGCGACCAATAACTACGTCCTTTGTGGATGAGTCCGATATAATTGGTCGTGATACATATAGGGATGACCTACTGAGTGTCCTCTTAGGCAAGGGTAGTCCAAAGGAAAGAAAACCCCATGTCATATCTTTGGTGGGCATGGGAGGTCTGGGAAAAACTGCTCTTGCCCAAATAGCCTATAATCATAGTGAGGTGAAGGCCCATTTTGATAAAAGAACGTGGGTTTGTGTTTCTGATCCTTTCGATCAGTGCAAGGTTGCCAAAGCAATCATTGAATCTCTTGAGGGTCCATCTCCCAGCGCTACTGAATTACAAAGTTTGTTAAATAAACTTTATAGTTTGATTGAGGGAAAGAGGTTCTTTCTTGTCCTAGATGATGTGTGGACTGAAGACTCCACAAAATGGGAGCCCTTCAGAAATGCACTCAAATGTAGTGCCGAAGGTAGTAGAATTCTAGTGACCACACGTAAAACTAGGGTTGCAAACATGATGGAGAGTTCTCTCATAATCAATTTGGGGGTATTGTCCTCTGATGTCTGTTGGTTGATTATCAAGAAAATAGCATTTTCTGATAATTATGGAGAGCAATATAGGGATTTAGAAGACATGGGCAAACAATTAGCAAATAAGTGTCAAGGTTTGCCACTTGCTGCAAAGATTCTAGGGAGTTACCTACGTGGCAAGATGAGTAAAAAAGAGTGGGAGAAGGTTTTGCACAATGATTTATGGAAATTAGAAGATATTGAAAATGGTCTTTTGGGGCCATTTTTTTTGAGTTATTATGAATTGTCTCCATCAGAGAAACAATGTTTCTTATTTTGTGCTGTCTTTCCAAAAAATTATCAATTCAATAAATTTGAGTTAATTATCAATTGGATGGCACAAGGATATATTAACTCAAAAGAAAATATGGAGATGGAAGTCAGAGCAGAGCACTACTTTGAAAAGTTAGCCATGTACTCTTTCTTTCAAGACTTTAAGAAAGATAGTAATGATGGTAAAATTGTAAGTTGCAAAATGCACGATATTGTGCATGACTTTGCAGAATCAATGGCAAAAGATGTGTGCTTCAAAATCAATTATAGTGGTGACAAGGTTGAGAAAGGCTTTAAGAGGGCTCGTCATTTGTCATTAATAGTTAAAGAAACATTTCCTGAGTTTGTCTATGAAGCGAAAAATCTACGCTTTTTAAATTTGGATTTTATTTCTTCTCCAATTGTCCAACCCAAGTTATTCAACCATTTGACATGTCTACGTACATTACATTTGGAAGATTTGAAAGGTAGGTCTATTTTGGAACTTCCAAATGAGGTGGAAAAATTGATACATTTAAGATTACTCAAGTTATCTTGTGAGGAGATAAAAGAATTGCCTGAAAGTATATGTAATTTATGTAATTTACAACGTTTGGATATTAGTGAGTGTTGGGAACTTGAGAAATTACCTCAAGGGATAGGTAAACTAATTAATTTAAGACACCTCCTGTTTGATGAATTTTTTAAACAAAGTAAAATAAAATCGTTTCCAAAGGGAATTGGGAGATTAACTAGTCTTAAAACATTAGGATACTTTCCTGTAGGTAAGGGCGAAGAAATATGTAAATTGGGAGAATTAGAATATTTGAACCACATTCAAGGGAAACTTTGGATACTTGGGTTGAACAATGTGGTAGATTTTGGTGCGATTGAGAATACATTGAAGAAGAAGAACCACCTCCGTGATTTGTATCTAGTATTTGACACATTAGAGGAAATTGAAGAATTTTATAAGACAGACGAGGAAGAGGAAGAGACAGAGGAAGAGGAAATTGAAGAATTTGAAAAGGAAGAGGAGGAAGAGGAAGAGACGGAGGAAGAGACAGAGGAAGAGGAAATTAAGACGGAGGAAGAAAGAAGAAGAAAAATGGAGAAAGATGTAGCCATTCTAAATGCCTTAGAGCCACCTCCCTGCTTGGAATCTTTACTAATTGGTTATTTCTATAAGGGCACCACAATGTATCCCAATTGGATGATGTCCAAATTGACCTATTTGAAAAAACTTGAAATCAGAGACTGCCCAAACCTCAAGCTTTTGCCTCCTTTGGGGAAGCTGCCGTTGCTCGAAGAATTACAAATAGCTTGGACTCCAATGATTCGAAAGGTGGGAGATGAATTTTTGGGAATAGACATAGAAGAAGAAGAATTATCAGAATCATCCAAAAACAATAACAGCAAAGACATCATCATATTCCCAAACCTTAGATCTCTCATTTTTACTGGATTGGAGAAGTGGGAAGAATGGACTGGGATGGGAGGAACAATAGAAGAAGAAGAAGAAGAAAAAGATAATAGTGCTAATGCTTTTGTTACTAATAATACTCCAAATATTAAAATAATGCCACTTCTTCATTCCTTGCAAATTGGGGGTTGCTACAATCTAAAGTGTCTGCCAGACTACCTGCGTAATACTCCATTACAGCAATTGGAAATATATGTTTGTCCAATTCTCGAGCAGCGTTACGAAAGAGGGATAGGAGATTACTGGCCCAACATTTCTCACATTCCAAACATCGTAATTAATCATATGCACGTGCAAAGAGACGGTCAACTTAGAGACAGTGCAGATTTAGAGGTAACTCTTGTTTGTGGGAGTGGGAAGAATGGACTGGGATGGGAGGAACAATAGAAGAAGAAGAAGAAAAAGATAATAGTGCTAATAATACTCCAAAAATAAAAATAATGCCACTTCTTCATTCCTTGCAAATTTGGTACTGCGGCAATCTAAAGTGTTTGCCAGACTACCTGCGTAATACACCGTTACAGGAATTGGATATCTATCAATGTCTAATTCTCAAGCAGCGTTGCGAAAGAGGGATAGGAGATTACTGGCCCAACATTTCTCACATTCCAAACATCGTAATTAATGGTAAGCACGTGCAAAGAGACGGTCAACTTAGAGCCAGTGCAGATTCAGAGGTAACTCTTCTTTTCTTGCAAAACTATCCTATGAAATATGTAAATACATATATGGATTTGTGCAAATAGACGCAATTAACTTAACTTCTAAATTTATCCCATCAAAAACAATTAATTATAATACCAACCACGTCCCTTCATAAATTTTCTCAATATCACAAACGCACTACCGCCACCAAATCATTCTACTTGTTTGGGTTGTCATCCTTGTTGCTCTAATCTCTCAGTGCTATGGCTTCTATTATATTTTATTTTTCTTCTTCATTTTTTTGTTTGTTTAATATTATTATTATAATATGGGTCATTTGTGGGTTTTGCTCATTTTGGGTTATTTAAACTAATCTGACATAGCTGGTATGCTTTTCTTTTGGACATGCATGTAGATGCATGATGATGTGGTTGAGGTGGACAAGATTGAGGACAGTAATCATCAGGAAGATGATGGGGCTGGGTTTGAGGCAGTAAGAGCAGAGAGTTGAAAAAGACACAAAGTTTGAAGAGAATGAAGGAGGAGGTCAGATTCCCTTTTAAATTGCTTGAACATTCCATTAAATCTATGTTTATATTGCAACTTTATGTCTCTTATTTCTAGTTACCTTTAATATATCTTGGATTAATTGGTCTAATTCCATTGTGTGTTTAGATCAATGATTATACTCGGTTAAAAATATATTAACTTTTTATTGATTGATTTCATTTAATTTTTGTGTGGGCATGTGTGGGATCATTAATTTTTGGCTACAAGTAGAGTTTTTTTGAATGATGATGGCGAGAGCAAAGAGAGATACAAAGCCTTTGTTTAGGAAACTCTTTCCATGTTTTTTACTAATATAAGATGTTCTTGAATAGAGAATATAAAGCCTCTGTACAAGGTGCAAACTTAAGAACCATCGATTTGGCAGTTTACATGCTTTTTTTTTTTACCTAGTGAAATCTTTAAGGTCCCTAACACTTTTTTTAGTTGTGTAGCAGATTGAATTATTATTTTTTTCTTTCGTGATTTGATAAATAATGATTTTGGTGCATTGGGGAGAGCATGGTAAGAGCAAGGCTTAAGCAATGATATTAAAGTTGTTTTGGGTGAAGATTAAAAAAAAAAAAAAAAAAAGTTAATGGAAAATCTCTACACCCATTATCCTGAGCTAAAAATAATATAAAAGCAAGGCGTTGAGAGTAGTTTGTAGAAAATTAGTATTTGATTAATTGTAATATGCTTTATTTAGCAAGTTGGTATGGTGGGGTGCCTATCAGGTCCAACATGAAGTTAAGGGGGAACCGCTTGTAACCTGAATAGGATTGTGAAGATGAAAACTTGGTCAAACGTAGGTGATTTGCTGAGCTGAACAGTACAGGATGATTGACATACACTGAAGAAGACAGATACATCTTATGGGACAGGGTAGTAAAAGGAAGGTGTTGAAGTGGACAGAGAATTTAAAGACAAATGATGAGGTGAAATTCCTTGATAACTTTGCATGATTATCATTTTCAATCAGTGTTTATTGCTACTTTGTGCCTATCATTTCTGGTTAGCGTTAATATTTTTATCTTGGATCAATTTTTTGAATCCAATTGTGTTTAGATTAATGATTATAGTTGTTAAAAATATATTAGCATTTTATTGATTGGTTTTATTGAATTTTTGTGTGTTTGTGTCAGGGATCATGAATTTTAGATACAAGTGGAGTTTTTTTGAAGGATAGAGAGAGAGAGAGAGAGAGGAGGGATCTAAAGCCTTTGTTAACTCTCCTTTTTCTTGGATTTCTTTGACTATTGCTTCAGAACCAGAAGGATCAATCCCGCCCTTGCCACTCTTAGGGTTTGTGCTCTATCCTTGAGATGGAAATGATCATTATAAAATAGAGACGGAAATAATTGCTAGTCATAGCACGTGGTTTTAATAAATCCTTGTTTCATGCAGGAAATTAGGAGGTGTGGTCTTACAGTTGCAGTGGTAGTGTGCTAAACTCAATTTGAATTTTTTGTCTTCTTCTAAGACTGTCGAACCCAAGTTATTCAACCATTTGACATGTCTACATTCTTTATATTTGAAAGGTGAATTCATTCCGGAACTTCTAATTAGTAAGGTGGAAAAATTGATACATTTAAGATATCTCAAGTTATCTTGCTTTGATTTAAAAGAATTTCCAGAAAGTATATGTAATTTACAAAGTTTGGATGTTACTGAGTGTAGTGAACTTGAGAAATTACCTCAGGAGGTGGGTAAACTAATTAATTTAAGATGATGAACTTGAGAAATTGCCTGTTTGATGATGATTTTGATGAAATTAGAATAAAATTGTTTCCAAAAGGAATTGGGAGATTAATTTGTCTTAGAACATTAAGTTACTTCCCTGTAGGTGTAGGCGGTGAGGGTGATGAAATATGTAAATTGGGAGAATCAGAAAATTTGAACCACATTCAAGGGAAACTTGCAATAGTAGGGTTGAAAAATGTGGTAGATTTAGGTGAGGTCAAGAATGCATTGAAGAAGAAGATCCACCTTTGTGCTTTGTATCTATTTTTTAAGAGCAATGAAGAGATAGAGGAAGAGACAGAGGAAAGAAGAAGAAGAAGAATGGAGAATGATGTAGCAGCTTTTGTAGTGTAGATTAATATTATATCATTTATATTTTGATTAAATTTGAGTTTTCATATTATTCATTTATGTTTCAATATTATATCAATATGGGTATTGCAAGTTGTCTTGATTTTGGGTACTTATTAGACTAATCTGACATATAATTTCTTTTTTTGGGCATGTAGTTGGAGAATAATGAAATATGAAGATAGAGAAGAGGAATTTAAAAGCCTCGTTTCTTTTGTGGATGTTTGGTTCTTTCTTCCCTTTTTTGCTTCGTATCTTCATTCTCACCTCAGAATTAAAACAACTAAACCCTCCCTGCCTCAGACTTAATGACTTCAGCATATAATATAATACTTTAGCATAACTGAGAGCAGGTAAAACCACAATAGAGATCAGCAGATTACTTTCAAAATTATAGCACTGACTTCCCAGCTCCTACCAGAGTTTCTGTGTGTCCAACTGCAATGAACTTATGAGACTGTCTATAACACCTTGCTACTTCTCAAATTTTGCAGCACTTACGCCCTGCACTACATGGGGGGTGATATTTTACCAAAGAGGAGGTTGAACTTGTAGGGAAGTTTTTATGGAGTATGGGATTGAGATTATCTTGGTTGGTGATTTGCTAGTTACAAGTCAGCCTACTATTGAGCAGAAACCAGATCAAACCTAGTCCAAAAGAGATGTGTTGGCCAAGCATGATACAAAAAGTCAGAAACCTCTATGGCTATCAATGGTACTATAAAGTATGTTCTTTTATTATTTAAATCTTTCAGGTGTAACTTCTTCCTCTGTTCTCTTTGAAATGTTGACTTATATCTGAACAAATGTTAAGAATACTTAAATGCCCATCTGGTAACCTAGGTCAATTTTTATTAGTGTTGTCACTAATGCTCTTATTTTTTTCCATTTAATGTTCTTATATCCTTCTGACCTATTTCTCTTCCATATATTCTTAAACAATGTTCCTAGAATCAGCTTCACCTAAATCTGATAGTTGAGATATTTTCATGCAGGATTCATAGCAATGTAAGCTAGTCTTGCTAATAGTGATCTGGACTGCTGCTTGATTCCCGAGTCACCCTTTTACGTTGAAGGAACTGGAGGACAATTTGAAGAAATAACTTAAAGGAAATGGATACATGGTTATAATAATAGCTAAAAAGTGCAGGAAAAAAGCTTTTCTGTAAGCATGAACACCAAAGACCTGCAGGATTCTTTTGCAAATAAGCTACTCCAGGATGTGAGTCTGGATATATCAAAATTTTAGGTGTGGATGCTAAGATGTATTGTCTTCCTTTGGCGTTAAATGTGTTGTTTGCCATGCCTGGTAGTTGTGAGATCATCTTTGAATGTTAGTAAAGAAAGAACTCGAAGAGGTGTGTTTGTGTAGCAACTAATTCTAACTTTAAGACTTGGCTACAATTAACTTTGTTTTGCCTTCAGTCCTGGTAAGACATATAAAATAATTTCAACTGTTTAAGGCACCCCTTTTGAGTAATAGTAAATTTGGTTGCACTACAACATGGTGAACTGGGGTCCTTAGCTTCCATTTGGCAACACTTAGAAGTTTTCAGTCCTTATACAACATGAAAACATAAGAACCAATGATTTAATTGTAGGAAAATTATGCAGGGGTTTATGAGAAGTTCTTTGAAGTAATCACAACTTTTTGCTGCTCATTATCTCTTAATGAAATTGAAGATGGCTATTAGCCTTAAATTTTTAGGTTAGTTTATTTTTATCTTCATATCATTTGCTTCTTTTGTGATTCTTCCTACAATCTGATGGGCAAAAAATAAGACTTCTTTTGCTTGTGTTGCAGATCCCATGTACGTACTGTTCCAAGCAATGCATCGGATAATGTGTGTTAAATCCCCCTAGTGCACAACCATTTGTGGTGTAATGGCAGGGTATACGAGCTCCTATTAATGGGAGACATGCTTAGATACCATTCTATGTAAGTTCCTATGATTTGAAATACATTCATATTTTCCTTTGATTACAAGTATATATTCAAAATTTCATTAATTGGTAGATGCAGAAAAACCAATCTGAATTTGGGATGCTGGTTCTCTTTAGTAGTTAACTCCTATTTCCAACCTTGAATGTTCTGTCTCATTCAAGAACATCTTGCAAAAAAGAACCGTTCTCTTTCTGCCTCATCCAATCTAAACATCACACAGAAGGCTTTGTGTACAAATGGATCACTTCTGCGATGCAGCAGAAACAAGTTTAACCTGGAATGCTGGTTTCTATAATAGTCCATCTTGTTTAATAATAAATGAAAAGTAAACTTGTCTATGATTTATTACTAACACCTTTATGTAACCTTGTCTATGATTTTGATACTGTGAAACTTTTTTTTTTCTTTTTTTTTTTCAAGTGACAATTTTTTTAAGAAGAAATAAGGAAGCTCTCATAGCTCAAATCTATGCTAATCATCTAATCCTAATGTTGTAGGGTTGGGTATTTGGTATTTATCAAGTTTGTAAGTCAATATCTTATGCTCGTTCTTTGTCTCAGAGCCAGAGGTGTTTCAAAGTATGGAAGAGAAGCGACCGGCAGTAGGGATGAAGATATTATGAATACATTGTCATTAGTTGGATTAGGTAACAAGCACAAAATGTCTTTATCTGGAACAACATTCGTGGAAGTGAAATTAATTTCTAATTGGTTTACTGGGACTTCTTTGCTGTTTCATGTCAATCATGCCCCACTAAAGGAGTTCTTTCCATAGTTTGGTTTATTTCCTTCAAGATAGAGGTAATTTCAAAACACAAGACAAACAGAAGTAATCTTCTCTCTTTCTCCCCCTCCTCTGTTTTAGGCAAATTATGTTTGTCCAGAACTCTTCCTGCCTTTTCTTTCTCTCTGTGGTGGTGTTGTTACTATTAATTGATGTTTTTTACCATGAATAGCACCTCTATCCGACCAAACAATACCCACTTTACAAGGGAGCTCTGAGGGTGATCACTTGACATATCAGAAAGGATTCTGAGCTACCAAAGAAGTAATTTTTCCCTTTGTACATAATACTATTGCCCCAAAATTTTCCTACAAATATTGATCTAATTCCTCACTGGGTTCAGTTTCTTCTATATTAATCAACAAATATTGATTAATTTGTTGGTATGTTTGTCACTCATGATTTAGATCACTGACAAGGCTCATTAAGCTGGTACCACAACCCGTGTTTGAAGTTTTAAGCATGGAGAACGATGTTGTATGCTATGAGGGTGAGTTTTATAGTGATGATGATCTGTAACATGGCATCCAATTTCATTCTTTATAGCCTTAGTGTACTCTGTTTTCTTCCAGTCATTCTGTTTACGATGATGGTTTGCATTTTTTTTTTCTCTGGATTTTAAGTATCTTGAACATGTATTTATGGTGGCTGTTCATAAAGATCTTTGTATTTTAGTAATCAAATCTTCCTTTTGCAGCCCAATTTCGCATACTATTTGTGGAGTTCATGCACGGTCTGCCACTTATAAACTCTGGGTGCAGGTGTTGCATAGATTATCTAGTACAGGTAACTACATATTCTTGTCTTCTTTTCTTATGAGTTGCTTTTCTATTTGCCTTTTCATATTTCCTAAGAAATAAATACTATAAATGTGTAACTATCATTAGTGATTTCTATATTATTACTACTAAAATTTCTCAACATCTTCCTACCATGTAGTTATACAACAATAACAAAGTCCCATGGGCATGTGGTTATCTATGTTTTCATTCATCTTGGATTGGGTAACGTGTAAATTTATAAATTCCATAATCATCTTTAGCATATATCTAACTGGGCGATCCCTTCAGGCAAATTGACTACACATAATCAGCTTTAGCTTTTATACAACCCATTTATACCACTGTTATGTCCTGCTGTGTGTGCAATAGTTGAATTGCTGATTAAGAGCTCTAGTCCAACCTTCCTTTTTCCATATTGTTATCCAATTCAACAGAATATCAAACTCTTATTTTCAGTGATCTTGAATTGCAGATTAATCTGAATCATGCCCATTTTTGTAAAATTTTTCCAACTATTATTGGTTTGCTTTTGGGCGCAAGTCCATATAATGTTTAATTACAAAAATGGTCTTAAATCCAGCATAACGAAATATTTGCTACAATATTCAATATCGTGTACTCCACTCCTTATAGAGGATTTGCTTCAACCAGTGGGTGAGGGATCAAAATACCATAATGATCTTCAAATGGTGTCTAGAAGAGCTTACTTGTATAGTGTATTAATGTTGTTTACTAGAAAAAGGGCAATAGAATAGTAGTTAGCCCACTATGGAAAATTGATAGAATCATTTTGGTTTCAAAGTAAAAGTTTCCGTTGGAGTTGCAACAATAAACATAATCAATTTGCTTATAAATATGTTTTTCTATTTTCTCCCCTTCATTGTGCTGAAGCACTGACCCTGCTTGTAAATTTTGCAGTGTAAAACTATTGGAGAGGCACATTTTATAGGGGTCAAAATTGTTGAGCAGGGTTGCACCTCAAATAAACTTGTCTTACATTCTGATGCAAGATAGCTAATTGATAAAGCTTGATAGGCCCTGCATACGTCAGATTAATGAAGCTCCCTTTCTCTTTGTCCTGATCATTGACCTTATTTATAAAGCTCTATACTCAATTCATGGATGTAAAAGTGATGATAGATGTGTCTCCATTCAAAATCATGAACATAGCATGTCATGGATGTCAAGAAGAAACAATGTCAAGCAGTGACACATGAACAGGAAATTAGGCAAATGCTTTTATGTATATCTGTAAGTTCATTCCAAAGAGTTTGTTGTTTAAATGTGAATGCCTGGATAAAACGTTTATTGCTGTAGGGACAGGTTTTGATTTCAAGAGTATGTAAATTGCATGTGTGAGTGGCAAAATTGATTTGTATACGCAGATGCTTTTGTTAAATTTCATTTTTCTGATGGCTAATATCCTAAGATAATATTGCTGATAAAAGAAGTGCTAGTGTTAATAATCTTTAATAAGCAAGTCGCTAAAAAGCTATCAACAAAGTGACCTTTAGAAGCTGTTGTTTATATATTTTGTGACATTTGTTACATGGTATAGCAAATTCCATTCAAAATTGAAGAGGAGCTCAGTGAGTCCCACTCTAAGTATCCAGCTGATAATTAATAATTATACCAGTGTGGACTGATTGCAGCCAATTTATAAATAAAAGATAGAATCTGACATTACAAACTATTCCACTAGCCGAGGTACGTATGCAATCCACTTTCGGTGGTCAGCTACAAACTTAATTCAATCCACCTAACCCAATACCCAATACAGTTGGAAAAACCAATTGTCTTTATCCAAAATAAGTAATGATTTTGGGATAAGATGGAGTCTTTGATTATTATTTATTTGCACTTTTGTTACCAGAATGGCCTGCATTAAATAGGAATATGCTAATGTTATACTTAGATATTTTGTTCCGTTTGAATTGAGGGGAGAGAGGAGTAGAGTAGAGTTGATTTAAAATTAGTTTATTTTCATTCAACTCTACTCTACTTTCCCTTAATCCAAAATTATCATCAGGAGCAGATGTCATAGGTTAAAACCATCTCTCAAAAATAAAAAATTAGCATGTTAACCTTGTAGTTCGTGACTAGGCAATAATTTCCCGTTAACTAGTACAAATAGTGAGTGGTATTCTTTTTTCAATTTAGTCAAGAGCTTTTTAGTTCAATATAACTATTTTTTTTTTGTTACATAAAGATTTCAATTTTAAATCAAATCATCCTCCTCCACATTTTAGGAAAATAAAAATATAAATCTCTCCTTAATTTTAGCTGTAGTCCTTGCTCCTCAAATATATATTCAACCAGTGGCGGTTCCAAGAATTTTTCTCAGAGTGTTCCTTAAAAAGCATAAATTATAGAATCTAATACAAAGAAAAGTTTATATATTGATAACAACAACAATAAAAAAAAATACACAAATATATAAAGTTTACAATTGTCTTCTATAAGTTTTCATATTTTGAAATCAATGCATGATAGTCTCATTAATACTACAAGTTACATACTTTTTCAATGTACACAACCAATCAATCATTTATCCACTAAATGTAGAACAAATTATGAAGCAAAATTTAATTTTATTGGCATAAAAAAACTAAGAGTGTTCTCAAATTTTTTTGAAGGGTGGACAAATAAATTTTTTTAAATTATTATATATATAAAAAAAAAAAAAAAAATTTCAGGACCACCTTTGCCTCTGTATTCAACCGTATTTTTTGGGCAAGAGAAGAGAATGAGATATAAGCTAATTGAAGTCTACACTAGGGACAAAGACTTGACTTATTTTTTGCGATGTTGCTCTCGATTGTCTGGAGTTGCATGTCTGTTACTGTAACAGACATGCTACACTAGGGACAAAGACTTGACTTATTTTTTGCGATTTTAGACTCAGTGAGTGTCACACACACTTTGGATAAGCCACTTTTGCATAGAAATCATGATTTCCAACTTTGTGATGCAGAGAAGAAATGAAAGCAGATTCACCATAAACAGTTAGATAAACAAGGCCTCCCCGATCCCTTTACTGAATTCTCACACAAAGTAGGTTCAAACGAAGTTATGGGACGTCTTAGCAAGGGTAACTTCTTGTCTGTCCTCTGTTGCCTTTGTTTAAACTTGGGCGTTGTTGCTGTAGACACCATCAGATCTTCTCAATTCATCAAAGACAAAGACTCTGACTACATGATTTCCAATGGAAGTGTTTTCAAACTGGGATTCTTCAGCCCAGTGAATTCTACCAACCGCTACCTAGGGATATGGTATACCAACATTTCTGCATTCACATTCGTATGGGTAGCAAACAGACAGAAACCCCTCAACGATTCCTCTGGAGTTCTTACTATATCTGAGGACGGCAACCTTGTAGTATTAAATGGACAAAAGGAGATTCTTTGGTCATCGAATGTTAACAACTCTTTTGCCAATTCAAGCGCCCAGCTTTTAGATTTGGGGAACCTTGTCTTAAAAGAAAACACTACAGGGACAATCCTATGGGAGAGTTTCAACCATCCTTCTCATACATTGTTACCCGAGATGAAACTTAGTACTAATAAAAGAACAGGTGAGAAAGTTCAGTTGACATCATGGAAAAGCCCTTCTGATCCATCCATTGGAAGCTTCACTGGCGAAATTTATCGTAAAAGTCTTCCTCAGGCATTCATTTGGAAAGATGGTAGGCCATATTTCCGCAGTGGTCCATGGGATGGTCACCAGTTTATTGGATCACAAAAATATCCTCCACTTCATGACACTACTAGTATCGTACAAAACCAAGATGGAACTACCTATTTAGTTTCATCTTTTCTCTTTCATTCTTCACACTTTGTCCTGACTACGCAAGGAAATACAGAGGGAAGATATTGGGATAGTGAGAAGGAGGATTGGAAGGCTGTGTGGAAAGCTATTAACAGTGTGTGTGATGTTTATGGTACATGTGGTGCATTTGGAAGCTGTAACTCAATGAGTTCCCCAATTTGCAGTTGTTTAGAGGGGTTTAAGCCAAAGAACACAGAAGAATGGAATAGACAAAATTGGACTAGTGGATGTGTGAGGAGGACACCGTTACAGTGTGGGAGGTTGAACACCAGTGGTGAATCTGGCAAAATGGATGCATTTTTGAAATTGACGATGATGAAGGTGCCAAACTTTGAAGAATGGTCAGCTGCTCAGGAAGATGAATGCAGGCAGCAGTGTTTACAGAATTGTTCTTGTATAGCTTATGCATTTGATTCTGGCACAGATTGTATGACATGGACTCGAAGCTTAATTGACACACAGAAAATCTCTTACGGCACTGGAGTTGATCTTTATATTCGTGTTGCCCATTTGGAACTTGGTGAGATGTTTTGCTTTCTGTCAAAAATTTATCTTATGCTTGATGTCAATATATATATTTATCTTATGCTTCAAATCATGCACCCAAACCCCCCCCCCCCCCCCCCTCTAAGATAATAAAATTCTTGTCAAATACAATTTATTTGAACCCCAAATGAAAAAAAAAAAAAAAAACGTAATTACAATTTTTTGATTCACAGATACAGATGGAGATGTGAGGAAAATTGTCACTATTACAGTGATTATAGGAACGTTTTTTATTTCAATCTTCATGTACTTATTGTGGAGGTGGATGGCTAAACACAAAGGTAATATTCAGACTAGAACTAAAACAATGTACTAGGAAATGTTGCTATAAATTAGAGTATACTCACAAATGTAGTGGAAATCAGCAAGGAGAAAGAAAGCGAAGGGGATGTTAATGTTAAACAGAGAAGCACATAAAAAATTTCCAAGTGAAGACATGCTTGGAGACAATCTGAACCAAGTTAAAGGCCAGGAACTGCCACTATTTGATTTTGTGAAGCTAGCGAGTGCAACAAACGACTTCCATGAATCTAACAAGCTTGGGCAGGGTGGATTTGGTCCCGTTTACAGAGTAATGATTGCTCTTATAGAGTTTCTTGTCTAATAATGTGAATATGTACTTAGGATTTGTTGTTTGTTTGTAGGGAAAATTGTCAGATGCTCAAGTAATTGCAATAAAAAGACTTTCCAAAACTTCCGAACAAGGGTTGGAAGAGTTTATGAATGAAGTGCTAGTAATTTCTAAGCTCCAACATCGGAATCTTGTTAGGATCCTTGGCTGTTGTGTTGAAAGAGAAGAGAGGATGCTAATCTATGAATGCATGCCAAACAAAAGTTTGGATGCATTTCTCTTCGGTTAGTTCATTTTGATATAATTTCTTATGACATTTTACATTATTTAAAAAAAAAATTGTGGACAAAAGTAGTGTATTTTGAGACAATCGAACAATATTCTTTGTTGTGGTACTTCACTTGAAAAAGTTTTTTGATGACTTCAACCAAATGAACTTTTTCTTCTTGTTCATTCACCTTGTAAGTTTAACCCTCACTTTCTTTCTATTGTTTCTTTTGTTTAAATTCAATAGATTCACACAAACAAAAACTGCTAGATTGGAGAAAACGCTTCAACATTATAGAAGGAATTGGTCGAGGTCTGCTATATCTTCATAGGGATTCTAGATTAAGAATTATTCATAGAGATCTAAAGGCAAGTAACATCTTGTTGGATAAAGATTTAAATCCAAAAATATCAGATTTTGGTATGGCCCGAATTTTTGGAAGTAATGAAGACCAGGCCACTACTAATAGGGTCGTTGGAACTTAGTAAGTACCTTTTGGATTGGCCAATTCAATTTGATACTAATACAAATATTATAGATGATAATATTTGGCTGTATTTTGTTGAAATTTAGTGGCTATATGTCTCCTGAATACGCAATGGAAGGGCGATTTTCAGATAAATCAGACGTCTTTAGCTTTGGAGTGTTGTTACTAGAGATACTTAGTGGAAGAAGGAACTCAAGCTTTTATCATGATAAGCAATCTATGAGCCTTTTAGGACATGTAACTCATCCTTATCTCATTCCCTTATTTTTTTTACTACCTCCAATGCTTGTTTCTCCTAAGTTTGATGCTAAGAATTTTAGTGTTCTTTTTATGTCTCCAGGCATGGAAATTGTGGAAAGCAGACAACATTGGGGCCTTAATTGACCCAATCATATTTGAACCATGCTATGAAATGGAGATTTTGAGATGTATTCATGTTGGCCTGTTGTGTGTGCAAGAATTTGCCAAAGATAGACCGACTGTATCTACTGTAATTTCAATGCTTAAAAGTGAAATTGTTGATCTTCCTCATCCAAATCAGCCACCATTTACTGAAAGGCAGATTGGGTTAGATACAGAGTCTTCTAAACTTAGCCAAAAAAAATGCTCGGTTAACAATGTTACTATTACAATGGTTCAAGGTCGGTAGGTAGCATGTGTTATTGACATTATCATGTTGTGGTTTCATATTCATTTTGAACACTTTCCAAAGGATCTCATATGGTGTAAATACTTATTTCTCTATTCCCTCTTCAATTTCCACCATTAGTCCAATCTAAGAAGAAGAAAAAACCATTGAACCATATTCTCTTCTTGTTGATCTTCCATGTTTTGTTGGCTTTATTTCATGGCAAATTTACTTGTAAATCTGCTTAATTTTGATGTACTTTTGGGCATTACAATGTATTGGGGCAGATTTACTTGAGCCTTGGTTGCTGTTGTTGAGTAGTTCAAGTTGCAACTGAGTGCAAGCTGCGTCCTAGGCTGTGAGGTGGACACGTGGCAGAAAAATGAAGCATTTGTATTTATGCAATTCGTGACCTGCTCAAGTGCTACATTTTTATCCGCAGCCAGGTCATTCTTATCCAGAAAACAACTCATTCCAATCTGTAAGAGAGCTAGAGAGAAAACCCTAAAGAGCATATTGTGAACCTTTGTGAGAGTTTATTGTGCTCATCTTTTGAGAGAGAGAAAACCCATATTCTCTGACTAAATCCATAGCCTTTTCTCTTCTCTTTCCCTCTCACCATTTCCATATCTTGAGAGGTGATTTTCCAAACACTCCGTATTACCTTTGAGTGATTGGTACAGGAAATTATTGGAGAAGGTACTCCTCAAATCCAAGAGGTCTCGGTGGCTTACTGTTATGCATAAACTCCAATATTAATTGAAGAAAGAACTCCAATAACTTGGGTTCTAGTTGGAGTTTGGAGGACTCAAGTATTGAGGGAACTTTAAGCCTGGATGGTCTTTAAGAAGCTTGTATTGCAACTATTTACTAGTGGAGATTTAGCAGTGGTGCTACGAAGAGGTTTTTGATCGAGGACTTTGATTTTCTTTTCAATAATACATCTGGTGTTATCTTTGGTTTGCTTCCCTTCTTTGGCTCCGCACTTTACATTGCTTTTATATTCATTTATTGCTATTTGAATATGCATGCAATGAAAATTGGTTAATCACTTATATTGGGCATTGTAGACACCGTATTTTGTACTCTTTATGACTCGGACCTCCGTTCTCCAATGATACTCGAACTTTGAGGCCCAAGGCTAGTTTAGAGCCCAATCAAATATTAAGTTGACTTGAAGAGTGTTAAAATGGAAAATACAACATTTTGAATAAGCAAAAATCTATTTTTAGAAATAAAAAGACCAAAGTAAGCCTCGGCTTGTGTATGTGGGTCACGACTTGCATACATTTCTCTTTTATCTAATCTCATACTAGTAGAGAGTAAAGAGTAGAGAGGCAGAGATCATAAACAAACAAACATTGATTCAACAACGTACTCTACTCTTAATGACAACTAGTAAGTTGCCCGTGCGATGCACAGATAATATTATAATGTTTTATATAAGATAAGTTTGGAGAATGTTGTACATATATTAGATCATAATTGTCATAGAACTGTGTTAGTAATGAGTTCATTATAAAAAGTGACAAAAGCTAAACAAAATAATGAAATAGAGATGAAATTTAGAATTAAAAAAAAAAAAAAAAAAACTTTATGAACCAAATGCTAAAATCCTCAATTTATACATTATTGAAATTCATAGAAAAGAAAGTACACACAACATATAGAATTATACAATCACCATTAAACCAAAACTCAAAAAAAAAAAAAAAAACCATTAACCCAAAACTCAATTCATTGTAGGAAAAACGTCAATTTGTATTTCTTCATTGAAATATCAAGAAACTTACTCGAGAAAGAAGCTTTGGAGTCTAATGCAAATTGAATAGTTGTGTTATTTTTCCTCTGCAAATTCAATTGCCATTGACTAAATCCCCTCCACCGTACCACCGCACACCCTTGGTATGATTGTCACTCCACAAATATTAGTACTTGTGGGGTGGGGTATGATGTATGGGGGCAAGGGTCGGGACTAAAGTCTCCAAAAGAGAGCTTCACACACATATACACTTAGATTTGGTTAGAGTAGGATTTTTATTTTGTATTAAAAAAAAAAAAAAACCTAGATGATAACTGCTTGATCCCTATAATCCAATTTATGATTTACAACATGTTTAGCTCTTGTTTATTTTGAAAAGACCAGTCTACTCAAGTCATATGCTAAGATTAAACAATTTTGAAAGGATAATGACAATGAGACTTTTACACTAAATAAACAATTATCGACTTCTCAGTTCTAGACTTCAAGCATCTTTTGGAAATCGATATACACAATAACACAACCTATAAAAGAAAATAGCAAAACATAGAATCTCACGATCTTAACCCTACCGATTGTAAGTGAAGAAATGAATTTTTGAAAGTAACAAAAGATAACTTGAATTCATACATGTCAAGGTCACTTAATGTGCGATGGATAGCCACTGGCTACAACAAAAGATCACAAGAGCAATAGGTTTCTTCCATTGGCCCGGTGTTTTAAAAAATTATAAGTATGGAAACAAAATTTGAGAGTAGCAGTAGTTTAGGAAATTTTACTATTAAAGGTTTTTTTTTTTTTTAAAGAGAGAAAGAGAATGGAAGCATATGGTCAAAGTTGAGAGGGGAAGGCAAAGCGTGAGAGAGGTTGGGGGAGTCAAAGGTTTAGAATCCTACATTAATCATTATAGCAAAGTTTTGATAATATGCAAAATCTGAAAACAAAAAGGCAAAAACCAAAACGTTATTTTGGAGGCAAGTTGTGATTAATGCATCTATACAATCATAAAGGTAGAAACTTTTTATATAACTAACGTAAAAACTTGTCATACTAAAAAAAAAAAACAAAAGACTAACAGAGGAGGAAAACTTTGTTTATGAGATGTTTGTATGTAAATTCATCATCATAAAATAATAAGGATTCCCATAGAATAAAATAAATAATAATGATTATAGTAAATAAAAGATATGGATTAGTGTAATTTAGGCAATAGAAATGCTATAAGATTATCTATCTCAATCTCACTTGTTATTAGTCTCCTTTTTTATTAAAAAAGAAAAAAAACTAAAACATTTGGTATACTAAAAGACATGAAGAAGAGAGAGAGTTGTGGTGTAAACTCAATTAATTAATGGGAGAGTTGGATGATTGTAGAGAAACTTCATAGGAGGTGCCACTTGGCAAAAGCTTAGACCCTCACAAAATGAGGTCTCTGCTTTTATATATATATTGATGAGAATGACATATTGAGAAATGCTATTGACATACATGTGAGATACATACCACTAATATCAGTGCCACACATCTATATCTATATATTACTAAAAGGTGAAGCGTAGTATTTAATATTGTTACACTCACGTTGAGCCACATCAGTAGTCATGTCATCATTTTTTGTTTCCAATTTTTCTTATATATATTTTTAAACATTTTCTCATTTAAGGTGGCTTAAAAACTCCATTATTTAAAAATTAAAACTCCCTCCCTTTTACCTCTTCATCTCCGCATTATTTTCTACCTCAATATCATTCTTTCTTTATCTTTTTATATTCTTTTATTTTGACTTTTCTTATTCTCAACATCTTACTATAAATTTGACATTTTATTTTTCATTCTATGCATACTTTTCTCACACAAAAAATGTTACTTCTCTCTCTCTCAATTTGTTTTTCATTTTTTGTTTAATTTTTTTTATTGCATCAATTATTTAGATTGATGATTTTGTGTTAAATAGAATTCTACTTTGGATTGATGTAATTTAGTTTTGTATTTTAAGTTGTTATCTTTTATATTCTCTTTGATTAAATATTATCCTACTGCATTATACATATAGTATATAATAATATAATGTTATTATATTACAAAGAATGACTTGTGGCGGCTTATCCTACACTGGAGGATGAGCAGAATAATGTATACAGTAGGCCCGAGTTAATGGTGTTTGTCTAAATTGCAGTTTCACTGTACCTTAGAGAGCAGATGGAATCACACGGGGACCGCTGTTAGCATGATACGCAAATTACATCTCTTGGCTGATTTAGTTTCTTTAAATCAGTATGTTAATTAAACTATATTGACTCTCTATTATGTGTCTCTGGGTACTTCCACCTTGTTATAATTACTACTCTACTCTGTACTCTCTTTTTTTCATTCTGCATCTTCCTTCCATTTTTATACTAAAAAGCACACTGTACACACTATCTCTGCCTCTGCCTCCACTGCTCTGTTATCATTAGTGACACTCTCTCAGTCCTCCCTCCAGAGATATAGATAGAGAGGTGACTCTGCTGTTGTTGGTTTTGGTAAGAACATACATTTAAACATTTCACTTTCATCCTCATCTTCATTCTTTTCTGTCTTCCTACTAATATCTTCTTCTTCGAAAGTTTGTACAGAGCCTTATACGGTACCATGCTTAATCTTATTAACAAATGCATGCTTAATCTTATCAACAAATGAATGAGGCAAAACACAAAAGGATCACTCTTTGCTCTACTCTCTCTCTTTTTTTTTTCTTTTTTTTTTTTTTTTTTTTTGTGTAGGGATCAAAGTAGTTAACCTGAGTTTTGGTGGATTGCTTTCAAAAGAAAAAAAAATGGCATCCTTTGGATTTTTACTTAGCTTCAAAAGCCTCACTAAAACCCCCACTTTTTACTATTAAACATTTTCTGGGAAACCTAGGATTACCGTTTCATACTAGTGCTTTTGGTCCTAATAGTTTATATGACCCACTCCCTAATGTAACACTAGTTTTTAAATATTTTTCTGTGCTTTTTTTTTTTTACCCCATTGGCTCTGTTGCTCATCTTTTTTAGTTGGTAGCTACAAACAATTAAATATTACACATTGATTCATGCTCATGCCCATCATGTTCCTTTTTGCATTTCTCTTTCTGTCTTCCTCTTAATTATCTTCTTCAAAAATTTATACAAAGTCAAAAGTTACTATACTTAATCTTATGAACATATTTTTACCAAAAACAAATCTTATGAACAAATGAATAAGGGCATGAAAAGGTTAGAATCACTATTTGCTCTACTTTTTCTTTCTTTCTTTCTGAATGTTCTTTTCTTTTTGGGGCTTTCAAAATGATTAATCTTAGTTTTGGTGTATTGAATTCAAGGCAAAAATGGCAGCCTTTGGATTCTTACTCAGCTCCAAAAGCCTCACTAAACACCCCCCCCCCCCCCCCACCTTCTTTTTTATTAATGATTTTCTGGGCAACCTATGATTGCCTTTTTTATAGTAGTGCTTTTGGTAGTTATTATAGTGTAGATGATCCTCTCACTAATGTAACAGTAGTGTTTGAATATTTTCCTGTGCTTTCAATATTAACTTCCATGGACTACTGCTACTGTCTCTGTTGCAATGCTCATCTTTGTCATTGTAAATCTTGTAATTATTTTTAAAGTTATGTGAATTCCATTTCAGGAAATGGAGAATCTTGGATTCTTCAACATTGATGTTCTCTTTAACGTGCTATCCCGTTTGCCTACAAAGATTCTTCTAGGATTAAAGTGTGTTTCCAAAGGCTGGCACCAACTCATATCTGACCGCCCCTTCATCCAGGCCCAATTACAAAAGCAAAAGCCCATTGTATCAGGATTCATCTTCCAAGGGAAGTATCAGTGGTGCAATGAAGATATCAAAACAATTAGCTACATTCCTGTTGTTGAATCAGAAGATGAAGTTGAAGGTGGTGAACAAGTGCATCAAAAGGTGTTTGATTTCCTTCCTGAGGATGTAGTGATGTTAGCATCATGCAATGGGCTTGTATGTTGTCAGAGTTGCTTTCCTGGTTAAGCTCAAGACCCTGATATCTATGTCTGCAATCCCTCCAACAAGGAGTGGATTAAATTAAAATCAACTTGTGCACTTGACAATCTTACCACCATAGGACTGGTGTTTGACCCAACTTGGGATCCCATAGACAGTTCTACTAAATTCAAACTGGTTAGAGTCAGGCAGTTGGAGATTGAGACTGAGGAAGAGGACTTATACTATACTTTTGCAGTATACTCATCAGAAAATGGGGCTTGGACACAATCATATGAGGTCTGCCACTGCAATAACAATTTAGTCAAGAACAAAAGCGTCTATCTTGGTTAATTTGGGTACCGGTCTCCACAATGGAATTCGAGACTGTCCCTCACGCATGGATTGGAGATTCTGAAGGGCGACTTCAATATGTAATGATCTCTGGAAAAGGACTTCGCATATGTTTCCTTGAAGACAATTTTCAATTCAAATGGAAACTAAGACACTCAAAAGTCTTTGCAGGAAACTGAAGAAGAGCATCCACGGTTTTGCAATCTACTTTTGTGTGAGCCTTTTAAGCTTAAAGGAAGAAAAAAAAAAAAAAAACGTTGAATCCTTCAGGTAAGCATGAGAAAACAGAGAGTTTGAAAGCTATCCACCTTCCTACTCTTCCGTTTTACAGTAACGGCTGCCTATCTGATTTCCTTCCTGTCTTTCTTTCCACATGGTCTATAAATATTGACAGAACTTACCTGCTTCAGTTGAGGTATCTCTACATCTCAATTCTTTTTTGCCTCATTATTTTGCTTTATGGTTTCTGTTTCCCTTATTAGATTTTGTTATAATTCTATGTGATTCCAACTACTTAGTGTGACTCTGATTTCTTAGCATAGTGCTGTGGTGTTTGCTTCCACTGTCTACTTCAATATCATGATTGTATAACATGGATTGAGTTTTAGAATCAAAGCAAATTGTTTTCCTGGTGTTTCAATTTTCTGCAGTAGTTTCTATTATGTTGTTGTACATGATTGTCTATTCATCAAGAATTACCTACTTTTTTCCCAGCTTCTTACACCTGGTAGATTTTGGTGTGTGTATATATTCTCCACTTGTATGACCCAAGGGGTGACTTATGATATGGACCCATGGATGGTTCCATTGGCCTTCAAAGATGGATTGTTGTTAATCAGGGTGTCTGCCAAGCTATATTTTTATCACATTGCACTCTTTCCAAGTTGGGTCCAAGTTCCTTGTTTTGTCTAGTGGTGCTTCCCTATTCCACGAGCTTGGTTCCATTAAATTCGGCAGAGGAAGCTGCTCTGTTTAGTTTAGTCTCTTATTGTCAGTTCTAAAAGACAAGACGCCGAAGAAAGTCGTTTTGTGGGTTCTTTAATTCAATCCTTCTGCTCTCCTCATGGATATTTAGTTATTTACTATAGTTAATGGTTTGAGGATTACTATATGCTTGTGTTTCCTTGGATTCGCAGGGTTACATGCAATGAAAGATGTGTTATGGCTATTAGGATTTTTGGTTTTGGGAAATAAAATGTTAATTACACTCTCTGTAACGCCCCAAAAACATAAGCAATAAAATTCTATTTAATCTGAAAAATTCATAAAAATATTAAATAAAAGAATCCAATAACTTAAAATTTTCATCACAAATGTCAGAGCTCTAAATCCACCAAAAATTAAAAACATCCTCAAAATAATTTCCAGTACAATGTTTAATACTATAAAAAATAAAAATAAAATCTTCAGTCCCACAAATACTTCGTAACTATTGACTCCCAGTAATCTCTACTCCAATAATCCCTCTAATGTATCTGTAAGGGGAAATAAAGAGAGGTGAGATAACTCAATAAGTAGAATTCACTAACATTGGGGTGTGGGAACAACCTTAAAAAAATAATTCTTACAAATAATTCATTACTCATACCTCATCAATATTTTATCATCAAATATTTCATATAAAATAAATAATAATCTTTATATAGTGAGCCATCATAGTGTGTGTGTGTGTGTGTGTATATATATATATATATATATATATATATATATATATATATATATATATTAATACCATCACAAACACAATTTCTTAGGCTTTACTCGTGGTCAACGTTTACGCCTCGTTGACAGGGTTGTGCTATCTCATTTTCTGGGACTGGAACCTCCTTTTCATCCCCTTTCTTAAGGATGGTTTCTTTGGAACTTAAAGGTGCACTCCCTTACTAAGGAGCTTTCTTTTTGAAACCTCAATTGTACACTCCCTTGTTAAGGAGCTACCAAATGTGCACTGTCCCCTTTTCTGGGACCGTCCCTTGCTAAGGACTAGCTGCAGTATGATTGTCCCTTGCTAAGGACTAACACAATACTGAGCTTTTTGATTAAGACTTGCCATAGGTTTTCAAAACATATTCAAAATGCTCACATAAATAATCCATTCATATGCTCACATAAAAATATCTCATTCATAATTCTAAAAAATATAAGGATATATTCACACATACAAATTTAAACATATTTAGGTTGTCCCACAAGTTTTTCATAAAACGAATAATTTATGTGCACATCAAGCAATTATAAAATATCCATTTATATATATAGAATAACAACATATTTTCTTGATATAAAATAGTTTAATTAATCAACACTGTTTGCGAAAAAAACACCCAAAATTAGCAAACACCACTTACCTCTTAGTTGTTCAATAAAAGAAATCAACCTCCCTTGAATCACAATAGATCAGTAGAATTAGAACCTAGCAACACCAAAGATAGGTCTATCAATACACAATTTCCTTCTCAAAAATCTATTCTTATGCTTAAACAATTTTATCCTAGACAATACTAATATATCCAAAAATTTTCATTTATTCACTTAAAAAATATTGCTGCCAAAATTCTTTTTTTTTTTTTTCCATTGATCTAGTCATGAATATTCAAGACTTCAAAATGGCCGAATAAGGGAAATCTCATCAATCTACAATTCACATCCTTTCTTGTCATGTAGCTATATCCATCACTCCTAGTCTAATATAATAATAATCATAAGACATCCTTTCCCATGATATAAGGATAAATGGGGGTTGATGAGATCAGAATGTATGCCTAAAAGTCCTTCTACATTTAATATATTGATAGGTTAGATTTTATGAAGTCATGCCTATTGTCCTATTAGCTACTAAAGCAATTTCAAGCACTATTCCTCACTGTAACGTGGGATGATTCTCTAGCCATATATTACATATCTCAGTTCATCTAATAAATGACTCATAACTCTTGATGCCGCAAGACATAAAGGACGTTATTGGGTATATATTGGACAATGATAAGGGTGTAGGTGCATGACAGATGGTGGAGGAATTAACAAGGCTATATACAATTTTAAAATAACCATAGAATAGCCCTATTATTCTATCAGGTACACCAGTAAGAGACGCCTCCGATAAGAGTGGTAACAAACCATACTTGTAGACTCCAATCTCACGGCCACAGTGAAAAAAAGCAAAGCTCAATAGTCGGCTGAAGTAAAAGGATGCCCCATCAGCAAAATACACGTGTGACTAAAGAGGAAGAAAGCTAGAGTTTTATTTATTTAATTTTTTTTTTAAGACTTAACAAAACCCATATATATTCAATTATGTCACCTCACTTGGGCTTCATATTCCATAGTATATATCTCACTTTTAATATCTTAGGCCCAAATCAATTTAATTTATTTAATTGTAGGCCTCTTTTATAATTTACATATAATAATTAAATTGATATAAAAAAAATACGGGGTGTTACACTCTCCAAGTTTGATTTTAGTCTCTGACAATTCAAATTTGAATTTAATCTCTGATGGTTGATAGCAATTTGAATTCTTGCCTTTCTGTTCATGTATGTCAATGACATGCCTTTTGTGGGTTCTAGTTAAATCAACCTTGTACCTCTAAAATTGTTGACAACGTTTAGGCTTGGGCATGAATTAGATTGACTTGTCTATTTTCTTTTATAGGTCCAGATGTAATTTTCAGAGACTCAAATCAAACTTAGAGGGTGTAATTAATATTTTAGTACCCAAAAACAAAAATCCTAATAGCCAACACATCTTTCATTGCATGTAACCCTGCGAGTCCAAGGAAACACAAGCATATATAAACAGAATAAAGAGTTAACAGAATAAAATTCATTCATTTGAATAGCTTTATTTTAACAGAATAAAGGGTTAACACCTGAGAAATTGTTGGATTGATCTGAACCTCTACTTAACTATTGAAAAGAAAGTTCATTAAAATTGGGCTGTAATCTTATATTGATTCTGTGTCTCAAGCAATTACCTATGAGTTAGAGCACTGAATGCACTCTAAATAGAGACTAAATTTAGTTAAAGACAACTGACCTTCATTTTTGTTATCACAAAATATGCGGAGGAAAAAGTGTAATTAACTTACCTGCAAATAATTACAAAATGGTCTTATGCTATTTGTTTCATTCTCTCATACCTTCGTGTTGATTATTTTTGCTAGCTGAACTCAAAACTATATTACTCATGTAAGCATATCTTGCTTAAGCGGGAAGTGTTAGTGGCATCCTTGGATCTGTCTAAAACATCCAGGATCATGTCCTATACTAAATATATCTTCTAAGGAATGCCATATATTTGATGGCTGATTTAAATGATTTCTTGACAAAATTTTGTTTGAATAATCTGATAAGTTATGATATATATCTTTAGTTATTTCTTTTAGTAATGATAGTTTATTAACTTATGGAGTAAGATTTTTCTTTTAGCAATTCACAAAATGATCCTTAACAAATTATTATAGAAAATTTTACTTTCAAATAAGTTCAATCACAAAATGATCATTAATAGTATTTCCACGCATCGCGTGGGTCTACGTTTAGTATCATTAATTTTAAGGGCTTTGAATTTATAGTTTCTGACCATCATGCTTTGATGTTACAAGTTAAGAGTATGAATCTAGATTGTTAGGTTCTAAAAGTTTAGAACAATTGGCAAACCATAACACAAACTTGTCTAGATATAGATCTTAGAGTCTATAAGGTTTGTTAGACAGTGCTCAAGTTTATACAGGTCAAGATTCAAGAACATACAAGTTGCAGAAAGAAGAATTCAAAATCTGCCTTGCTCAACCGATCGAGAGAACAAGTTTGACCGATCGAGACTTGGATTTGCATAATTTAATTTCAGCCAACAGCTTATTAAGCCCATTAAGTGACTATGGTTTCATATCTAATTCTCCTAGCATTTAAAGAAAACCCTTTTTGGACAGAGAAGAGTGCATCTTGTGCCTCCAATTGTAGATCTAGGGTTTTTGTACCCAAAGTCCTCTAAAATCTTCTACCGGCAATGTTCTTTGAAGAAACTCAAGATTCGGTGTTGTAAAAGTTGCTGAAATCACTAGTCATCAAAGGTGCTAGAGATTTAAATTTTCAAAGGTGGTCTTGAAGTAACAAACTAGAATGTTAGTGTTGATGATCTAAATCTTTGAGTGGAGCTCTCAAAGTCACAAATATGAGTGTTTGTATTCAACAAATTTAGATAGAAGAGTTCGTGGATTCGAAATTACGTGTGATCACGTGAGTAAGTACTACAAGAGGTAGCTTTAGATTTAGGGAAAAATCTATTGTAAAACTTCTATTCTATCATAGTGAATTTGTTGCCTTGAATGAAAAATTGAAATTTTGGAAGAGGAAAAACTATAACGGTAGATAAATGAAGGGACACTTGAAATGTTAATTTTATCCACTAAAAAGGATAATGAATTATTCAATTTTAAATGCTACGTCTAAATTGACACGTTTTGTCTACCTTAAAAAATATTGATCACCCTGACTTGATAATCTCAAGAACTTGAATTCAATCAAAATAAGAATAATGCTAAGGACATAGTAAAAACAATTTACAACATTTCAAAATTAGCATACCAACTCATACATATGCTTTTTCTTAATAGCTAATTTTAAATTTTTTTTGTTGTTGTGACATTTTGTTGTGTTTATAGCATTACTTACAAAAATAGTTTTAGTCCCCCAAACATAATCCTTAATCCCTTAAATAAAAAATAAAAATAAAAGTTAAAATAACAATAAAAATGAACACAAATAACTTAATAAACAGCCCCAAATATAAACAAGATTAGACCAAATAACAACAATTGAACAAAATATTCAGCAAAAACTCATTCAAAAACAAAAATTAAAAACCCTTAATCATTTAGATTCATAACTTGTTCAATCCATTCCATAAAAATAAATAAATAATCCTTAATTTTATTTTCCTAAAAAACGATACCAAGAGAGAGACTGTGATTGTGACTTCTCCTTGGTGAGATCTCCTCAACAGCTTGGCATGCAATCGCAACATGTATCTCATTACTCTCTTACTTTCTCAATTTTTATCTTCTCTATCATCACATCAGACTATTTCTGGCTTTATTGCTCTCATCTTAGCATTATCAATTCTTACTTAATTTCTCATCAATCTCTTTTTCCTCTTAATTTTATTTGTAAGAGGAAATTGTAAAATTATGTATTTGCAATTTTTTGTGATATCAATATGTTCAAGTTATTTTTTTTATTAAATTTTATATAATCTAGGTTTCTTAACGACTAACCTAAAAAAAGACCGAAGACTGGGAACTTTCAAGAAGTTGTTGTTACTTGAATCATTATACACATTTGGTTCGAGTAGTATGGAAAAGTTGGGAGTTGAATTTCTGAGAATATAATCCAAAAACAAAAATAGGAACGGGACAAAATAATAATAATAATAATAATAATAATAATCCCAAGAGTTAAAATCGTATTTGGATATTTGAGAGAGTGGGAACGATAAATTGGGATAGGAGGAATGAGAGAAGAAGAGTAAAAAGATAATGGTGTTACTATAATAATGTCACGTGTTCATTTCTTGACAATTGAATTGATGCCAGACTTCCTTCATACTACTCCAATAAAGAAATTGGTGATTAATTCATGTCCACTTCTCCACTAACGTTGCAAAAGAGGGACAAGAGAGGACTGACCCAAGATTTCTCACATTCCAAACAATTAGAAAATGTGTAGAAGGATCACCGTGCACCCTTAGTGAGGTGGTTACTCCACAAGTGTAAAAGCTTATGGAGTGTGAGGAGTAAATGTCGGAGTTCAAGTCTCCAGGAAGGAGCTTCTATCTTGTATAATAATAAATTTTTTTTTTTTTTAAGGTTGTGTAGAAGGAAGGTCTTCCAACATTTAGAGATAACTACTTCTTTCTTTTATTTTTGCAAAAAAAAATCAATTAAATATAAATATATGGATTGATGATTAAATATCTGATAGATTGTGCAAATAGACGAAATTAACTCCAACTCTCATCCATCCAATCTCAATATCATATTAATTTCTATTCTAAAACAAATAAAATAATAAAGTCGGTTGATAAATTTGATCAAATTAACTTGGCAAAATCATCAACACATTCCCACCGATCATTCAATTTCGTATGACCACTACTTGCTAATCTAATATATATTTTCTTCTTTCTGGTTAATTATAATATTACCTTTAATTACCATAAACTGGAGATTAATTTTTCTTAAAGCTGTTGGCACTTTTATTTATTTTCTGTCCAATCTCTTATTAGTATGGGTTTTGATTATTTTGATTTTTCTTGTTCTTTCATGATGTAGGTAACTACTTTTCACTCATTCGTTAGTTAGGCGAGTATTGTTTTTCTGTTTTCTTTGGCTACTGAAGGGCAGTAGCAAGGATATGTTGTTTAATTTACTCATAAATTGACAGCAATTGAAAGTTAAAGGACTGAAATGACAAAACTGAAAGTTAGAGGACTGAAATGAAAAAGACTAAAAGTTAGAGGGTTAGTTTTACATTTTTGCCTAAATTAAATATATAAAGGTGGCAAGGAGTTTTGCATGGGTTCAAGTGATAGTTTAGAGGTAATGATATCTTTGTGTGGTATTTATGTCTGGTGTTCAAATCTCACATTTTTCCTTCCCTATGATCTTCTTATTAAAAAGTAAAATAAAATAAATTTCAGCTAACACTCAACACTGAAAACAACCACGGTATTTTTAAGTATGCTATGATCATAACTTTTGCACACCTTACGGTAGAGTTGTAGACCCACATAGACTCACCACTTTTACTTTATCACTCATAATTTGCTACCTAGCTAAGTTGTGACAAAAATTATGGCTTTAGTTGTGGTCGTAGCATTTTTGCCACATTTTTGTTTAAGCCCCACAGATTAGGTTACACTTAAATCATTTTCTCTACATAATGGCCTTCATTTATTTCAAGCCCCACAAAAAAGTTAAAAAGAAAGAAAAAAAAAAAAAAAGCAGTGACAAGGAGCTTTCACTCAATATCAGCCAAAGTGCAAGTTTGCCATGTGTGAACCTTGCCAATACCAAAATTATTGATACAAGTAATGCTAAGGATACAATATAATTTCACAACATTTCTAAATTTGCATGTCAATTTAAACATGGGCCCAACACAACTCCAATTTAAAGTTTTTGGTATAATGGTATGCTAGTCTGGGAATGTTATGAAATTGTTGGTTGTGTTCATAGCATTATTGATGTAGAACAGACAACACAAACAACACATACCTTCTTGGTCGTTTTTTTTATTTTTTTTATTTTTAATTTTAAAAACCCATACTCGACCCTAAAATTTATAGGGCCGGGTAAAATCCGACCCATTAGGGTTGGGCTGGGCCGAGCATCCGTGGGTCGGATATAAATTTTCATCCCTATTTCTGGAGCAGCATGGACACAAGAAATCACAATGCAAGATCAAAGGGGAGTGCCAATAGAGGCCATTGGGCCGACAGTATCAGAATAAGGTCTCGTCTATCTTGGGACGACTCTTAAGGTCAGTAGTTTATGATTTTGCATTTAACTCAATTTTTCCATTTTTGGTAAATTTCGGTATTTTGTCACCCAATCACGTAATTAGTGTGAATTAGGGTTTTAGACATTTTTCTTAGTTTTTATATGTTTTGTAGCCGTTAGATGCAAATTGAACTATTATCAATAAACATAGACTTTTGTCAAATTATTTCTTTGGTGGATTCCAATTTTCTTCTTCTTGTGGATTTAGGGAAACCCCTCGTGGACTCGAGGTTTACTACCAGAAACTAACCGTTTAGTTTCTGTTCCATCAAGAGAGTATCGTGTGCGCTTTTTTTAGGCTTCTGTGACATCAATTATTAAGAACTTTCCACCTAAATATAAACCGGGAAAAAAAAATTAAAGTGATCATGTAATAAGACTACAAATTATGCTTTTAAGAGAAATATTTTTCACCTCAATGGAAACGCCAGTGTCAATAATTATGATTTTACATATAGACAATTTCTCAACCATCATTGTATGGTATTTTTGTACTTTGACTCTAATTTTTTTTCACTCAATTATTTTAAGCTCCTCTGTTTAGACATTACTAGCACAATCAATCTGTATTTTCTAGTATGTAGTTTCCTCTTTGGTAGTCTGCAAATGTTTTTGGTCATGCCAATCCATTATAAAATCTGTAATTGTTTGTTAACATAGGCAAAGAAATTTGGTCATGCCAAACCACACCCACGATGAGTGGTTTTCTCGTGGGAAGTACGCCTCGACCTGGAGTGGATTGGGCTGAGGGTGAAAATAGAGTCATGACTTGTTTTGGGTCCAGGAACCAAATTGGGCATTTTGGGACACTTACTTACATGCATAGGTAATGCATATCAAATTATGGGTCTGGAGTTTTTATACGGCTTGAAAAGGTGCTAGGCACCCAAGATTGCCCAGCTTGTGGGCCGGCCTCCATTATGTGCTGCCAGGCCATATTTAATTAAAGAGTTTATTAAGAGAGCCCTAAGCCTTAACCTAAAAATACATCATGTACTTAAATAAAATAACACACACAACATGTTAAATATCACACAATAATTGAAAAGGAAACACATTAAAACCACAATCAAACATATACTAAAAAGGAAAAGATAACAATTAAATAAGCACAAAAGGAAAAAAAATCACAAATAAACCCAAAAAAAAGAGAGACTAAAACAAACATGGAAAAAAATTAAACATGGTTAATTAACCTAAAATAGAGAGAATTCAAAGCCAAATAGATCAGAAAAATATATGAAAAACAACTAAATTAATAAAACAAGATTTTTGTCCAAATTTGCGTTTAGGGTGCGTATACATACTTAACCATGCATACACATGTTTGAAAACATGTGTGTGCATACTCAAGTATGCGTATGCATCCTTAACACATAATATGTAAAAATCACATTTTAGGTTAAATCAACTGCATACTTGAGTTTAAATCAAAGAGATTAACAAGATAAACACTAGAATAAATAAATAATTACATCATGGTTAGATTAACACGCATTAAATAAATATGCCAACAATCAAATATAACATGTTTTCAAATATAACAAAGAACATGTTAATAAAATATAGGAACGAAATAAAGACACAATAACCAACAAGACCAGATTATAATCAGCCCAAGACCAGATTAATTCATATCAAACATAATTAAAAACATCAAACAAATCAAATATAACAAGTTAAAGAAACTAAATCAAGAAACCCATGTGAATCATATTAAGCAAATGAGGAGTTCATGAAAAGAACACTTACCTTACTTAGGATCACAAGTTTGAGGTTTTTAACCGACCCCTCAGTGCCTACAACACAAAGATTTGATTGAGGGAACAAGAAAATTAAATAACACAATAATTTTTAAGAATCACAACTCAAGAACAAAGTTTAATTGAAAACAAGATTAAGAAAAAACTTTCTACCTTAGTAAGCTGCTAGAAAAATGTTTTGACTCATGTCAAAAAAACATGCTAGCTGTTGTGTTTTAGTTTTGAAAAGAGAGAATAGAGTTTAGAAAAGATGTAGGCACTTTTTTTAACTAGAGTTTGGATTGGAGACATAAGATGAATATTGATACGTTAAAACTAGGGATTTCAGAGCTATTTAGAGGCCTTTGGACATTTCAAAGGGTTTAGGGGCTGGCCCCATCAAAGAATGATATTTTGGGGGCCCAAAACTAAAGTTATGAACACCTAGGGATGAGCATGCATACACAAGTTTCTTGCATGCGTATGCATGCTTCCCAAAAATCCTAAATTCAACTGAAATTTTGGTCCAACTTCAAATGGTCATAACTTACTCAATTTAAATCAAAATTAGATAAAATTTAAGTTAAAATTGAATCCCAGAATATCTAATTTACAACGAAACAAATCTCATTCAAATACTATTTGTGGATAAAATAAAAATTTATGATAAAAAAGTGAGCAAATATCATTTTTCAGTATTGTTTTCAAAGTGATTTGAGCACTTCTAAGTTGTGATTACTTCCAAATTATCGTCACCTCTTTAATTACCCTTGGTTTGACATATGTCAAGCCTATCATTGGGGCCGGGGACCAATGGTTATTAATGGGTACAAAATGAGGTTTCTATAGTTATGCTTCATTCTAACCAATCTTGCCATCTCATACTTTGGTATATTATAAGTGTCTTTGGCCTTTTTGGTCAATTTTTAGAACTATATATTGACATGACAGATAAAATACAGAATATATATTCATTACAACTTCAAGACAAGTACATTGCTTTAATACAATTGTTATTAACTCTAAATATCACAATCCATGTCAATATCCATATCAAGATCGAGACAAGTGCAAAACTTTAACACAATTGTTACTAACTCTACATATCATAATCTATATCATGTTCATGACAACTACATTGCTTTAATACAATTTTTACTAGCTCTAAATATCATAATCCACATCAATATCCATATCAAGACTAAGAAAAGTACAAAACAATAATACCATTGTTACTAACTTTACATATCATAATCCACATCAATATCTATATCAAGGCCAAGACAAGTTCAAAACTCTAATACAGTTGTTACTAACTCTACATAATACTTGCTTAGCAAAAAAAAAAAACTCTACATAATACTTGTTGTATTATGTCTTTTTTCTTGTAGTAGTTATTTTGAAAGTGAAAATCTGAATTTATATTTTATATCAAAATACAACGTTGTCATGTATTTGAATGTGTTTGTCAACTATTTGAGTAATATTGGGTGTAATTTGATGATAAGTTTTGATTATCATGATAATCTCCTTGAAAAAGAAAAAAAAAGAAATTACAATAATATATTTGAAACTTAAAGAGTTTGATTGTAAAAAAAAAATTAGGAAAATATAACGTACCATAATATAATTTAGAAAAATATGGACCACTTCAAACAAACACACCCAAAATATTAAAATGATTATTTGTAAAAATGAACAGGTGGAAAATAATTTTAGTAATTCTTTAATTTTTTCGGAGAACAAATTATCGTTTACACAATTTAATGAAAAAATTATATATCATATCACAATTACAAAAAATTTATTTACTTTCATGCACCGCATGAGTCTATAACAAGCTAATGTAAAAGCATGGAAACAGCATGCATGCATGGACGGTTTTTCTTTCAAAGTCCAAAAAGTAATGATGATAAAGTGACTCTCTTTACTTAATTTAACACAAATACTCGAACCTTAATATTCTACTATCAAGACAATAAGCAATGCTTGTAAAGATTGCTGGCATAAATGTTGCTATCTTAACAGCGCCAGAAAAAAGATCCTCCGACTCTATTCATCCTTTTTTCTTGGGTCTTATTTGCAAAAATTATCTCTCACAAGTCACAAACATGCGAACCCCAGTCTTTACTTTATTCGGTCGCAAACATCTTTTTAACAATTATTTGCTAATATGCGAGCCCCACACAGCACTCACGTTGAAGACCATTACCAGCACCTCAAATATAATTAATTTCCTTTTCTCCTCTCTCACTTTCTCTTGTTATCTATCTATCTATCAAACCTTCATCTCCAAGGTATGGCTGACGCAATAGTTTATGATCTCTTGAAGCAGTTGGGTTCCATCGCTGCTCAGCAGGCTCAACAAGAGATAAACTTGATTGTTAGCGTTGACGATGAAGTTCAAAAGCTTCAACAGAATCTTGAAATGGTCCAGGTGATTCTCAACAATGCTGAGGAAAGACAAGTGACGGATCCAGCTTTAAAGCTTTGGTTTGAAAAGCTCAAAGACGCATACTACATGATGGACGACGTGTTGGACACCTGGAACACTGCAAGGATCAAATCGCATATTCAGAAAGAAGGAGAAAAACTAGCTGATAGTAAGGCTCCTGCCTTGAAGAAGAAGGTATGATCCTTCTTCCCCTCTCCATCATGTTGTTTCCGTCAAGTCGATAACCTTTCTCTGCGTCATGACATTGGTTACAAGATAAAAGAACTTAATGAAACATTAGATAAGATTCTCAAAGACAAAATGACGTATGGGTTTGACTTGGCAAGGCAATCTGTACAAATGGAGCGACCAAAAACTACCTCCTTTGTTGACGTGTCTAATATAACTGGTTGTGATGAGGATAGGGATAACCTAGTCAACAACATATTAATATTAGGGAATGGTAGTCAAGAAGAAAGAAATCTGGGCGTCATTTCTTTAGTTGGCATGGGCAGTGTTGGAAAATCAACTCTTACCCAATTAGCCTACAATCATCCCGCGGTGCAAGCCCATTTTCAGATAAGAATATGGGTTTGTGTTTCTAAACCTTTTGATCAATGCAAGGTTGCTCAAGCAATTATTCAAGAGGTCGACTCTAAACATGAATCCCTCAATAAAGTTATTGAATTTCAAACTCTATTGCGTGAAATTTGTAATTTAATTAGGGAGAAAAAATTATTTCTTGTTTTAGATGATGTGTGGACTGAAGACTTCACAAAGTGGGAGCTGTTCAAAAATGTACTCATATGTGCTGCTCAAGGTAATAGAATTTTAGTCACCACACGTAAAAACAATGTTGCAAAGATGATGGAGAGTTCCCACACGATTAATTTGGGAAAATTGAATGAGGACGACAGCTGGATGTTGTTTAGTAAAATACTCTTTTCTAACAAGGATCTAGAGTAACATAAGGATCTAGAAGACCTTGGTCGAAAACTAGCACATAAGTGCAAAGACTTACCACTCGCTATAAAGACTCTAGGGAGTGTCATGCACAACAAGAGAAGAAGAGAACAATGGCAGCCTACTTTAGATAGTGGTTTGTGGCAATTAGAAGACTTTGAAAAGGGTCTACTGCCACCATTATTATTGAGTTATTCTAAACTACCCTTAATAGTGAGACGTTGTTTCTCATATTGTGGAATCATTATCCATTCGTTAGAGATGAGTTGGTCATCCAGTGGATGGCATTGGGATATATCGAGCCAAAGGCAAATATGGAGATGGAAATCATAGTGGAAGAGTACTTGGAAAATTTAGCCATACACTTTTTCTTCCAAGATTTTGAGAAAGATGAGGATGATGACAAGATAATAAGGTGCAAAATGCATGACATAGTGCACGACTTTGCCCAATCAATCACAAAAAATGAATGCTTTGAAATCAATGGTGATAAGAAGTTGGAGATAGATTTAAAAAATGCAAAAAAAATAGGGCCCGTTTGGTATGTGTGTTTAAACGACAGTTTTCAATTTTTTTAAAAATACGTGTAAGTAAAAAAGTGTGTGAAAATGCGTGTAATTTTTTAAAAAAACTGAAAATATGTGTTTAAACATATGTACCAAACATGTCCAGAATCTCTTGAACCTGTCTACCATGAAAAAAATTTGTGGACTCTCTTTCTTCATTCTTCTGTATATTCTAATGACTTTAGCATGTTCCTGTCCAACTCATTCCAACATTTTAGATGTTTACAAACTTTAATTTTGGATTGTCTGATTGAGAAACTTCCATGTGCAGTGGAAAGTTTGATACATATAAGGTGTCTCCTTATATCTAAGAATGTCCAAATAGAAGAATTACTTGAAACCATGTGTAATCTATGTAATTTACAAACTTCGAGTATTTACTATGGTGTTAAGAAATTACCTCAGGGGATGAGTAAACTAATTAATTTAAGCATCTTAATCTTTATAGAGAAAAAGTAGTATTTCCAAAAGGGATTGGGAGATTGACCTTAGGAAGCATAAACTAGGACCATTAAAATTGTGAGTCCAATCCAAATCTATGGAAAACCTCTTCTTATATAGGATACAAAAATACCCAAATAAATGCATCATTGATATCGAGAGATTCTTATCAAATTCCATAGCATTCATTGGACAATGGGGGAGCTGTATATGAAGATTATTATTGGAGAAGGGGAGATGAACTTTGAAATACGCAAGTGTGGAAAAAACAAACAAAAAAGGAGCATACCAGAATTATAACTGATCCACTTAAATTTAGACAAATGGAACCACATGAATCTTGACATATGGCACAAAATTAGGATTCTAATTTAGAATTGCAATTAGAGTTTCTCTCTGTTTCACCTATTATATATATATATATATATATATATATATATATATATATATATATATAGATAGATAAGTGGCACTATAGAGTATTTCTAATACAATTATTAAGAGTACTTTCTTTACAAAAGAACTACAATTTTGTTCACCCAAAATGGTTTAAAAATAATCAAAATTTAGTAAAGTCTCATAGTTTAACATCTAAATGAATCACTAAAAAAATAGAAAAGGAAAAAAATTTTTTGACCAAGAATTGGAATACCAAAATACCTAGATATGCATTAAAGTTTATATAAATTTTTCAAAAAAAGAAACAAATTTGAAGTGACAAGTAGATCAACAATAACAAAAAGAACTATTAGCGGGAAAAAAGTGGTTGAAACAATAAAAAAATGCATATATAGAGAGAGAGAGAGAGAGAGAGAGAGAGAGAGAGAGAGAGAGAGAGAGAGAGAATATTGACCTTTTTGCAGTGAACAACTTGGAAGGAATAGGGGAGAGAGGTGGAAATGAAGTAAAAGAAATTTATAAGAAAATCAAGTTGGAAGAGTAAGGGTGGAAGCAGATGAAAGGTTCAAAAAAGTGAAACTGTAAAATTTATGAAGATGAAAGGTTGGAAGGGTGGAAGTAGATGAAAGGTTTAAAAAAGTGAAATCATAGAATTTATAAAAATATAAAGGAGAAAATTTAAAAATTTATAAAGGAAATCAAATGTAAAATTTAAGAAGCCATGATTGGAGAAGATGAAAAATTGAACTAAGAAGACAATAGTTGAAGAAGATGAAAGGTTAAACAAAGTAAAAATTGCAAAAAAATTGCAAAATTTTTTTTTTTTTAAAAAAGGTTGCTAATGACATGACACAAAAAGAGTTTTGTAAAATTTATTTTAAAACTTCCATTATTATATAATAGTATAGATAGATATGTATAGACATTGTTTTTGGTTTTAGATTCTTCATTGATTTTATTGCTTAGTTATAAACATTTAAATTAAAGTAGATGAATGTGTAAATGCAAAGTTATATATAAAGTTAAAACTACCCAAGATCAATATCTAAAGCCAATCTATTTATATATTTAATATATTCTAAAAAAAATTAATATTTTAATATTGTCAACAAAATTCAAGAATAAAAATTAAATAAGAAAGAAAATGATTATGTAGTAAATGACGTGATGGATGAGATGATGCAATATAAATATAGTAATAATAAAGTTACGCATAAACTTTTAAATATATATAGATTTATCCAAGAAGTTAAATAAATGTTTACGTACCAAATTAAGCTACAACAAGACCAACTATACACCAAGATACAACTTTGCACTCAAGTAATACCAATCACTTTCTCAAAAAAAAAAAAATAATAATAATTATACCAATCAGAATTACTGAGAAATACAAACTAAAATTACAAAGAGCCAAAGGCATGCTCAAAAGAAGCAAGATATGCAATCATAAATGAAGCAAACTCCTAAATAAACGAGAAGAGGACACTGATAAAATTATAAAACCCAAACAAAAAGCCTAAGCTAAAACAGAATAAAATAATTTTCAACCCAATATCTATCATGGGATCGATCTACAATCTAGATTGCAGTTTTGACAACTTTCTATATCTTTATATATATATATATATATTGGAAAGTATATTTCACCTTCCAGGTCAAAGAAGACAAAATCAGGACATTGATTTGAAGAGAAAATTATGAGATTAACTGCTAGAGATATCATGGGATTTAGACAATTAATATGCAATTCAAATTCAAATTATTTTTAACTTTTATATGAAATCCCATTATAAATATGCCCTTGTAATGTGTTATCAAATCCAGTGAATTTAAAATATAGTTTTTTGGCCTTTGGTGGTGTGGATGTGGGTCTTAGTGACTGAAGCACTTTAATCTTTTCTATTTTTTCCTTCTTATATTTTCTTGATGTTCCATACTATTTCAAATTTTCACATGGTCTTTCTTGTGGTCAATTGCTTCCGTTCTTTCACATTTATTGTTGTTTTATTCGACCAAACTCATATCTGTCATTCTGCCAAATTTGTTCCCAAAAGAAAAAAAAAATTAAAAATCACTACACCCTGTTCCCAGATCTGTTCAGGATGCGGCACTAGAGCTTTGAACTAGTGCTTACGAGAGGAATCCATGATGCATTGATGCCCCAATAATCTTCTACACTTGGCTCTTGGGTGCAATCAATTACTTGTTACATAGCTATCACATGAGCATTGCAAAGAACACAGGAGCCTTGCGTTTACAGACAACATTTGCTATTGCATTGCATGGTCAAATTTGCTGTCAACACAGCGTATGCTCTAAAAGTCAGATGGATCCCTCAATCTTAAGGTTCGATCTTCAACGCTTTTGTAGGGACCTGAAAGGTCTTGCTTAATGCTTATCGACATACAATACAAGTGCCAACATGTGGTATCAATGCGAGCTGAAACAGAGTAAAATTGCAAGTTGGTGCTCTGCTTTCTTCCTTTATTTCGTTTGTAGGGTATTTTCAATTATGTGTTCCCTATTGCAGAAGTCATTAGTCCCGATGTTAACCAAATCACATTAATCTTCAAAACTAAGCCAAAGAACAAAAGAAAAAAAAATAATGGTATTGAGGGTCAAGATTATACATGACCTTGCAATCTTAAGTAACAACAATTAAAAGACACTAAAAAAATACATTAATACATCATGTAACACTCACTGGAATCAGCTAGCCTCAATTTATTAACCTATGAATGCGTCCTTACACCAAAATGATAATACTCCATTGTGTTTGACAAGCTAAAACAAGCCTTTGTGCCACATTTTATTAAGTCGCCATACTCAACTAATTTGATGGAAGCCATGAAAGAGTGTAGACCGCCAGTTCATGCATTAGATGAGAAGTGAAACGTCAAGCCTGAACCTTTAAGCTTTTCCTCAGTTATTTGATCGAGACGCACTGCCATTTCAAGTTTAAGATGATTCTTCCAATCTCCAACTTCACCTTTCCTAAAAAATGAGCTATTTTTTAACGACAAGAAGTTGGTTCCAACTTGCGTGATTCCACTTTTATTCACCTCTAAACTAGACAAGTTCTCAAAACTACATAGGCTTACAATCTTATGCACCATACCTTTTTGTTCTTCATCCGAGGAAAAAGGGTAACCCATGAATTGAGCTAGTTTCTTTATACAGGATATAGTGTCATTTTTCAAATCTTCATACTTCAGAAATAGTACCTTCTCTGGTGATTCCAAACTTGCTCTCCAATACCCTAATACATGATCCCAATATGGTCCAAATGAAGAAAATCCTTCACAAAAAAACTCAAATGCGTCCTCCAAATGCAGATCTTTCGAGGCTGAGGCATCCGTGGCCTTAGGATTCATCTTGCGAACAAAGTGCCAAAGAGACACAAATACATCTTTTGGATCCCTGCATATGTAGACAATTTTACAACCAGAATCTATAACAGATTTTGGCAAGGAAGTGTAGGGAATGTGTGTTGCCAAAAGTGGAACATCTAGATCTAAATTTTGTGGGTTTGAGCGAACTTCAGTCTCCAAGAAGGGAACACAATCATGAGCTAGTCTGGTGAGTAAAGGGCTTGCAGGCTCATCAAAATGAGATCGCGTCATAACTGCAAAACTCAAAGCCTTTAGCCAAGTTGTGCCAGATTTTGGAGCACTACTCAAGATCACATTGTTGGGTTGTGGCATGAAGTGGTCTTGAGCCCGCAAGACTCCTTTTAAACTGTATGCACTCCACCAAAAACCTTCATGCTGATGGAGATCCGCTACCCAAATACCCTTTCTTTGTGGCGTGGTTGAGATGATCTCTTTGTATTTTTCATGGGTTTTTGGATCAGACCAATACTCTTCTGGCCCGTTACACGTTATACCATGGTTCTGGTTCATTTTGGAAGAAGAGAATTCTATTGGTGGAAACTAGAAAGCAAAACAAGCTCGGAATATATTGGAAATGTATACCTAAATGGGAAGCAAGGGCATTAGTATAAATACTAAGTTAGGTACATCATTTTGCTATTCAAAACTTACTTTATAGATCACATATAATATCATTGCAATAGGCACATGCGCATGCATGTCCTATAAGAGTGGGTCAGAGTCTACATTTTCTCTCGAATCAATCAAAGTTTGTCGGCAGAATCAATCGCACAATTAAAGGCTTTTGAACCAAATTTAATCAAGTAATGGTCATGTGTCCTCGTTTTTTAATCAAGTAATTGGCAGATAGACCCCATTAGAATCAAATTTAGATCTCATTTCAATCATTTTGAACTACCCTGCTCGACACAAATAAATAATTGTCGTGCATTTGAATCATGAACCTAACCAATTACTTAGATTATACAGCATGTGTTTCATGCTGTATAATCTCCTTTCTTTTTGTTGTGTTTCTACGCTAGGTGTATTTATATACCTAATAAAATTTTCTGTTCATAAAAAAAAAAAAAAAAAATTGCACCTAACCAATTATTTATTTATTTTATCTATACTAATTATAACAATGTAATGTTGCATGAGTGTCACATCAATCATTTCTTAAAACGTATCCTATTACCTGCCTGGCACTACCTCGCATGATTCATAGCCTTGGAGGCCCATGGTCTTTGTTAATCAATTTTATATAGCTACTTGAAGTGCATTCCAACCCTCCACTTGTATGATTATTAGTTTTAATTTGGGTGCTTGTTCCATTAGAGTATGCTGCAAGCTGTAAAGGTACTGTTCAAGAGTCATTCTGTCATTAATGCGACCAACTGAATTGGTGCAGTGTATTGAATGTGAAGGTGATGGGTACTTTACTTAGAAATTTCCCATCTTCTTTACTTGCACGTCTCAAATTCTTTCCTCGGTCTCCAATCTTCTGGCCTAAGTAGCTTATCTACAGTCCTCTGAGGAGTGTTCGCTCCTTGGGCTCCTCTAGCGATCCGTTTCCTCAGTTTCCTCTAGCGATCCGTTTCCTCAGTTTCAACATCGGGGCTCTTATCAATGTGTTGGGCCAGGGCTAGTGAGAAGCAGGGCCCACTTTCTCCTCGGGTCGGACCTGCTTGGTAATATTCCTCCTTCGAGCCTCACCCTCCCACATTAACCCCCCAAAACTCCACTCTCTTTGCCATTTGAGGGAGTGGGGTTTTGGAAAGAGGTAGGAGGTTGGCACGTTTTGGATGTGTTACCATGTAGAAGTGTGTTTTCACCTGTCCCTTACACGTTCTTGACACTTCAGTATCCTTAATGTGGCAGTTAATGTAGCAAGTGGCTGCGTGTCCCCCACGTTCTACGATGTGATGGAGATCCAACGGCTGAGATTTTACCAAATTAATGGGCGGGAAAATTATTGCTCTCTTTTTACCCTTATATAAAGGGGTGTGAAGATAGCTCGCTTCACTTTTAGAGAAAATCACCTGTCCCTCAAAGAGTTTGCCTAAGGAGCCTAGCTTTCTACTCTCGTAAGTTACCTTAAGTTCATACTTAGGATATAATTCCCTCTTTCCATTATTATATTTTTTTTTGTTCTTTCACTTTTTGGGATGGGTAAGTTTGCTAGCTTGGTGAATACTCTTTAAAATAAGGAAACCTTGAGGGCTAGATACAATATTCCTACTAGGGTTGAGTTAGAACATTGTCGTTTAGGGGAGTGATACACCAAGAGACCAACTGAGGCCATCGTCATCCTCATGATTGCCTTTATAGAAGGCGGAGTGGAGATTCCCATGGGTAGGGTAATGAGGGATTTCCTAATCCTCTATAGACTATGTCCCACCTAGTTTTCCCCAAACATATTTAAGATATTAGACAGTGTAGATAGCTTACTTAGAAAGATGGGTGTCAACCCATCTCATCACAATGTCAACTGGGTGTACAGTTGACATTGTGATGAGAGTTCTATTCGTAGGAACTAGGAAGCAAAACTAGCTCGAAATATATTGGAAATACACCCAGTTGACATTGTGATGAGAGTTCTATTCGTAGGAACTAGGAAGCAAAACTAGCTCGAAATATATTGGAAATGTATACGTATCTAAATGGGAAGCAAGGCCATAAATAGTAAGTTGGTTATCATTTTGCTTTTCAAAAGTAATTTATAGAATACATATAATTTCATTGCAATAATAATAAGATGTAGGCACATGCATGTCCTGCCATTAGCAACACCCAAAAACGTACTAGCTATAAGAATGAGTCAGAGTCTACGTTTTCTCTCGTATCAATCAAAGTTTGTCAGCAGAATTCCAAAACAAGTTCTGAGTTTCTCGGCCCCAAACAATATAAAAGTTTTTGGATAAGGTCATGTGTCGTCTAGTAATGGGCACATATTATTATTCACATTGAACGCCAATCTGCCACACTATAGTGCTACCCCATTAGAATCAAATTTAGGTCTCATAATTCAATCATTTGAATACCCTCCGCGACACATGCAGATAATTGTTGTGCTTGTGCATGATATCTTTCATGCACCTAACCAATTAATTCAAGCGACCTCACAATACAATATGGATAAGAGTACAATTACAAGTTGCAGAGGTCATTAATCTTGATGTAGTCTAGATCATATCAATCTTCAAAATTAAGCCATACAACAAAAGGGAAAGAAAAAAAGGAAAAAAGAAAAAGAGAAAGTAAAGAGAACAATAATGACGTTGAGGCTTCAGATTACACACGACGTTGCAATTATTTCAAGTTTTATCAAACCATTCGTCCTAGTGTTAATTTGACATGCTAAATCAAGCCTTGATGCCATTTTTTATTTAGTTTCCATACTTTAAACTATTTTGATGCCAGCCATGAAAGGAGTACCGTAGATTCATCCTTTAGATGAGACATGCAATGTCAAGCCAGAACCACTTAGCTTTTGCTCAATTATTTGATCGAGTCGTATTGCCATTGTAGGTGTAAGATGATTCTTCCAGTCTCCAATGTTGCCACTCCTAAAAAAGGCATTGGTTTTGGCTTTTGACACAATGGCTCCAACTTGTATGATTCCACTTGTATTCACCTCCAAACTAGGCCTTTATAATCTTTTGCACTACACATTTCTCTTCTTCCTTCAACGAGAAAGGGTAACCTATGAATTGAGCAATTTCTTTTACCCAATATATAGTCTCATTCTTTAGATCTTCATACTTTAGAAACAGTATTCTCTCTGGGGATTCTAAACTTGCTCTCTAATATCCTAACACTGTAACACATGATCCCAATATGGTCCAAAAATAGATAATCCTTCACAAAAGAACGCAAACGCACCTCGCAAATGAATTTCTTTCATGGGTGAGGCCTCCATGCCCTTAGGACTTAGCTTGTTAGAAAAGTGCCATAGAGAGACAAATACATCCTTTGGATCCCTGCATAGGTAAACAATTTTACAACTAAAATTCATAATGGATTTTGGTAAGGAAGTGTAAGGAATGTGTGTAGCCACAAGTGGAACATCTAGATCCAATTTTTGTGAATTTGAGCTAAGTTTGAACTCCAAATAAGGTACACAATCATGAGCCAGTCTGGTGAGTAAGGGGCTTGTAGACTTGTTGAAATGGAATTGGGTCATAATGGCACCAGATTTCGGAGCACTACTCAAAATCACATCATTAGGTTGAGGCGTGAACTGGTCTTGAACTGACAGGATTCCTCTTAAGTCGTGTGCACTGCACCAAAAACCTTCATATTGGTAGAGATCCACAACCCAACCACCGTTTCTTCTTGGGATGGTAGAAATGATCTCTTTGTATTTGTTATGGATTTTTGGATCAGACTTAGAGTCTGTTTGGATAGAACTTATTTGGCTGAAACTGAACACTGAAAACTGAAAATACTGTAGCAAAATAATTTTTAAATGTATAAATAGTACCGTGAAACCTATTTTTAATGAAAAAATGGCTGAAAAGTGATATTTGTGGGTTCATAAACAGCATATGGATACACTGTTCACAGGAAAAGTCAACATTAGCGGCTGAAAAAAAAAAAAAGAAAGGAAAGCTGAGTTTTTTGCGTGTTTACTGTCTGCAACTGTAGCGTGGGTCCCATGTCCAAAATGCAGACGCTGAAACGTAGGAAATACCGGATCCAAACGCTACCTTACACTCTTCTTTCTCGTTTCTTTTTGAACCAAAGTTTTCATTTTGAAAGAGAAGAGGAGTCAATTGGTAGAAAGCAAAACTAGCTAGCTAGGTATATATTGAAAATGTAAACCTGAATGGGGAAGAAAGCCATTGCAATAAAAAGCAAGTTGAGTTCATCATTTGCTTTTCAAGTTTGCCATTTCAGAGGATAGGGTCATTAAAAAGTTTCACACCTTCACTCAAACTAATTAGATCAGATATCATTTCATTTGCAACAATAGGCACATGACTCCTGCCATTTGCATTGCCCAAAAACGGCTCTGCTAGCTCTAACATGTGCCTCTTCTGAATTTAAAGATGGCAAAAGATTAACCTAATGATCTGTCACCAAGCTCAAAATGTCTCAAAAAGTGATTTAATCGTGAAAGACTAGAAAAGATTTTGTGAATTTTTTGCATGAAATAATTAGTGTCTTACTCTCACATGCAACAAATGGGATTTACTCACCTATTATACATAGCATTAAAAAATAAACATCAAATTGTATTTAAGAAGATTAATCTCATCCTAACAACCTAGAAGAGCTAACCTATCCCGTGCTTAGTAGCCTTAATTATTAAGATGAAGGATAACAAGATAATTATCTTGTTAACACCTAACACCACCAAATAATAACAATCCTTTGCGAAGATGCCAACCAATGACAAAACCAAGAATTTGTTGGGGGAGACCAAAACTTGGACAAAAATTCTTGGATCATTCCAGAATAAGAAATAGAAAAAATATATAAACAAAATAAAGATACAAATAGGAGTTTGATATATCAAAATGGAATTCGTCCTTCCTTTATATCGTTAAATTTATCTATATTTAATTTTGTATGGAATTTTGTTACAATTTTCCTTTTGATATATAAAATCAAAGTGTCTATTAAAATATCATTTTTCATTTAGTTGTGGATCTTTGTTTTGATAATATTAATGATTGAAATTGTTAGTTCACAACAATAAGAATTAGAATAATAAGTACAAAATACAATAACTCTATAAACAAATTCGCTTTTTTTTTTATTAATCATCTAGTATTTAGTAGCCGTTGAAACAATGAAAAAAAAAAATATAACTACCTTTTGAAGTGTAGATATCAAACTATATTAGGTAAAAAAAAATTGACGCGCCTCTCAAAGATCTAAAACTGAATAAAATAAGCTACTACATTCTCAAAACTGAATAAAAAACTTAATTATATGTTCACTAAAACTGATTATATGACCCTTGTAGTTGAGAACTAAATGCAGTATAAAAACATATAATTAATAGTGATGCTAAATTGTAAAGTCATGTAAAACAAATTTGAAGTAATTGTTTGAGTGGCGTCAGGCAACATGATAGCACTGAAATTTCGAAGACTCAAAACTTTTAGTTTTGGGCCCCAAGTAAGACAATTATGTAAAATTCAGATGAAATATACACTTACTTAAAACGCATTTTTTTAATTTGGTAAGGATGTGGTATAAAACTCATCTTTTACACCATCTAATAAGAAATTATCACATCAATTTCTTACTTAAAACGCAATACATTCTAAAACACATAATAATATCTTAATAAACTCACAGTTAAGTTAAATTTTCAAATGAAAATTAGAACTGATTAAGTGTAATTGTGTCTATTATTTAACGTGTAATATGATGATGTTACATATTAAGATTGGAAAGGTAAAACTTGGGTTTTATACCATATCCTTATTAAACTTAATCTTTGGTTATAATGCAGACATCATTTGTACTTTTTCTTAGTGAAGAATTTATTTCATTGGATTTTTTTTTAAAGTTAGTTGAAAAAATATTTTTATATTTGCTTTGGTAGGGCGCTCTAATGCCACATATATGATTTGGGTTTTTGAAGGCTCATTTTCAATTTCCAAATTGATGCCAATTGTTATTTAAAAAAAAAAAAAAAAAGAATTTGATGCCATATGGCCCATTCTTATAACCCATATATATATATGGCCATATGGCCCATTCTCTAACCCATATATATGTGGCCATATGGGCCATTCCAAGACAAAAACAAAATTTATTTTTTACTAACAAAACTAAAACAAATATCTTTTATATATATATATAAAAGCTGCATTCCAAAAAATGCAAATGACATATGCATTAAACTATGTTTTATATGACATTGGTAGTTGGTGCATGGAAGCTATAATTAAAAGTTTTGTACTTTGAGATTTGAGTTTTTTTTTTTTGGGTGATAATTTAATAAAAGTTGAAGGAGAAGTGATTCAAATCTTGAACATATTAGTTAAAATTACCAAAATGTGTATATTAAGCTACAAAGCTCTTGAGGAGATTTGAGTGTTGTTATACTATTTAACTCCCCCTATAAGATTGTTTTGGCATTTTTATTTTATTTTTCTGACATCAATAAAATTACTTACAATTAAGCATCATTATTGATTATATATTTTTTAAGCTATATACAATAAATTCTCAATTACAAGAATTTAATTATCAATTAGTGATATATATAGTAAAGTTCCCTAATCTTAACTCAATTTTGAATTATAAAAAGCGTGTAAATTTTTTTTAAAACAACCTTATTTGTTTGTTAGTAAACGAATTTTATCCGTAAGATTTCATAAATCATGTAAAACTATTGTTGAAAAAAAATGAGGTTACACATTTTTTAAACCTGCCCCATGTACCATGCATGTACATTAGGCGGGAATTAAACCCATTAAATAAGTTGATTAACTTGATTAAATAAGGATGATACCCACTAATCGGCAATCCAATTAAACAAGTTTGGCCAAGTTCAATCCATTTCATTGCAACTTAAACCGAAATATCTACAGTTTAAATAATCCTCATCTATTCTAATTATCAAATTAAAAAATCAAAAAAAAAAAAATCATATTGCTGACGTGGCAAAAATTTAGCAATTGGCGATAACTATAAAGTGTTACTTTAGACACAGAGAAAAGTGCACAAACCTTATCTTCTTCAGTTAAGAGAGAGTCTGTGCAATGGCCACAATCACAGCAAGTCATTTGCTGATGCCTCCAATACGATGCTCTGATTCAAACCCAACAAGACGCGGTTTTGGAACCAAAAACAACACCAACAAGGTACCCACGTATGTATTATATCTATACATACCTCTGTGTTTTCATCTATCTATATGTGCATATGTGTCTGAGCTACAATTTTCTTTGATTCTCTGTTTGGTTGCTAATAAAATGTTGGAAAAGTAAAGAAAAGATTGATACTTTCTTTTTTTTAAGGCTATTTTTGTAATGGGTTTTCTCAGCAATGACTTGGGAATAATAGGAAATTAAGGACCCACTGTTTTCTTTGATCTTTCTATTTGGTTGCCAGGAAAAAGTGAAGGAAAGAAAACAAAGTTTTTGACCAAAAGATTTGTGCTTTCTGTTGTAAATTTTTTTTTTTAATTGGGCTCTCTCAGCAGTGAAGTGTGCATAATAGTAACACAATGTATTGACTTGTTCAATCCTTATTTGAGAGTTTTCTTGCATTACTTGTTTGATTACTGAGAAAATGTAGGAAAAAGTATAGAGTTTTACCGTTAATTGTTATTTCATAGCCATAGAGAAAGTAAATACTTACTAACTTAGGGAAATTCTGACCAAAGGAGAGAAATTAAAAATATTCCTAATATTATTCTAAAGCTATATATTTGAATGCTTTCTGATATGTCTTTATGGTTAATTTGTTGATTGGTTTGCTCATCAATGAAATGGTCATAATGGAGACCTTATATTCTGACATGCGAATTGTAAATAGTCAGTTGCACCTGTATGATAGCAATGCTTTCATCGTGTCGTAATCACTGTTTTTGCCTGGTGCAGGAAATCAACAACCAAGCAATCTGGTCCTGTACCTACTCGTAAGTGTGGATAGTTATCCCCTCAATTTAGGAAAATTATTCATATATTTGTTTATTTGAACTTTGTACACTACAATTGTCCAAATTTAATCTTTTATTGTTCAGAACATTTTGCACAAAAATGTTTTGAGTCGTGAATGTTGCCCTTGATTCTTTGTGTATCTCTGTATGTGTAAAAAAGGAGGGAAAAAAGGGTTTGTGGGATAGGACATTTTAATCCATTAGTCTTCTTTAAACTTGGATTTTGGTTTGTATTTTGCTCTAGTAAATGTTCAAGGTGTCAATTTTTTTTTTGTCTTCAACATGTTTTAAATAAAATAATCATTTCAACCTTTTTTTTAAAATTTTGATTACAGTTATCTGATCATATGCATAGTCTTGAGGCTGCTTAAAGCATTTTATAAAGATCTCTCAACTGATACTTCTGCTTTGAAAAACTTGTGGTGGGCTTTGAAACTTTTTTTTTTTTAAATCTTTTGTTAACTTTGAGGCAATAGGCCTGTATAGCACACATGGGCTTCCAAAACCTGATACTTCTCTTGATATTACTTCTTGTTTCTCATTATGCTGGTCTTCTCACAATTTTCTTTGCATGTTCGCCGTGATATTGCATGGCCACATGTAGTTTTGGACATGCTTGTGGTTTGTAAGATAAGACAGCATCATCCTCTTAAGTTATATAAATCCTTTTAATCAAATTATTTAATGAATTTGGACCCTCATGCAACTTTCCTAGATTTGTTCTGTTTATGTTCTACTGGTCTTTGCCGCATTAACCTTACCACAAGGTTTCATTGTAGAGGCACCTGGTTTAAGTTCTCAATTTGATGGGAAATCGAGGAATAATTCTTTGGACCTTCAGTTTGAGGAACGGTTGGAAGCAGTTAGAAGGTATATTTTGTTATGTTTCTTTCCCATGAGCTTCTTATATGTCCTTACTTGAAAATAATGAAGTGAGATCAGGTCAAAATAGAAAATCATTCATCAGGTTTAGGAAATATCAGCCTTGAATTAATGATTTTTTCTACCAACATCAATGTGACGCTATCCATGAAGAGAAATCTTTTTCCTCATTCAATTGAAGAAAGGAAATAAAACAATTTGCCTCATTTCAAGTTTCATACTTACATGTCAGTTTGATTGAATTGTATTTAATATCCTGGATGATGGAAGGTTAGCTTAGAGTATGTTACTTTCTCATGATATTGCAGGCTTTTTCACTAAAAGATTACTTTAGCTTTTCCTGAAGTATTGAAAATTAATATGCTTAGTAACAGTTTAAAACATATGAATATACATAGTAATGTCACGGAAGACTGAAGAAAGCACACACAATACTTTCTTAGATGGAACAGAGACTAAAATGTTAGCTTTTGGTCGTAAACATCGAATCCACGAGTGGTCCCTTGAATTCACAAGGTGATAGATTTGGAATTCACCAGAGAAAACTTTGAATTTTATTAATAATAGTATTTTTTGCCTCTGGAGGCTACATAGCATATAAATACTAAACTCTAGGACGACTAAGAAAACATTCAAAACCCTAATTCGCGCTAATCACAAGATTAGGTGGCAAAGTATCGATTTTAACGAAAATTGAGTTAAATGCAAAATCATAAACTACGAACCTTAAAGGTTGTCCCAAACAAGCGAGACCTTATTCTGAATTTTGAGCAAAAAGTTATTAAGAAAACAAAAATTACTAAAAATGGAAAAATCATTGTTTTTGGAGCCTTACGGAGGAATTCACCAAAGTTAAGGTGCACCTTGTGGCAAGGTGACAACTTTTGATCAAAAGACCGTTTCCCTTCAGCTAGCCAAATTTCATGCAATTTTGACACCTTCGCCCTGATGATTTCTACTAGTGCATTTTGGACTTGCGTCGTGATTTCAGGTGCCCTTACTGCTCCAGGAAAGCCTGTACTGTTTGTTCTACATCACATAGACTTTTGTAAATATTAATAATAAGTCATAAACACAAGTGATTGTATTTTTTTGTTAGATTGTAGCTTGCTAAGTCATATGGAATGGCTGCAGTGTTGCAAGAACCTGCTATCTGGAAAACAGACTATGATGGTCAGTATAGCACCTATCAGCCAGGTCTCCTTATATTAACCATACACTGAATTGAAGCCTCTAAGTTATTGAAAATGAGACAGAAAATGAGGTGATTATCTCTTAGTACACTGCTTAGTCATGAGGAAATCATGGTCTTTACTCTTTATCGCTTCTTAGATCAACTGGGTACCCCTCTGCGCTTGATTTGGAGCTGTTGGCAGGGTTGAATTGCCCCTGCTTTTAAGGGAGAGTGGCCAATTCATCTTATTAAGTTTTCCTTTCTTAAAAGCATTTTTGCAACCCTTGCAAGAGAGTGGCCATTACAGCTAGTTGTATGAATTTTTCTCTGTGCATCATTTTTGGAATAATTATTCATGACTATGGCATTCTGTATGCTTCTCAGGTCAGCGCTCGAGAAGAAAAAAGAAGATGACGAAAAAGACTTCGGAGCAATTGACTATGATGCACCAGTTGAGGCAGAGAAGAAAATGATTGGACTTGGTACACAGGTAAAATTTTCAGCTGTTTGTGCTTTTCTCACCTGTAAAATGATATGATTGACATCATCTTCAACAGTGTATATATCACTAATTCAATTTTGATATGAAAAGATTGGGGTAGGTGTAGCTGTCTTGGTCTTCGGTTTGGTTTTTGCTCTTGGAGACTTTCTTCCCTCAGGAAGGTATGGCATAGTAAGTGAAAGGTTCTTCTATCCTGTACCAATTTTCGATCAATCATCTCTGTTGTTGTTTCCATTGTGTCTAGCTGTTACTACTTTGTCTCATCTGATAAACATATCTTTTTCTTTTAAAAAATAACAGTTCAGTCTGGCTTTTGCTGGGGCATAAAAAGGCCTAGTGTTAAAACCTTAATTTAAAGCCAATTGATACAACATTCCATACCTTGAATGTAAAAATCATTATCATGGTTCATAATAGTATTTGTAGTTTTCAAAGGCATATATCATTGAAGACTACCACCAGCCAAAAATTGGGAACATAACATTTCGTAGGGGACCCTGGAGCTCTACTGGAACTATTCAAATATGAAATTTTCAAATTTATTTATTTTATGTTTTAATCTCATTACCTCAAAACTACTATTTGATCTATCCATATTATTACTGCTGTTGATTTATTCTGTCCTAACTGTTTCTCCTCCCCCTCGACCCTCATAATAATATTTCATTGGTTGCAATTTCTGGAGGCATGGTTTGATTTTGGGATGACTTCAATTTTCCAGTGTTAGTCCCACTGAGGATGGCGCTGTGGTTAATAATAAACTGTCGGAAGAAGAGAAAGCTACCCTTCAGGTAATATTCTTGGAAATCTCTAATAATTTTTACTCTTGAGTAACTTATCAAGGAAAGAAAAATTTACTCGAGTAGTATCCTTGGAATTGCTCACAGGAACTTAGAAGTACTAAGCAAGTTATAGCTCTTAGTTTTAGTTTAGGAGATAGTTAATGCATATGAACAATTATTATTATTATTTTTTTGATAGGTAACGTAAAATTTTATTAAATAAAAGAAAACAGCCAACCCGAGTACACAGAAGTTTCATAATGAACAATTATTTTTTGAATTGTTTTTTTTTTTGGGGCAATAATTTTAATTCCTACTTTAAAAGATAATGTCATTCATGTCATGGTAAGTTTCATAATGATAGTAATTAATCTACACAGAAGTATGGCTTAGTTGGTGTCAACAAGGGTGATCCTCCAATTCTGAGCTGGTTTATTATGTAGTTTTGTATTACATGTGCATTTATTTTACAGCAATTTATTCATCTATTAATTTACTTTTGGCTGATCGTATTTGTTTTTCTGCAATGTCTTTTGATGAAATCAGGAAAGATTAATCATGTACATTTAATTCTTGATATGTGGCAGACTAGGCTGAAAGATTATGAGGCAACGCTAACAAACTCCCCAAAAGATCCAATTGCTCTTGAAGTGAGTCTTTCATTGTCCTGCAGGATACCAGTTCTGTTTCTTTGTTACTGTATGCTGATATCACTGAAAATAGAAATGTACTTGTGCTGGTTTGACTGAATTATTGCTACATGTTTATTTTATTCTTATATGAAACGTATTTCAGTGTCGTCCATATGTGTAATTAGCTTTGGAACTAAACTTAAAGGAGTCTTTTCATCTTTCAAGAAGGAAAAAAGAAGGGATTGTATTCAATATATGCTGCTGATTCTTTTAGTTAATGCTGGTTGAAACGTGCAAATAGAAGAAATTGTCTTAGTCCAATCGCCTGTCCTATAGTCAGGTTAAGAGCATGAGCCTAACCTGATGGATTTGGTGGCTTTCAATCTAGACCAAAACGCTTATCCAATTATGTTTAAAAGCTTTTAAAGTAAATTTATGCCCACAGGCATGTGTGCATTCACACACACATGCAGAGAGGGGGAGAGAGAGCAATCTACTTGAAGAATTATAAGATTCTCATTTTTGGTTTCATGTTGGTCATATTTGGGAGCCAACTAAAGCCAATCAACCCAAATTTATCTGTTGGATAACAAGAATTATTGGAGCTTGGGGATCTTGATTTAGTAGATTGCATTTTTATTACTAGAAGGGGGACACATAAATTTTATGACATGAACTTTCAAACAAAAAAAAAACAATTGAAAAGGTGTGATTAACCTTAATCATCTTATGGTATCAACATGCACATGCAACATACAGAAGACACAATGAACAAGTGTGAATTCCATTGACCCTGTTAAAATAATATTTATTTAATTAAATTCATCATTTCCTATTAACGTAAGCTTTTGGGACAAGTGGTAGTTTATCAATGTATCATGGCAAATGATTCTAAGTTTAAACCCCATCTCCACTTTACCTCTCATTTAAAAGTTTCATATACAATTTTTCCCTAAAAAAAGTCCTAGAACAAATATATTCTTAATCTACTAGGTAATTATTTAATTATTTTTCTGGTTCCATCATTATTTTTGTAAATATTTTACTTCCTATCCCAATTTGATGGAATTGGTAGGGAGCTGCAGTGACATTGACAGAATTGGGAGAATATACTCAAGCTGTCTCTGTGCTTCAGGACTTGACTAAGGTATTTTCATGCTCCATGTTCGAAGATTTATGAATTTTATGTACAATAAAGTGGACGTGGTGCTTTAACTATGCTTCCAAGATAATAGTTTTTCAATTGATCTATTGACTTTTGTGCTCCACAGGTGAAACCAAGTGACCCTGATGTTTACCGTTTGCTTGGAGAAGTCAAATATGAACTCAAAGACTATGACGGGAGTGTAGCTGCATTTAAGATTTCAGATATGGTAAGTCTTCGTCAGATTTGCAAGATAATGTTCTGCTTGTTGCTGGTTTAGACCGCCATGTGCACTGAACATGGGGATTTTTTGGTCATTTAACATGATTTTCTTAACAATTTTGTTAGTTGGTAGGTTTTTTAAACTATTTTGTAAACTATCATCGAGACTCTAAAACTCATGTTCAATGAAGGAACTCTAAGACTTGAGTTCCAGGAGGTGGCAAAACTGATGTGGATAAAAAAATCCACGCAGAACTCGAGTCTCCAAGACTCGAGTTCCACAAAGGAAAAAAATTCTCAAAGGCTGAGAATGTTCATGTCTCCCATTCACGTTTCCCACCATTAAATGGGATAACCCATCAAAACAAATTCACCAAAGCTACAACAAATCAATAGCTAGAGCCTAGAGGTTTGTTCTACTTCATGCTTCAGCTTTCTTGGTCCCCCAGCCAAATGAAATGATTCACTTTTATCTTTTTCTAGATAACAAGTGATAACACATGCTTCCTGCTTCAGCTTTCGTGGTCCCCCATCCCAACCATTAGATCTGAAACAGCATCCCAACCATGTACATCATCTTTTCTTGTATTATTTCTTGGGATGCTTTGCAAGAACTCGAGTTCCACGTGGATTTTTAATCCACCTCAGCTTTGCCACCACTTTGAACTTGAGTCTCAAAGACTTGAGTTCCTTCATTGAACTCGAGGCTTTAAGACTCGAGATACTACTTAACAAAATAGTTCGCAAAACTTGTCAACTAACGAAATTCAAGATGCTTGACTTTGGTATGCTAAATAATGAGCTCACCTTTATTAGCATTGGTGCTCGTAACTTAACATTGTTGTTTGACTGTGTGCTCTCAGCCTCCCACCAACCAGGGCATGCGATTTACAGGTTGTTGGTTGTATGCATCTATGAGGATTATTCTCAAATCGAAATTAGTCAAGATGCCTATAATTAAGTATTTTCTTCAATCATAGATTACGGTTTCCTAGATTTTGGGATTTGTTGATTAGAACTTAGAAGGATAGCCTAAGGACTATGAAGGTTTAGGAATTGAAAAGTCATACGAAAAATCAACTAAGAGGATGCAGGTGACCAATCTAAGCCCCAAATGACTGACACTGATCCCTAAATTTAATGTTGTTTTTACGTCATTATAAATATTTCGCAGATAACCTTTTATTTTATATTAAATTTAATTTGCACTGTATGAAGAGGAAGCATGTGAAATTGATAATCACATTATATACAATTGATAGGAATTGCAGGAAGCAGAATAAGAGCTATTATTTTATTATTAGTTGATAGATGTTTGCGCTGATGATTACTTAATAAAAATATTTGCATTGATATTTATTAGCTTACTTTATTAGTTCTGTCCATGAATGTCTTCATATACCTAACAGGTGTCTAAAGAGATCAACTTTGAAGTACTGCGTGGCCTTACAAATTCATTACTTGCTGCTAAGAAACCAGATGAGGTTTGTCATCATGCTATTAGGTTGAATGCTCCACAATTTAAAACTTTTTTGAAAGAGCCTCTCGATTTAATTCTTAGCCATTGATACAAACAGATAGGAGCTGATTTTGTTTTATTTTATGGGTATTTCTCTAATTCATAAACTTATGGAATTGGTTGTAGATTTGCTTTATTGGGTTATAATATTATTGATTAATTATGTTATAGGGTTTTTTAATTTGAGTTTGCAATAGTAATTTAGTTTGTGCTTAGTAAAAGTCCATATATTCCAAGTTCCATAAGGTTTAGGTTAAACCTCTATACGCCATTTAACCCATCATCAAAAAGCTATGGAGCAACCCCAAAATACCAAAACTATTCTTGGGCTACTGTTCACAGCCCAAAAACTTGTGCTCTCTTCCCTTTTTACATCCAAATCGGATCCCTTTTCTTATTCTGTTAGAGACCCTAAAATTCTTAACTGTTGCCAACCTTTTCCAACCAGAAAATCCTTCAACAATTGTTTTGGTTTCCAACTACCTAAATGACAAAATCTTTTTAACCCAAATCGACCTGAATCATCATTTCTTGTTTTTTTTTTTTTTTTCCTAACTTATGGTTACCAAAACCTGTCAAGAAACTAAACAAAGGCTGACAACAGCTTTGTTCTATGTCAGCCATCTTTCAGCTACTCAAGTGGTGGAACATGTTGTATTCACTTATTTGAACTCACCCAAACTGTTGGACACATAGCCCAGCTACTGGATAGCTGAGTTGATCTTGATTTCATGATATTACTACTCTGACTTCAATTCATGTTCAGGACTTGCATAAATGTACAGATGTTTATTTTTCTCTAATAGAAACTTTTATATTGATTTCTTATGCCAATGAGCTCTAGCATAATCGGCACCTTTTTCCCTTATAAGTTTTAGGTGGAGGGTAAGGTTGTAGGTTCAAGACCCATTGACTGTGTGTGTAACTTACCAATCAAAATACACACACACACACACCAAATTAACTTATAATAATTTCTAAAACTTTCGGGTTATTAATTAATGCCATATGTAAGATTAGATCTTCAATCTAGGTTCACTTAACATTTTGTCTTAGTTATGTCCTAAATTGATAGGTATTTGTACATATATGAGAGCAGATTCTATTTTAAAAATGAAAAATATTAAGTAATTTTTGTCATGTGATCATCACTGCCCAGCCTTGCAGTTGACTGACTGGGTCCTTTGAATTTGGCTTGTATCGATTTTCCACATAATATTCTCTTATGTAGAAAAGAGAGCTAAAACTAGCTTGCTTTACTTAAACTCAGGTGTGGAGCTCCTTATCTCCTTTATGGATCCCAAAAGCATCATTATAGAGATTCTTAAATCAATTACTTAGAATCCAGGCATATTATTGTCATCTCATGAACAGTTACATGTAACAACCTGTTAGACAAGCATATCTGCAAGCGATAATTTCATTTTTCTTTTCTTTTCTTTTCTTTTTAATGCAGGCTGTTCAATTTCTCTTGGGCTCTCGTGAACGACTGAATTCTCAGAACTCTGATAGTAAGGTTGAAGAGACAAATTTGCAACAGGTGGACCCTGTTCAAGTGAGTTGTAGTTTCTCAATGACAAATTACACTTCTAAGATTCCAAAATTACAAAAGTAAAAGAAAAAGGGAGGATTTTAAGCATCATAAAGCAGCAACTTGAAGGAAAGTTGATTTTGATTTGGGTGTAGCCTTTTAAAATATGTTGCATCATAATTGATTTGCCTTTCAAGGAGTGTTCTAGAGAACTTACAATACTAAGGTTTTAGCCCTTTAGATTCACTAAAGCATTACATTTGTTCAACCAATGAAAACAACTTTGGTTTTATGTGGATAATGTTTTTAGAAAGCATGCCTTCACAAAAATGCTGTCATCATCTCTTTTAATTCTTATGGAGTAATAATAAGATACCATATATATATATGACAATAATTATTCATATATGTGAAACAACATTCATGCATTCAATTTTTTACATTAGTTTTCTTTGTTAAATGCAGCCAAGAATCATGTTATTATGTGATCATGTTTTTAGTTTATAATACTTACTAATTAGCAAGTAAAAGGCTACTGAATAACAAAGGAGTAAGACCAAGTTATCAACCCTATTATTAAAACAAAAAATTGATTATTACTCTTTTATTTTCAAAAACTCATCTATAGTAAGATTCGAATTCTTTTCCACTGGGTGCCTCATCAGAAGCGAGGTCCTTTGGGGCTGTAACAAGGGCTCAAAACCTCTGTTTATTTTAGCTAAAGAAGCAGCCTCAGGAATGGTATCATTGAAAATGTATAATAATAATGGTGTTCAAATTTGATTCTCATAAAAAGAAATACTAATGGTATTAAAATTTTAAAATAGTATGTAGAAAGACAACATTTCACCTCCTCTCTTATTCTCTCTATAAAGAAAGCCTTAATAGCAGTGGGAGAAAAAAAAAAAAGAGGGAATGCATCTCAATCTTTTTATTTGACATTTTGTATCATTTGTGTACAGACAAGTTAGCTACTTTCTCTATTTTTCTGCTTTCTCTTTGTTTGTCACTCCAATCTAATTTGAAAGCTTGCAATGAGATTTTTAAAATATGATACCAACCCAAAAATGTCAAAGATATATCTATTTATTTATGATAGTACATGAATCCTAGTGCAAAGGGACAAAGAGAGGCAGAGAGTTTTCCTTTGGATTCATTTTGAGCCTAAAAGCAAAAGGAATTCTTTTTAACCTATTCTAGAAAATAAATCTAGAGCTCCTTTATATGAGACGTTCAAACATGCCTTTCCTTTTTTATATTTGTTGTATCCTCAATTTTTTTTTAAATCCTTTTTTCCGTGGATATATAAGAGTACATGTGAAAAAAATCTCAAGAATACATACACCAAATTAAGATGATAGCTGAATCTTTCAGGTTCCTTAATGTTTTTTTTTTTTTAAATTTTGACAATTTTTTTTTTTTTAATGTTTTTCGTCATCAGACATCCTTTAATTGCTTTCTCTTAAATGAAATCTGATTTTCAGTGGCTTTTTTCTTGGTTGTCTTTTGCCATTTTTTTTCTTTGCAATGAGATTTATTTCAGGTTGAATTACTTCTTGGTAAAGCATATTCAGATTGGGGCCATATCAGTGATGCTGTATCTGTTTACGACCGCCTCATCTCTAGTCACCCAGATGACTTCCGTGGTTACTTAGCTAAGGTTCCTCTCTCTCTCTCTCTCTCTCTCTCTCTCTCTCTCATTTATGTAATGAATGTACTGGCCAGATAGCTTGGAATGTTTGTTAATTTAGAACTAAGATGAAAATTATTCTTTACCAATACACCAGCATATCTCATCAAAATATGCCAATACCAGGTACGAAATGTATATGATAATGAACAAAGTATTCGGTTATAAAGATCTCAATTTATGAAACCATTGCATTGCTAGACACTTTAGTGAAGAAAAAAAAAAAAAAAATATATATATATATATATATATATAGTTAGTAATATACGGTTAAATGATTAAATTTACAATATCCCAATAGCTTAAACTTTTGGAACAATCGAAAATTTAACATAGTATTAGAGTAGAAGGTCTTGAGTTCGATTCATGTCCCTTCTACTCTACCTTCCATTTAAAATCCCATATGTTGCGCCTCACCTATTAAAAAAAAGTTTGAGCCCACACGTGAAGAAGAGTGTTAGAAGTATATGGTTAAATGATTAAATTTACCATATTCCAATAGTTTAAACTTTTGGGACAATTGGTAATTTAACATATATATTAGTAGTCATTTTGCAACTTCACCATGTTATCTAATTTTTTAAAGGAATATTTCATCAAGATTTTTTGAAATTTTAGTTTCATTTTTTTTAATGAGGGGAAAAACCCTAGATCCTAGTGTAGATTTTGTGTCTGTGTTGTGCATGTATGCTATATAGCATATGGTAAACATTGGGGTATGAGTAGTATTACAAGAATCTTACTAATAGGAGTTCTCTCTATGAATCTTCATTACTGGCGGTTCCTGCAAAATTAATCATGAAGCTTTTTAATCAAAATGGTGTGTATGTCTTTCCAAACTGATAAAACATCCAAGGTGATTTTTTATTTGTTTATATTTTATTAAAACAGAATTAGTACTTTGAGTGCATGTAGATATATGTAGATACTCTATTCTAATTGTTAAGTATTCTTTTATATATCCTGGGATCATGTGAATTGTTTCTGGATACTATATCTAAGAATAATTATGTGTTCATGCTTCTTTCTGATTTGTGTGACTACTGTTCGAATAATGCATGATATGAGAGAATAGAAACTTTCAAGAATATGGAGGAAATTGCCAATGGAAAAATAAGAACTGATTACTGATTGAATGGAGTGCACAGTCCTAAGAATGCATGCAAAATGGTTACTGACATTGTTCTTCGCAATGCATCATTGTTCTTTATTGGTTTTGATTCCCTCTTTACTGCTGGTTGATGTTTATGCTTCTAGTTTAGATATTTTGAGATGAACTGAGCTTGCATATAAATTTTATCGGTATTATTCTTCTGCAGGGAATCATTTTGAAAGAAAACGGTAAAGTTGGAGATGCAGAGAGGATGTTTATTCAGGTGAGTATGTGAATATTTATTGGCATATGCATGTATATGGAAATTCATGTACACATGTATGTATGCATCGATAATAGTGTCTTTTGAAATGCATATATGTATATTTATGTGTCAATATACATGTAATCATGTATGTGTCTATGTTCATATGTGCATTATTCTACCTCAATCGCACAAGTAATACCAGCAAGCTACAATAGGCACTACAGCTTTCTATGCTTTGTGGATGCATTCTTTTCTTTTCTTTATTATTGTTATGGTTGTTTTGTTGTGTAATTGTGGATCCATGCTGACTATTTTCCAAATATCTAATGGTAAAAGAGTTAAGGAGATTACAGCTTATGTTGACAGGTAATGAGCATGCCTGCGCATATATTTTCTATTCTACTCAAAATTATTTATTTATTTATTTTTGAACTCTCCGCTTTTGAACTAACACGGGAGGGCTTGAAGTTTAGAGCAACTCTTGAAGTGTTGGATTTTCCTAATTTGCAACTAAAATATTTTTAAGGGACTTTGATGGAATAATTGTATCTCAAATGCAAAAATCCTCACGACTTTTGACTCCTCTTTGTATAAGCAAGGTTGATTGGGTACAAGTTGAAGTTTAAAACCATGGATCTCTTTGGGAAGGGGTCACCTCGTTTTGTATCTTTTTATGTAATCGCAATGATTATCATGCTTGTGTAGAACCTTGGCACTTATATTATGTCTATATAGTACGTACACGCATTGCACACATCAAGGATGTAAGCTAGTATCTATGGCCTATGTGCAGGCACGGTTCTTTGCACCAGAGGAAGCTAAGGCACTTGTAGATCGTTACTCAAGACGGTAACTGCTGTTGTTACTGCCTTTTTTGTGCATGGTTCGTTTATAACTTAGTCTTGATGTAGTTCCATTTTGACTATTGGACTATTTATATCGGTCTCCAAAATTTTCATAAGTTCATTTAGTGTGTCTCTAGATTGTATGTACATGTATAAGGATTGGCTGATAAGGATAAAACCATTACCCAGATTTTCCATATGTACTTTACGAAATTAAATAAATCAATAGAATATGAAATTTATTTGTTATGATGATGAGGATCGAAAGAACTTAAAGATGAACATTATGTTAGGATCAGCTTTTTATTTATTTATTTTCCTGCTGCTAACCATCAGAGATTCAGTGCAATTTCAAGCCAGTCTTCCTAAAATAATGCTTCACATATAGCACAACATTACATATTTTGATTGCATAAATGCCTTTTAAAGAATTAGTGCCAGAAACATACTTAAGTTTATGACAAATGTGCCAAAAACTTAAAAACAAGAAAATAGAGGGTTTTGCTGGATATATGTTGTAAATATTGCCAAAATAAGCCAGTAAAATATTTCCTCACTGTTGTGGTCCAGTCTCAAGTCAACATTCTTAGGCCTTTTAGGAAGGGGGTTGACAATGGTACTTAGGCCTAAGCCCCTGCAATTTGCAGTAATTATCTAATGTATCATCTCTCTTGCAGTGTGGGTTCCATTCTGTGGGATTTACACATTATGAGAGAAATGATATATATATATTGAATGCATGACATGTGTTCTCTAGCATTGAACTATGCCTTGCCTAGTTTGTTGCTATGCAAGAATTGCATGATCTAGCATTTCCAACTCTTTCACTCCGGACATGGATAAATGGATTCATAAATCATCTCTCATGATTCTGTTTAGCAATGATCAGTAAGAGATAAAAAAGGACAAGGATTCTCCACCTGTGATTTATAGTATGTTAATAGAATCTCCTGCTAAATTCTCCATTTGTAATTTCAGGGTTAGGTAATTACATACATATCTTTTATCAAAGTCGTCAACAAAGAAAATTTCACAATTTCCCATTTGTGATTGGATATTATAACAACCAATTGAAACTTCCTGAATATATTCACACCATTTTTACATTATGCTTGAACATTTTGTTTTCTTTTTCTTTTTTTCCCCCTCTCAAAGGCATTTGTCTTTAAACAAGTGTACCTAATTACTCAACTACTAGTAAAAGTTTTGTACACTGGTTATAACATGTATCTTTGCAAACTAAGAAACCTCGTAATAAGTAAGAGACTGCATAAGCCATTTTGTGTCTTTCTTGTGCACAGCAACTCCTCTCCTCCTGTGAAACCATTCTTGCGGATTCTCTAGACGTCTCCACTATCTGAAAGTCTTGGAATTGCGGTAGACATGTCAACAATGAGGGGAGTCTTAGAAAGCATGCATATTAAGTAGACAAAACCAGCTAATAGTTTTTAGCATACTCTAGGGTTGCATTTGGATTTGAGGACTAGTTAAAATGGATAGAACATGTATAATATGTTAGAAACGTTTCAGGTTGGTGATGAATGTATAACCTTCGTTTTAGTTCAAATTTTAATATGGACAATTGACTCAAGTCAATATCAGGCAATAATAAATATAGCTTCAGAATTAAAATACTCAAATTCTATCCCCAGTAAGAAGACAACATAAATCAGGACATAATTTCAGGTTCTCTGTAGGGATTTCTTCAAGCATGTGGGTCATATTATATGCAGTATTATGATTTTTGCAAAGCAGAACATGCTATTCATCTAAAGCAAAGCAGAACATGCTGTTGATGTATTTAATGAATACAATACTGCAACAGCATAATTAAGTCCCATTTGACAATCTAGTAAGTGCATGTTTAAATTGAAAAAAAACTTCCCTAAGCTTTTCTTTTAGAGCTATTCTAAAGTAGAAAAAATGATTAGTTGGATAATTGCTGATGTTACTCACCCATTAGTTGTAGATGATGATTCTGACTCATCCCTCAGACTGAGTGAAACTAATGATTTTGAAAGGGACAATACAGGATCAGCCAAACCCTTGTCTTCATGGAAGTTGTAGAAACACTTCCGTTCCATGGCATCATTGACTAATTTCTTCCAAATAGTGTTCTTTTTAGTTAAAGTTGCTTCATTTCCCAATATCCAAAGGCAATACCTGCAAAGTGAGACCATGCCTATTAATGGCAGAAACCACTAGAGCCTCAAAGCAAGTTTTCGCAGCGCCATAGTGAAGTTTATACTTTATACATTATCTGTTACCTTGCACGTGTTAGTGCCACGTTTGTTCTTTGATGATTTTTAAGAAAACCAACTATTCCATTCTTATTACATCTGACGGTAGAGATAATTATCACATCCTCCTCACCACCCTGGAACCCATCAACAGAGCGAACACTAATGGAGAAGTCATCATTAGAATCTGCATTGTACTTCTTCACCATCTCTCCGATTGCAAAAACTTGAGCCTTGTATGGTGAGATGATACCAACTCTAATCTTCTTCTTTGTGCGAACTGATTCTTTAGGAGTGAAAGGAGAAACGAAAAAAATGAGATTTATGGAACACATTAGCTTGTTGATGATCAAGCTAACCATAACTAACCTTCCTAGCAAAACATTTTGCCAAAATTGAGACTAGGATTAGTTGCTACTTTAGACATACCTTTGAAAAGGCTTGAAACTATCTCAGATGCCACAGCCGCCTCAGCCATATTTTTCAGACTATGGCTGTTATCGAATTCTTCTTTTCCATGTGCTACATTTATAAAAGAGTAGGAGCCATACATCTTCCCTTGAAGGAAACGCCTCTCGTAGCTTCTTCCTTTGACATTGTGGCCATCCAAAATATGATTTTCATAGAACGTCCTATTTGGGAATAAGCTTATGGATGGATGCATCCTATGCTGGACATTAAGAAGGTGTTTCTTGTGTCCTATCAATACCAGCCTCTGGAACAAACTTCTTCCAATTTCAGCTTCCTCAGAAATCTAGTAATAAAAAAATAAGGATGTTACATTGTTACAGTGATAATTCATAAAAACAATCAAGGACAGCAAAATATAACCATAATAATAAAACTTTAAACCTTGCTTTGAACCATCGCAGGCAGTTGATGTTCATCCCCAATGAGAATAGCATGGCGGAGGCCAGGAAGCTGTAAAGGAATGGTTGATTCACATTCCTTAAGCTGAGCAGCTTCATCTATAACCAGTAGTTCCAGATCAGTCTTTACTTCATGCACTTTAGCAGAGCTTGATACAGTGCAGAAAATCAGACAAGAATTTTTCAGGCAGAATTTTTTTATACCATGCTCGTTTTCAAAATTTGGAACATGGAATTTTTGAGAAAGTGATATGAGGATAAGAAGGCACTCATTTCTCACAATACTCAACTCCCTTAAGTGACCAAGTCCGCTGCCTACATTTTTTCTGAAGACTTTCTCTAATAACACTTTATCAGTAGCACAAACAGCACACAACAAAGTTTCCAGAGATTTGAGAAGATCAAGAGCTTTGATCATCTTCTTTACCACTTCTAATGAAATAAAAGAAGTAGGTAAGTGTGTATATAAATTTTCCATAAAAAATGTCAGACGCTTTGAAATGCATTTGAATCTCTTCTGTACGAACTCCACAAATGTCAAAGGGTTATCACATTCATTGGCTGCCTCTCCATACAAATGATATTGCTGTTTAGGTTCGTTGAGCAAAGTAATCATTGATAGTAATGTATCTTTCCAACCAGTTGATGAAAGAAGGCATTCATATAGTATAGTAACTCGGTTATCAAGGAATACATCAAGAAGGTCATGACGATCACCAATCTTCATCCGCTCCCCATTTCCAAATAAAAGTATATCTCCAAGCCCATAAGTATCATACTCAGGTGAGTCTGTCACATTCTTTAGAAGCCGCCGGGTCACTTCCAAAACGGCAGTATTAGTCGGGGCACAAGTAAGAGTTCTGCATTTCATTCTTAGTAGATATAATAGTAAATAACCAACTGTCTTGGTTTTCCCGGTTCCCGGAGGACCCCATATTAGCTTGACAGTATTCTGATGATTGCATTTCCTAGTTTCCAAACAGCTAAGAACTGCAGCTTTCTGGGAGTCATTTAAATCAGAGGAGCTGATTCTGGACCTCACATCTGCATAGGTAGTACTGCAATTGTTTTCAGAAATGCACGAAGTACAAATTTTAGCTGCCTACAAGAAGTTAAAAAAAAAAGTCACTAAGAATTATTTCCAAAAACATTAATATGCAACACTAAAGTAAACTATGATTAAAATTCTTACAGCAGAGTTTGGTTGCAGCACTTTTCCAATGATATCTAAGTTTTTTCCTTCCAGCTGAGAGTTCAATGCTCTCCATATACGGATATTTGTGTTCATGTTTATCAGGCAAATAGCATAAAAAGTTTCCCTCTTCTCCTTCTCTTGTTCTTCAGCCAAGATGGGCTTTGAGGCTAATATTGTAAGAATATTGTTGACTTTCACCTTTTGAACAAAAGCAACAATTAAGGGTCTGTTGGGTCTGTCTAAATCCTTGTATTTTGGTCTCACATTTGTCAAGGCAATGATGTCTCCAACCACAGGTTCATATCCCCCATTCTTCTGCAATCCACTCTCTCTTTTAAGTGTAACACGGTAAAAAAAGTCTTTGGGTGGTTTAAAATTCTTGGTTTGTTTGAATGACGATATTTCACACCTAGGCGCTAGATGCAGTGTTGACATGCGTGATAACAAGTCAGCATGTGTTTCCTCAATAAGTGGATAAGTGAATGAAGTCATGTATTCTGTTGTTGAGGAAAATTTAAGTGGGATCTGTCTCACCTGTTAGTGAATCATTTCAGGGTTAGGACTGCAATTTTGAGAGGAAAGTTTAGTACGTGTACAAGTGTGATCAACATGATTTGAACATGCAAGGCTCTGTATCTCTGCTAGGAAATGGGAACATAAAGAAATAATATGTAACCGCATCCAAATCAATATATATATAATAAAAAGTAAAGACCTCATGCGGCAGTGCATGAGGTTCTGCCAAGTGGTGCTCTACTTTTACATTTAGCATTTTCTTTACCTCTTTCATTAATTTTTTTTTACTGTCACCTAAAAGTTCATATTAACTTATTTTACTATTATCTCATTAATATCTTATTAATTGCCTAAGCTTACACCACACACTATTTTAGCATACCCACTATTTTAGTTTTTTTTTTTTTTTTTTTTAAAAAAACAAAAAAACAAAAAAGTAAGGACTAATAGTAATAAGGTTCTATCAAGTGGCGCATTCTATGCAAAGAAAATTAAAATATTCTCTAGATAAGAATAAATTAATTATTGACTTTTTGGTTCAATGTTTTAAGACTTTTCTAATTAAAAAATAAATATTATTTGTATCATTTAGTTCAATGTTTCAAGATTTTTTATCTCTCACACATACACACAAACTTCTTTGCATTTTAATTCATAATTTTCACCTCTTGCACTTCTATCCCTTTATATATACCTAACCATAACCCTTTAAGCCATCCCATGTTAAATATACACAGACAAAAAACGATGTCATTTACCTTCAATCTTTCAATGGCACCTACCTAGCTTTAACATTGTTATTTCATTTAATCATAATCCGTATGAGTTGCCTACAACCAAGGAAAGGGGGGCTTTCATTTTATATTGGGTGACAACATACGGCAATTACTATTTTGATGTTAAGGTTGGACATTGTGAATTTGTGGTTTTTGTTAATGATGTAATTGATCATGGGTGTTTAGTATGTGTATTTGTTTTTAGAATTAAGAAGAAAGAGAAAGACACATTCTATATAAACTTTTATTCTATAATATTCCTCCAAAATTTTATTTATTTTTCATCATTGCAATTGACTATTTATAATGGATATATGTGTAAAATTTACAACATTTTTTTTTTTTAATAATAGACTCATTACAAATAAAGTTCTATAATAATTATGTTATAGTATTTATACAACATTCTCCAAAACCATTTTATATAAAATATGACAACATTATCCGTGCATCGCACGGGTAACTTACTAGTTATCATCAAATTTTGTGCCAGCTGGTCTAAGTATATAGAAAAATCAAGTCACAATATTGGAACTCTGTATTTGATGTTATACACTATATAATCACAACAAGTTCTTGGTTTTCCCAATAGTTGCATGAGAAGATATAAGAAAAGAAGAGGGGGGAAAGAAGAAGAAAAAACAAATGAACAAAGACTTAACCTACAATTGTGAAATTAATGTTACGCCAACTTTTATTTTTTATTTTTTTATATAAGATAAAATTTCTACTTTAGTCTAATCTAAGTGTATATGTGTGTGAAGTTCCCTCCTAGAAACTTGAACCTGGCCCTTGGCCCCCACATCTCACAAGCATTTATACCAACTGTGGAGTGATCATTGTACTAAGGGTGTACGGTGTACACCAACTTGACAACATACTTTCTATTGGTATACAAAAACATAAAATAAATTAATGATTAATACCCCATTTGGTCAGATGTGACATTCATCTTGTTATCCTCATATTTTTTTGACATTTGGCTAACTAAAAAACTTTAATGAAATCAATAATACTCTACAATCTCCGTGTGTTACAACTTAATTTCGTACAATGAAGAGGGTGGTGAGAGCTTTATGGTGGACAAACCTGGTTTTTGTAAAGATTCTCATTGCGAACATCTTCAATAGACCAAGAGAGTACCAAATCTATTAAGAGTCGACCTGGAACTTCTTTCTTCTCCACCGCATTCTTCTCCATTCTGTCAGTTCCTTCTTCTCAAAATCTCTCTTCTGTATAGTCAGTCAATGGCCAAAATGTCATACACCCTTCAAAATAGAGATTATGAAGGTTAGCTTAGCATCAAAGGAACCAACTTGGAAGAAGTTACCCTATGGAAAGACCAACATAGAGGCTATTATGTAAGAAAGAAAAAGTGAGATTCCTAACATATATGCTTTTGGCTTATATGAGCTTCCATAACTTCCTTGTAAAGGTTAGAAAAAGCATATGAACGTACACAACAAGATTAAAAGAAAAACGTTAGAAAAGAATAAAAAATAGAAAAGAGTGTAAAAGAAGGCATTGACTTGAAGTCAAATAAAAGTGACCCAAGTGGGTATGCAAATTCCCTTTGTTTCCTGCCTTCGTCCTTAATCCTTGCACAAACGGTATTCGATTCTCTGTACATACATGCAACTACAATGCAATAGTGCAATACTCTTCTATGAACGTCCCAAATTTTGTAACTAACAGTAACATATATTGTACACACTAGTCGCAGTCTCACGCGTTGCGTGTGATAATATTATTGTTTTAGTATGACATTTTATATATATAATTATGTTAGCCTATGTAAATGTTTTCTTATTTCTAGTTCACTTGTAATCAAAATGAAGGAATGCTTTATTATTTCTAAATGAAAATTTTATATTGGCTTCTCTACCTTTTAATTAAGCTATAATATTGTTAGATTTGTTTGATCTATATACTAATTTGTATTCTAATATTACTAAAAGCTTTTTCTTATATATAATTTTATTAGTATACTTGTATTTATATATTGATTTATTGATTTGTTTGAGCATGCTCTATAATTGTTGCTGAGTCGTATAACTTAAATAGTTGAGTGTGAGTTGTATCTTGATCTCTTTTGCAACTTTAGTATACAAATATACAATGTCTACATAGATGATGAACTGAATAATGATGATTAGGATGGTGGTTATAAGAACCCTAGAATGAGAATAATTAAAATGTTCACTTCACCTTAATATTCATCTTGTTTTTGGATTTCATATTTTAGTTAGCTAGTTTCCATTTGATAACTTATTTTGGATTTTAAACTTGGAACTTGAAAAATATTTCCATATGCGTTAATAAATATTTTGGTATTTAGTTGCTAATTAAACATTTATTGAACTTTTTAGATACATTGGATCAAAACTTAAATATATTTGTTTCATTAGTATAGATATAGCAATGTATGGCATGCAAATTGCATCATAAGATGCAAATCTTTGTTTTTTTATGGATAAATTCAAAATTTACATGATTATTCAACGTACAAAATCATTATCAATGTGTAAAAATATGTAGGATTTTATGATATAAGATCTGATTCTACGATCCACGATCCACAATGCCACCCACCTCTCACAATCCTAAGTAGGATCTCAATTTTGACAACCTTGATTAGATGATATATATATATATATATATATATATATATATATATATATATTGTAAGTGCACAATTGTACCCGGACCCACAAACGAATGTTGGGCTCAGGCCCAATAAGCATTATACAATAAAACTTGTAGAGTATGTGTTTGAAATCTAGGTTCGGGATGTTGGAAGTTCAATTAACAGGTTATTAGAATTGTTGCAATCCAAGCAAATGATGAACGAATATGACAAATAGATCTCTTCGAACGTAAGCCGAGGACGATTCGTATAAGTGTTCTCCTTCTAGGCCAATGTTTACAATCCTTAGTTCCTATTTTTGTTTAGCAGAAAGGTCTGGATCCTCTTCTCTTTCCTTTCTTGCCTCCTTATATACTTCTTCTTCACTGGCTCCTCCATGTGTCATACAAATCTTCCCTTTAGATACTTGTCCCATCTGCTACCTTCTTGAAGTTTTCAAACAATAGCAAGAAGGCTGAACTCTACTGTTCAGAGGTCATTTCCCCATTAATGCGGCCAGGGAGGTAGGTGCAAGGTCTTTAATGTGGAGGTTGCAGCCTTTTCTTTAGATATTTCTCTCACGTCCTTGCTTCTAGAAGGTGCTTGGATCACCCTCTTACCCATTAGCTTTCTCCAGAACTGTGCCTTTAACCTTCTTAGCAAGTCCTAGGGTCATCAGCGGTCTTGTCTGAGGAGACATTCATCCTCGAACAACTCCTCGGACCTCTGCAGTGTAGGCTGACTCGTGGGCTTAGAGGCCTAATGACAAAAACAAACTGGTACCAATTGATCAAGCCCAAAGCCCATTTGTTCATTTAATAGCTCTTACCCCCTACAATAGCCCCTCAAAACTTTATTTTTCTCTCCCATCTGAGGAGAAAGATAGAGTTTTGAACCAAATAGTACACATTCCACATGCTCTGTAGACTGCCACATGTGTGGGGATCCTTTCGTTTCCCTACAAATGCCGTTTGACGCTTCGAAGCCCGGAACGCGCGCATTTATGACCACAAGTTACATCCTGTTCCTCACGTTCAACAGTGAGATAAACATCCAACGGTCCAGGTCGCCCCCTAAAAATTTGAGCGAGACAAATCTAATTTCGAGGTAGCCTCCCGCACGTCAAAATGCTTGGAAACCCGCGCCTTCATTCATTTCTTCAGAATTCAATCATATCAAAGTATCAATCATCACCTTTTCTCTCCAGAAACTCGTGAAGACTTGCATAACCAAATCTCGTAAGTTCTTGCTTTCTTTGCCCCTCCCTTCTCAGATTCTATTTTCAGCTCCACTCTAAACTTCTTTTCTTCTTTAAACTCACATTTTTGCTTCTCTTAGATGGGTAGATTGAAGTGCCTAGTTAATACCGATACTGGGATGGAAGGTTTTAGAGCCAAATACCAGATTCCCAATGACGTAGGTCTAAAATACTGCCCAGTAGAAGCCGTAGGTGGCACTAGGAAAACGGGAGAAGTAATCCTTCCCATGATCGCCTTCATAGAAGGTGGAATGACTCTCCCTATAAGAAATGTGACTAGGGAATACCTTCGTAACCATAGGCTATGCCCAGACCAGTGCGCACCAAACGTGTTTAGGGTCTTAGGTAGTGTGGATGCTCTGAACGAGCAAATGGGCCTAAACCTCACATGGCACGATGTTGCCTTTATGTACGAGTGCCACAAACTCAAGAATGTAGGGTATTACATTAAGTCGCAGTCTAGTGTAGTTAGGTTGATTTCCTGTCTGTCTAAATCCAACAAAGGTATGAAGGACGACTACCTCATCGCCTCAGAAAATTGGTACGACGGTCCTCACTGCCTAGTTGAATGGGGAGAACCAGGTGTGACTTCTTAGAAATTAGATTTACTAACCCGTAATTCAATCCTGCTACCTTCTACTGCTTTAATTCTTATTGCACACTATTGCTGCTGGTCTTTATGTTTATTATTAAACTGACCAATTTTGTCTCCTCGGATGTCTCTTCTTACAGATAAAAACACATACATCCACGCTTGAGCTTCTGCAACGTTGCTGACTTAAATCGCATCCTCCGCTCAGAAATCTTCGTAAGTGAAGATTTATAAGTGAGAGTAGCACATTTGATATTAGGATACAATTCTATATCAGTGGACTTCCAGGAGATAGAAAACGCTATCATCGCGGGAGATAAGCGACATAGGAGGATAAACGTTGCAAGACCGGGCTTCCTCTCCGACCATAATCTTCCCGACGATCCCAACACCATCCTATACACACGCCCTGCTGCTGCAGTTCCACTCTCGGCGCACTCCTAGACAACTGCTGTCTTAGAAGAGCAAGCGTCCTCGCTGCACTCGTTAGACGAGGAGATAGACCAGTTTCAACTTGAGGACGTCAGAAGACCTCAAAGAAACCCGTTTGTCATTCTCTCGGACGAGGAGAACGAGCCTGCAGAGACTTCGGGGATAGGAGGTTTGATAGTTGCCCGCCCCGACTCCAGCTTTGAAGAGGAAGAGATGGACGCTCTCAAGGGATTAATGCACAAGAGGGGCGAGAGAGTCGCCAAAAAGGGAGCAGGTGGGTCACAAGTCCCGCCGTCCTTGCCCCCACCCCCTCCTCTATTTAATCCTAAGCCTCCCGTTGCAAAGCCTAAGAAGAAGAGGAAGGGTGAGGCCGAGGAGGCTGATGGGGAGAGGCAAAAGAAGCAGAAGCAACAACAACAACAACCCCAGCAGCAAAGACCTGACAAAGGCAAGGGGCGTGCCTCGTCAGTGGAAAGCGAGGAGATTAGGGATCTTGTCGAAGTGCGCCGTGCACCGGCTAACTGGTCTCCTGAGCTTAAGTTGGACGGGGCACCTATCTCCAGCCAGTCCAACATCAGGATGTTCCAACAAGGCCATGCTTTCCACCTGGCCAATGCCTTGGAACGTCATCTCCTGCTGCCCAAGGGCATGGAAGCCTTGGAAAAAATGAACCAGTCCCACCTGTTCCTTTCGCTAAAAAGGGACTTGGTCTTGGTAAGTTTTTAAATCTTATCTTCACCATATTTTTCCATCGCACCTAACTGTTAGGAGACATTTTTATGCGTTTGACCTTTTGATTATCTGTCATAGGCCATCTAGGAAGTCTTTGTTGCCGAGAAGTTTGTGGAGGATTCTCGGAAGAAGGCTGGACTGGAATTGGAGCTTTGGTTGGAGATCGAGAAGTCCCTAGGCCAGGCTCTCGCACAAAATGAGAAGCTCACCACGCAGCTGGCAGAGCTAAAAAGGGAAAAGGATGGTGCCGAGGCTAGCTTGAAGACGATGAAGACCCAGGTGGAGGGGCAACGCAAGCTTCTTCGTCAAAAGGATGAAGAGTTCTTCAAAGCTCAGCAGGAGCACTTCGACTTGAAGAAGGAGCTTGCAAAGATGAAGGATAAGGCCCGCACCTTCAAGGACTCACTAAAGGCCGCAAAGAAGGCTGCCTACAAGGAAGGGGTAGCGGCGACAAAAGACCAGCTAACAGAGGAGTTCGCCGTGCTGTGCCGAGAATACTGCCAGCAAGTCTGGGGGGAAGCCTTAAATGTCGCAGGGGTTCCTTCAACTTCCAAGCTGAGGAAGCCCGAGAATGTTTGGCTTCCCCTTGACATACAGGAGATAGAATAACTTCCTCCTGTCGCCCCTGCCCTCGAGATAGCTCCTTCACTGCCCTCTCCTATGATCCCAGAGCCTATTCCTACTCCTATAGAACCTTCGAGTTCCAATAAAGAGAAGGAACAGGACGAAGGTGCTGAGAAGGTCACAAGCCACAGCACCGAGCCCATCGTCCCTCCACCAGCAGCAACAAACAAAGGAAAACAAGCACAATCCTTCTTTGAAGTGGAGCTGAAGAACACCGAAGCTGGCAACACTTCCGAACAAGACCCTCATTCAAAAGTTTAGGACTGAGCCTAGGACTTTTCCCTCTCCTTTTTTTTTTGGTTATGACGCAAAGACTTTTTTGTAATGTACATTTAGAAGTAATTAATGAAAGATTGTCTTGTTTAATATCCACTTGAATTGTACTTTTTAGAATAAGAGTTCTTATCAGCATAAAAAGATAAATGAGTGGAACAACTAACTCCACGTTCAATATCTGAACTATCATAGCTTAGAATTCTCATCAGCACAATGATGCACAACTGATGTCCTAACTTAGAATTCAATTTGAGGCGTAAAGTAATCAAAATACTTCATCAACATCTCAACATTAATACGACATGGATTTTTTGCTAGCATTTCTAAAGTAAAGTGTTCAAGAACCTGACATAAACAAACTTTGTCTTAATGGTAAGTTCGACTTCAATTTGTACGAGGTATGTGGGCTGAGAACCATACATATCAATTTGATACTTAGAATCTGTAACTTGAAACGTTAATTTCACCAAAGTATGAGGTCCGAGGACCCTGCATTACCAAATTTCTGTTTGATACTTAAAAATTTGTAACTTAAGATGTTAATTTCCCCAAAGTAGAAGGTCTGTGGACCCGACATAACTAAGATTCTGTTTAACAAATGATAAGACATCAATTTCCACAAGGCATGTGGTCCGAGGACCATGCACGTCCAAGTTTCTGTTTGATACTTAATAATAGTAACTTAAGATGTTAATTTCCCTAAAGTAGAAGGTCTGTGGACCCGACATAACTAAGGTTCTGTTTAACAAATGATAAGACATCAATTTCTACAAGGCATGTGGTCCGAAGACCATGCACATCCAAGTTTCTGTTTGATACTTAATAATAGTAACTTAAGATGTTAATTTCTCCAAAGTAGAAGGTATGTGGACCCAACATAACTAAGGTTCTGTTTAACAAATGATAAGACATCAATTTCCACAAGGCATGTGGTCCGAGGACCATGCACATCCAAGTTTTTGTTTGATACTTAATAATTGTGAGAGATAAACCCAAATACATGTTCATAACTTGAAATACGAACGATAAAAGTGCTTTTTATTAATAATAATAATACCTTCGAAGGTTTTTTACATTCCATAGACGTTGTACAATCTTTTCATCTAGATCAGCTAGTCGATATGACCCTATGCCTACTGTAGAAATGATCCGATATGGTCCTTCCCAATTCGGTCCTAGCTTTCCCCAAGCTGGGTTTTTGGTAGTACCCACAACTTTTCTCAACACCAGATCCCTATGCGCAAGTGGCCTTAGCTTCACATGGGCAACATACCCTCATTTAAGCTTTTGCTGATAATAAGCTATTTGGACCATGGCGGCCTCTCGCCATTCCTTAACCAAATCCAGGCTTTTCTCCAAGAGGCCGTCATTATCTTCTGGACTAAAAGAACTCGTCCTTAGCGTGGGGAAACCAGATTCTAAAGGTATCACTGCCTTAGCCCCATAAGTCATAGAGAATGATGTCTCTCTAGTGGATCTGCGCGGCGTAGTTCGATACGTCCATAAGACATGTGGTAGCTCCTCTACCCATCTACCCTTCGCGTAATCCAGCCTCTTCTTGGGTCCACTGACTATAACCTTGTTAACAGCCTCGACCTGCCCATTTCCCTGAGGATAAGCTGGGGTAGAGTATCTGTTTATGATGCCCATATCACTACAATACTTCCTAAAAGCTCTACTGTCAAATTGTACGCCATTATCTGAAACAAGTGTGTGTGGTATTCCAAATCTAGTTATTATATTCTTCCAAATAAACTTCTTGTAGTTGATATCTCGAATATTTGCTAAGGGCTCTGCTTCGACCCACTTGGTGAAGTAGTCGGTTCCTACGAGTAGCTACCTTTTGTTCCCCACAGCCCTCAGAAAAGGCCTTACAATATCCAATCCCCATTGAGTGAAAGGCCAAGGACTGGTCAAAGGATTAAGGACTCCCCCAAGTTGATGAATGTTAGGAGTGAACCTTTGGCACTGGTCACACTTTCTTGCGTAGTACTGAGCTTCCCTTTGCATATTGGGCCACCAATATCCCTGAGTCAGAGCTCTATGGGCCAAGGACCTTCCCCCAGTATGGCTTCCATAAATTCCCTCATGCAATTTTTCCAAAAGTGTCTCCGTTGACTCAGGGTGTACACATAACAAGTATGGTCCAGAGAATGAGCGTTTATACAATTTCTAATCTTCGGACAGCCAGAAACGAGGCGCCTTACGATGAATCTTATCTGCCTCTGACTTGTCATCGGGAAGAATGTCGCTTTTCAGAAAAGATACCACAGGGTCAATCTAACTAGGCCTGGGCCTTATCAAATGGATATGAACGGCACTTGCAGTGGTCCGAGTCGGCTCTAGTAAGTCTTCGACGAGGATAATCCTAGGAAAACACTAAGCCGAGGATGTCGCCAAGGTGGCCAATGAGTCTGCATGTGTGTTTCCACTTCTAGAAACGTGAGAAAGGATAAAAGAATCAAATTCAGATTGTAAATGTTTGACCTGGGTTAAGTGCTCTTGCATTCTCGGATCCCTAGCATCCATGGTCCCCGTCACTTGGCTGACCACTAACTGAGAATCCGAGAACATATGAACTTCCTTTCCCCTCATTCTACTCACCATGTTCATGCCGACCAAGACCGCTTCGTACTCAGCCTCGTTATTGGTTGCCGAGAACGCTAACCCCAACGATTTTTCGAAGACAATTCCCTCAGGGGATACCAGTACAAGTCCGACACCAGACCCCCTCTGGTTGGCTGCTCCATCAACGGACACCTTCCAAATTGGAGGCCCTTTATGAATGATCATGCCAACTGATTTTTCATCTATGTGTAATTCCTTCTCGTTTTCTTTTAACAATGGTTCAACAAACTCTGCCACCAAATCCACCAGAACTTGGCCCTTCACCGAGGTGCGTGGCTTGTATTTGATGTCAAAAGCTCCTAGAATAGTTCCCCACTTAGCTACCCTTCTAGAGTAGTTAGCACTGTGTAACACTAACTTGAGAGGCAATTGGGTTAAAACCACAACGGTGTGGGGTTGGAAATAATGAGGAAGATTTCGCGTGGCATGGACTACGGCCAAAAGTGCCTTCTCTAAAGGCAAGTAACGCATCTCAGCTTCATTCAAGGATTTGCTGACGTAATAGACTGGTCTTTGTACCCCACCGTCGTCCCCCACAAGGACCAGGATGACTGCATGGATGGCCACTGCTAAGTATGCAAATAGGACTTCATCAATCTCTAGTCGAGACATGATGGGTGGCCGGGAAAGGTATTCCTTAAGTTGCTGGAAAGCTAAAGCGCACTCCTCGGACCATTGGAACCCTTTCCATTTATTTAACAGTTAAAAAAAAGGCCTGCACTGGTCAGCTGACCGAGAGATAAATCTGCTAAGAGCGGCAATCATTCCCGTCAACTTCTGAACTTCCTTTGGACTTCGAGGTGGCTGTAAGCTTTGGATGGCTTTGACTTGCGCCGGATTCACCTCTATCCCCCTGTGAGTCACCATGTAGCCTAGGAACTTTCTGGAACCCACCCCAAAAGAACACTTTGAGGCGTTAAGGCGCAGCTTGTACCTCCTAAGTATTTGAAAGGTTTTGTCCAGATCTTTCCTATGCATAGGTATTGTCTTACTCTTCACTACCATATCATCCACATATACCTCAATGGTCTTTCCAAGTTGCGACTCAAACATTCTAGTCATCATCCTTTGGTAAGTAGCCCCTGCGTTCTTCAATCCGAACGGCATCACTTTATAGTGATAGTTCCCCGTTGGAGTGATGAATGCAGCCTTCTCTTAATCATCCGCCGCCAATGAAATTTGGTGATAGCCCTGGAAGGCATCTAAAAAGCTCATCCGAGGATGTCCAACCGTGGCATCCACAAGCTGATCAATACGTGGCATCGAGAAGGAGTCCTTTGGGCAAGCTTTGTTCAAATCTATGAAGTTCACACATACTCTCCACTTTTCGTTCTTCTTTTTTCACCACAACTATATGCGTCAGCCACTCTAGGTAGAAAACTTCTTTAATAGCTCCAGCCCTCTTGAGCTTGAGCACTTCTTCTTTAACAGCCTCGGAGTGCTCTTTGGAGGAACGCCGAGGTGACTGCCTCTTAGGAACAAAGGCAGGGTTGACGTTTAAATGATGACAAATGAAGCTTGGGTCGACCCCCGGAGCCTCATAGGGACAGTCGATGTTGTCCTTCAAAAACTCCACCAATTCCATCTTCTCTTGGTGTAGTAAACGTATGCCAACTTGAAAGAACCTTTCAGGATCATCGGCTATTAGAAACTTCTCCAAATCTTCACACATGGCTTCCTCTGCTTTCATCGCATTGGGCGCATCCAGAGTCGTTAATTGCTATAAGTCCTTCACAACCGTGGCCGAGGACTCTGATTTAGCTTGATACAGTACCGCAGCCGATATGCATTGCCTTGCAATGACCTGGCTACCAAGGATTTCTTCGGTGAATCCCCCCGAGGGGAATTTTAATTTAACATGCAAAGTTGACGAGACAGCACCCAAAGCGTGTAACCAAGGCCTGGCAAGGATGGCCGTGTATGGAGAATACGCATTAACCACAATAAAATCCACCTCGACCGTCTCCGAGCTAGACTGTACAAGCAATCGAATTTGCCCCCTTGGTACGACCTTCCCTTCAAAGCTTATTAGCGGCGAACCATAAGGAGTGAGATCCTCCAGTTTCAACCTTAGCCCTTTAAATAAATCAGGGTACATAATGTCTGCACTGCTACCTTGATCGATCATCGCCCTTTTGACGTCGTAATTCCCTATCTGCAGAGTGACCACCAGGGCGTCATCATGGGGCTGGATGGTTCCAATCTTATCCTCGTCCGAGAACCCTAGGACCGGCACATTCCCTTTAATCCTCTTCGGTTTCGCGCTTGACTCCTCGGCCTGGAAGTGCGAAACTGCCATCACTCTGGTGGGACAGGAACCGGTCCTGCCAGGTGCAGCGAAGATAACGTTAATCGTTCCCAAGGGCGGCCGAGATGAGTTGTTCTTTTGATTATTTGAGCCGGATTGACTACCCTGCCCGTTAGGCTGGTACAGGTGCTGCTTTAGTTTCCTTTCGCTAACAAGCTGTTCCAGATGGTTCCAGAGAGTCTGAAAATTCTCGGTAGTATGACCCACATTCTGGTGGTATTGGCAAAAAAGATTCTGGTTCTGCTTCGTGGGGTCTCTTGCCATCTTACTAGTCCATCTGAAGTAGGGTTCTTTGTGGACTTTCCCCAGTAGCTGATATACTAGTTCTCGAAACATAGTATTAACTGTTTGGGGAGTAGCTGAGCCAGACTGCCCAGAGTAATCTCTCCTCGGCTTATTGTTGTGATACCTATCTGACTTGAAATCCCTTTTCTCCTGCGGGATAACCTTCGCCTTACCCTTACCCTACTGTTGATCTTCTTCGAACCTTTTGTACTCGTCTATACGGTCCATGAGGCGACGTACACTCCTTACGGGCTTCTTGGTCAAGGACTTCCTCAAGTCATGATCAGTGGGAAGGCTCACTTTAAAAGTATTGATCGCCACTTCATCAAAATCTCCATCTATCTTGTTGAACATCTCCCAATATCTATCGGAGTAGGCTTTCAATGTCTCCCCATCCCTCATGGCCATAGATAACAACGAGTCCAATGGACGAGGAACTCTACTACATGTAATGAACCGAGAAGCGAATGCCCTAGTGAGTTCTCCGAACGAACCGACAGACCTCGACTTTAGCCCATTGAACCATCTCATAGCGACAGGTCCCAAGCTAGAAGGAAAGACTTTGCACATCAAGGTTTCATTGTGGGAATGCACCACCATCCTCTGATTAAAGTGGCTCACATGTTCCACCGGGTTTGTTCGGCCATTATAAATGGTGAAGGTGGGCTGGGTGAACCACCTAGGGAGCCTTCCATTCTCAATCCTGTGTGAAAATGGCAATTTGGAGAGCTAGTGCAACGCTCGGCTCATAGCGTCATTCCCCAAGCTCCTAGAGGGGAGCTTCCTACGCCTGCGATCCAGTAGGTCATCCTCGTCGCAAGAGGAGGTTTTGCTGAGGGACGTCCAGGACCTTGAACTGTAACTGCTTCTCCGGGATTCCTTTGAAGAAGGATTGGATGGAGGTGAAGCTTGCCTTCTTCTGATACGGCGCAGCTTCTTCTTGAGGTGGTCAATCTCCCTCTGCATGGCCTTGGCATCATCCTTGTGGGAGGCGCTGCCTCCACCGCGCGCATGGCTCACGCCAGGATATACAGTATGAACGCTTCCCTCTCAATCCCTCCGGCGCTCAAGACGCTCAAAAAGATCTTCGGGCTGCGATCCTTGAGATTCTGCGTGATGCAAACCCAAGCCTGCCATGATGTTCCAATTCCTCCAACACTAGATTCCCACAGACGGCACCAATTGTAAGTGCACAATTGTATCCGGACCCATAAACGAATGTTGGGCTTAGGCCCAATGAGCCTTATATAATAAAAACTTGTAGAGTATGAGTTTGAAATCTAGGTTCGAGATGTTGGAAGTTCAATTAACAGGTTATTAGAATTGTTGCAATCCGTGCAAATGATGAACAAATATGACAAATAGATCTCCTCGGATGTAAGCCGAGGACGATTCGTATAAATGTTCTCTTTCTAGGCCAATATTTACAATCCTTAGTTCCTATTTTTCTTTAGCAAAAAGGTTCGGATCCTCTTCTCTTTCCTCTCTTGCCTCCTTATATACTTCTTCTTCACTAGCTTCTCCACGTGTCATACAAATCTTCCCCTTAGATACTTGTCACATCTGCCACCTTCTTGAAGTCTTCAAACAATAGCAGGAAGGCTGAACTCTACTATTCAAAGGTCATTTTCCCATTAATGCGGTCAGGGAGATAGGTGCAGGGTCTTTAATGTGGATGTTGCAGCTTTTTTCTTAGATCTTTCTCCCACGTCCTTGCTTCTAGAGGGTGCTTGGATCACCCTTTTACCCATTAGCTTTCTCCAGAACTGTGCCTTTAACCTTTTTAGCAAGTCCCAAGGTCATCAACGGACTTGTCTGAGGAGACATTCATCCTCGAACAACTCCTCGGACCTCTGCAGTGTAGGCTCACTCGTGGGCTTAGAGGCCCAATGACAAAAACAAACTGGTACCAATTGATCAAGCCCAAAACCCATTTGTTCATTTAATAGCTCTTACCCCACCCCCCCCCACACACACACACACACACACACACACACATATATATATATATATAATCTGCTATTCAAATTAAGAATTCTCCATCATATGTTACTCTTTAAAGATATTATTAGCTATAAAAATGGTACTTTTGGTTTATGAGACAAGATTAACAAAACGATATTTATATATAGTTATATCTAGACGATGTTGCAATGTCATGATGGATAAGTTGGTCTTATTTTACTATATAATCTAAGTAATCATGTATCTTATGAATTTGAAGACTTATATTGCAAGATGTATTCATATGTTCATATGGTGAAAAAAAAAATTTTTTTTTTTTTCATTTCATTTTATTTTATTTTATATTTCCAATTTATGATATATGATTTATTGATTGTGAGAAAAAAAGAAAAAAGAAAAAAAAAAGATATCAATCTATGTTGTGGAGAAAAATATATCTATAAGAGTTGATTCGCATACAAATTTATAGTATACATGGTTATAAGTTAGTATAATAGTTCTCACACTATAAAATAAAAAGACAACTTTTTTTTATTGCATTGTGTTTTCATACATATCTTACCATATATAATATCCTACTACAAATATATATTATGTTACACTAAAAAAAACTTCTAATTTAAAACATTATTTCAAATAACACATATGGAGTTTTAAAAAATATACAACCTAATATTTTTATATATATATATATATATATATATATATATATATATAATATCCTACTACAAAATATATTATGTTACACTAAAAAAACTTCTAATTTAAAACATTATTTCAAATAACACATATTGAGTTAAAAAAATTATACAATCTAATATATTAATTCAATAATAATAATAATAATAATAATAATAATTGAACATATGGAGGATGTGGTTGAATTTAAATGTTGAATAAAATAATGTGAGAAGAAAAAAAGTCAAAATAAAAGATATAACAATAAACACCAAATTAATTATCTCTAAATAAATACCAAATTATCCAAATCATGCTATGTAATTTAATAATATTAAATTCTTATATCCTATCTTTAATTCTTTATAATGCAATATGATAAAATTTAACAATCAAAGTGAACCCCCCCCCCCCCCCCCAAAAAAAACTTAAAACACAATTAAATCCCATCAACGTAGAGTAGAGTTATAAAAAACACAAAAATTTTATCAACCTAAAGTAGAAAAAAAAAATCCCCAAACCAAAAATTGAGAGAGAAATAAAAATTTTTGCGAAAAAAAATTATGCATAAAAGGGAAGAGAGAATGTCAAATTTATACTAAAATGATAATAATAAGAAGAAACAAAATAAAGGAAGATAAAGAGAAAGATGAAAAGTGATATTAAAATAAAAAGTTGTGGGGAGATGAAAAGGTAAAGGGAATGAAAAAGGTTGGAGAAATTGTAAATGTTAAAAAAAAAATGAGTACAATTTTATTTATTTGAATTTAAATAAAATATTATATGTTTAATTTTTTTAAAAAGAGAAAATATAAATAATTTAATTATAGGGAGGATATGGTTGAGTTTAAATATTTAATAAAATAAGATGATAGGAAACAAAAAGTAAAAATAAAAGATATAACAATAAACACTAAATTACCCAAATCATGTTATGTAATAGAATAATATATATTATCTTTAATTTTTTATAACCCAATAGGATAGCATTTAACAATCAAAGAGAACAAAAAAAAAAACTTAAAACACAAAACTAAATCGCATCAACTCAAAGTAGAGTTATGCGAACACAAAAATTTATCAACTTAAAGCAGAGATGCAGGAAAAATAAAAAAAAAATCCAAAAAATATTGAGAGAGAGAGAGAGAAACCTTTTTGTGAGAGAAAACTATGTGAAGATTGGAAGAGAGAATGACAAATTTATAGTAAGATGGTGTGTGAATATGAAGAGACAAAATTAAGAAAGATGAAAAGCAAAATGAATAGTGATATTAAGGTTGAGTGTTTTAAAGAATGGAAAGGTAAGGGAGGAAAAGATGAAGGGAAAGATGAAGAGACAAAATAAAGGAAGATAAAGGGAAAGATGAATAGTGCTATTAATATTGAGGGTAGTGAGGAGATGAAAAGGTAAGGGAATGAGAAAGGTTGGAGAAAATGTAATTATTAAAAATAAATAAATGTTAAAAAACAATTATAGGAAAATTGGAAAGAAAAAAGATAATGATGTAATTGCTGCTATGGTTCAACTGGAGCGTAGCAACAATAAATGCTATGCTTCAAGTTTTAGATGTATATAGATATAGATTTCCGCATACCTACACACATCATAGCCTAGGTACACACATATCCAATATAATGCATATATATACACGTGTGTGTAATTAATTTAGCTAATAAAATGTTACTGACGAAAATAAGTGGAATTTTAATGTTGGAAAACACAAAGAAATAAAAAAAAAATCCATTATATTGTGTTTATTAGGAGTTGTATATATGAATATATAAGACATATTCTCATGTTTTTAGTTGAAACTTCACTTATAATTTTCATGAAATGATATTTGATAATTAGATAGACACTAAGTACATCTTAGGTGTCCAGTCCTTAAAGTTTCTTACTCTCAAGTAAGAAATCTAGGATCGAACTCCACCTATACCAAAAAGAACCTGTTTGTGTCATTACCTAAGTAAATGCTATAGATTGCAAATTTTATTGCATTTCTTAAAAAATGATTTAGGACTTCTTGAATCATAGATTAGGATTTCATATGATCAATCAATGTGAGCTAAAAGAATTTAGATTTTAGGATTTATCGATTGCATAATATTAGGTTCTAAAGATTTAGGATTAAATATTTAGAGTCCTAATTTGTTTATGTTGGCAAACCAAGAACGAAAACATGTCTAGAACAGGTCTTAGACATTGCTCAAGGTCAATCAAGTCAAGTCTTAAGAACATTCAAGTTGCAAGAAAAAGAATTGAAATTCAATAAAACTCAATTGATTGAAGAATGAGCTCGACCAATTGAAAATTGCAATATTTTTGTAAAATTCTAAATCAGGCTCAAGCCCACGAAAACATTTAGGGTTTCAGTCTAACATTCCTAAGTATAAAAGGAAAACTCTAATTACATTTTGGAGACTCTTGGAAGACTTGTGAGTTACTCCTATGAAATTTGAGAGGTTTTGTACCTTCTAACTCCACAAGTATCTACTGGAACAAGACCTACAATCAAGTGCTAATAGAATCTAGTTGCTACTACAAGATCAACAAGTGTGATTTGAAATCTTTGAGTGGGATCTCAAAGTCATAAGCATAGGAGCTTGTATACTGCAAATCTAAGAGAGAAGAGTCCGTGGATTCAAAACTTACATATGGTTGTGTCAATAAGTTACTACTAGAGGTAGCAATAGATTTAGAGTTAAATCTTATTGTAGAAACTTCTATTCTCTGTTAGTGGATTTGTTTACCTTAGGATAATTATGTCAAATCCTCTCCAGGTTTTTACTTTGAAACGGTTCGTTTTATTGGTTTTCCTGTGATTATATTTTTGTGTTCTTTATTTTTCAGTTGTTGTGCATGATATAATCTTTCACTGTTTAACCTAGATCTCATAATTAACCTAAGTAGTCATCACTTGACTAATATATTAGGTTAAAAAATATGTTTTAAGGGATTTAAACAAACACATAATGCATATGGGAAAAATGGGGTATTAGTAGTACTAGTAATGCATGATATTAGAGAATATAATCTTTACGAAGGAACTTGCATGCCGGTGGAAAAGTAAGAACTAGTTTATGATTGAATGCAGTGCAGAGGCCAAAGAATGTATGCAAGTTAGTTACCTTTTATTATTACTAGTCGTTAGTCGCAAACTCACGTGAAAATTAAATAGTGCACATGTTATATTTAAAAGTATTTTTTAATTTTTATAAGTTTTATGTAATAGAACATACAATGTAATAAAAAGATTTAAATTATAATTATAATATTTTTTTATATAGATGGAAAAGAAAAAAAAATGTACACCATTATTCCATGGAACACATATAACATGTTACATTAAGTTTAAATTATTACATAAGTTTAGAATTATAGAATTTTTTTCTTTCCAAAATGTAAATATAATGCATGTAAGTGCACAAATGCACCTGGACCCAAAGACAATCACGGGCTCAGGCCCAATGAGCCTTAAACAATAAAATTTGTAGAGTGTGGGCTTGAAACCTAGGTTAGAAGTACTGGGAGCTTGATAACAGGCTTTTATAAACAAACACAAGTAAATAACGAACGATAATGACAAATGGATCTCCTCGGACTCGAGCCGAGGACTACTTCTTTATTATTTCTCTTTCTTCCTTCAAGATTACAATTTCTTAATTTCTTTCTTCGTTTCCGCCCCCCCCCCCCTTTTCTTTGGCCTTTACCCCCCTTTTATACTTCCTTCCCTGATACTTTTTGAACAGTGACTAAAAGTTTCCACCTCATTGTTCAGGGGTCACCTTCCCATTAATGCGGCCAGGGAAGTAGGTGCAGAGCCTTTAATGCGGAGGTGGCAGCCTATACTCTTGATATTTTCTTTAATACTAGTGCATCTAGAAGATTCAAGATGTCCCCTTTTAACCACTAGTCTTTCCAGAGTTGTGCCTTGACCTTTATAATGAAATCTTGAGTTCTCTTGGATCTGTCCGAGGTGAAACTCTCCCTCGGCTGTATCCTCGGACCCTCGGCGTATGGGCCAACTCATAGAGTTTAATCCTGGAGCAGGTCGGCCCTCCATGTTACAGCCCAAAGGCCCATATGCCCATTTGGGTCCTTTTACTCCCCACAATGCCTATATTATTTAAAATTGAATTTTAAGGTAATCTTTTGAATATTTATCATTTTTTTTTTAAGAGATCACATCTCTAAAGTCTAATGCCTATTTTGTTGGTATTTTCTTTAACTAAAAAACTAAAGAGTATGGCCAATAGACTACTTTTCAATCCAAAAATTAAGAAAATAAAAAATTTTGAGCTCAAAACTAAAAAAATGCAACCTTAAAAAAGAATCAATGTATGGCCCAATTAGTTCAAAATTGATTAAAACTGACCAAAGTAGACTATATGGACTGAAGAGGACTAAATGGACTGAAGTGGACTAATATAGACCAAGGTTGACTGAATAGACCAAATTGAACCGAAAATCTATACTAATGAGGCTAAAGAGAAGCATAATAATAATAATAAATACTATACTTCAGTTTTTATATATTATATAGATATAGATTTTATAGATTTGTAAGAGTTATATACTAACTATAGTATTACTAAAAAATAATTAAGAATTTGTTCAAAAATGCCTAATCTAGAAAATAAATCTAGAGCTCCTTTATATGAGATGTTCAGACAAGCCTTTCCTCTGTTGTATTTGTTGTATCCTCAATTTAAAATAAAAAAATCCTTTTTTCCATCGATAATGATATATAAGAGTACATGTGAAAAAATTCTCAAGAATACATACACCAAATTAAGATGATAGCTGAATCTTTCAGGTTCCATAGTGTCTTTTTTATTTTAAAATTTGACAATTTTTTTTTTTAATAATGTTTTTCAGTATCAGATATCCTTTAATTGCTTTCTCTTAAATGAAATCTGATTTTCAGTGGCTTCTTTTTCTTGGTTGTCTTCTGCCATTGTGTTCTTTGCAATGAGATCTATTTCAGGTTGAATTACTTCTTGGTAAAGCATATTCAGATTGGAGTGTACAGGCCTAAGAATGCATGCAAGTTGGTTACTGACATTGTTCTTCACTATGTGTCATTGTTCTTTATTAATTATGATTCCCTCACATTCCTGCTGGTTGATGGTTTGCTTCTAGTTTAGATTTTTTGAGATCAACTGGACTTGCATATAAATTTTATTGGTATTATTCTTCTGCAGGGAATCATTTTGAAAGAAAACGGTAAAGTTGGAGATGCAGAGAGGATGTTTATTCAGGTGAGTATATGAATATTTATTGGCATATGTATGAATAAGGAAATGTACGTATATACATATCTTTTATGAAAGTAATCAACAAAGCAAATTTCACAATTTCCCATTTGTGATTGGATATTATAACAACCAACTGAAACTTCCAGAATATATTCACCCCATTTTTACATTATGCTTGAACAATTTGTTTTGTTTTTTTCCCCCTCTCAGAGGCATTTGTCTTTAAACAAGTGTACTTAATTACTCAACTGCCAGTAAGAGTTTTGTGCACTGGTTATAACACGTATCTTTGCAAACTAAAAACCTCATAATAAGTAAGAGACTGCATAAGCCATTTTGTGTCTTTCTTGTGCACAGCAACTCCTCTCCTCCTGCGAAACCATTCTTGCGGACTCTCTCGAGGTCTCCACTATCTGAAAGTCTTGGAATTGCAGTGGACATATCAACAATGAGGGGAGACTTAGCAAGCATGCATATTAAGTAGACAAAACCAGCTAATAGATTTTAGCATACTCTAGGGTTGCATTTGGATTTGAGGACTAGTTAAAATGGATAGAACATGTATAATATGTTAGAAACGTTTCAGGTTGGTGATTAATGTATAACCTTCGTTTTAGTTCAAATTTTAATATGAACAATTGACTCAAGTCCATATCATGTAATAATAAATATAGCTTCAGAATTAAAATACTCAAATTCAATCTCCAGTAAGAAGGTAAACGTACCTGATTAGTCATCAGGCAGCTTTCTTACCCATTTATTTGTAACAACACTTCTCCCAGTTGTGTGCTTTGAATTAATTCTGAAAATCATTGATTGGAAAAGCAAACGGTCAAGTAAGAGGAAAAAAAAATACTTATCTCATAATTTGCACGATAGACATAGGGTTACAAATGTTACTTTAGAGGAGAAATGAGTTCAGCAGGAATCATGATTCTGGTGGGAGTTCAGATTGTATCACGAATTAGGAATATTATTGCTTAACCAAGGGCAATTTGATGCATAAAATTAGGGTAACTCATGGCCTAATTTTTTTTTTTAGTTATATATCACACTAGGGGACGGTCATTTTTGCAAAACTTTGGAGTTCATTGTCATTTTCTTATACCTCAAGAAAGGTTGATGTAATTTTTCTAAAGAAATTAGTTATCTAATACCTAAGAGCAAACCATCCTCCACCTTGACCAAGGTGCATACCAAGTCAAAGGAAAGAAAACAACATATATCAGGACATAATTTCAAGTTCTCTGTAGGGATTTCTTCAAGCATGTGGGTCACATTATATGCAGTATTATGATTTTTGCAAAGCAGAACATGCTAGTCATCTAAAGCAAGGCAGAACATGCTGTTGATGTATTTAACTAATACCATACTGCAACAACATGGATGACTCCCATTTGACAATCTAAGAAGTGCATATTTAATTTGAATAAAACCTTCCCTAAGCTCTTTTTTTAGAGCTAAAGTAGACAAATTGATTAGTTGGATAATTGCTGATGTTACTCACCCATTAGTTGTAGATGATGATTCTAACTCATCTCTCAGACTGAGTGAAGCTAATGGTTTTGAAAGGGACAATACAGGATTAGCCAAACCCTTGTCTTCATGGAAATTGTAGAAACACTTCCGTTTCATGGCATCATTGACTAATTTCTTCCAAATAGTGTTCTTTTTAGTTAAAGTTGCTTCATTTCCCAATATCCAAAGGCAATACCTGCAAAGTGAGACCATGCCTATTAATTGCAAAAACCACTAGAGCCTCAAAACATGTTTTCGCAGCACCATAGAGAAGTCTATACTTTATACATTATTTGTTACCTTGCACGCGTTAGTGCCACGTTTGTTCTTTGATGATTTTTAAGAAAACCAACTATTCCATTCTTATTACATCTGACAGTAGAGATAATTATCACATCCTCCTCACCACCCTGGAACCCATCAACAGAACGAACACTAATGGAGAAATCATCATTAGAATCTGCATTGTACTTCTTCACCTTCTCTCCGATTGCAAAAACTTGAGCCTTGTATGGTGAGATGATACCAACTCTAACCTTCTTCTTTGTACGAACTGATTCTTTAGGAGTGAAAGGAGAAACGAAATTTTTTTATTATGGAACACATTAGCTTATTGATGATCAAGCTAACCATAACTAACCTTCCTAGCAAAACATTTTACCAAAATTGAGACTAGGATTAGTTGCTACTTTAGACTTACCTTTGAAAAGGCTTGAAACTATCTCAGATGCCACAACCGCCTCAGCCATATTTTTCAGACTATGGCTGTTATCGAATTCCTCTTTGCCATGTGCTACATTTATAAAAGAGTAGGAGCCATACATCTTCCCCTGTAGGAAATGCCTCTCGTAGCTTCTTTCTTTGACATTGTGGCCATCCAAAATATCATTTTCATAGAACATCCTATTTGGGAATAAGCTTATGGATGGATGCATCCTATGCTGGACATTAAGAAGGTGTTTCTTGTGTCCCATCAATACCAGCCTCTGGAACAAACTTCTTCCAATCTCAGCTTTCTCAGAAATCTAGTAATAAAAAAATTTAAAGATGTTACAGTGATAATTCATAAAAACAATCAAGGACAGCAAAATATAACCATAATAATAAAACTTTAAACCTTGCTTTGAACCATCGCAGGCAGTTGACGTTCATCCCCAATGAGAATAGCATGGCGGAGGCCAGGAAGTTGTAAAGGAATGGTTGATTCACATTCCTTAAGCTGAGCAGCTTCATCTATAACCAGTAGTTCCAGATCAGTCTTTACTTCATGCACTTTAGCAGAGCTTGATACAGTGCAGAAAATCAGACAAGAATTTTGCAGGCAGAATTTTTTTATAGCATACTCGTTTTCAAAATTTGGAACATGGAATTTTTGAGGAAGTGATCTGAGGATAAGAAGGCACTCATTTCTCTCAATACTCAACTTCCTTAAGTGACCAAGTCCGCTTCCTACATTTTTTCTGAAGACTTTCTCTAATAGCCCTTTATCAGTAACACTAACAGCACACAACAAAGTTTCAAGAGATTTGAGAAGATCAAGAGCTTTGATCATCTTCTTTACCACTTCTAATGAAATAAAAGAAGTAGGTAAGTGTGTATATAAATTTTCCATAAAAAATGTCATACGCTTTGAAATGCATTTGAATCTCTTCTGTACGAACTCCACAAATGTCAAAGGATTATCACATTCATTGGCTACCTGTCCTTCATTTTTCTTGTCTTGGGAAGAACTATCCTCCCTTTGTTTTTCCTCATGCTCTAAGCCCTTTTCATTCCACGAAGGCACCTTCTCTTTCTGTCTTTTCTTGTTTTTGTTTTCATTTAAGGTTTGAGTGATAACTTTCTTCAGATTTTTCTTGCTCTTCTTGTCTTTGGAGGATTGATCATCAACCTCCTTCCCTTGATTCCTATCCATTTCTTTATTTTTAGATTTTCCTTCATTTATTATCTCCTCATGGTCTTCCACTCTTCTATTTTTCAAGTACAAATGATATTGCTGTTTAGGTTCGTTGAGCAAAGTAATCATTGATAGTAAAGTATCTTTCCAACCAGTTGATGAAAGAAGGGATTCATATAGTATAGTAACTCGATTATCAAGGAATACATCAAGAAGGTCATGACGATCACCAATCTTCATCCGCTCCCCATTTCCAAATAAAAGTATATCTCCAAGCCCATAAGTATCATATTCGGATGAGTCTGTCACATTCTTTAGAAGCCGCTGGGTCACTTCCAAAACTGCAGTATTCGTCGGGGCACAAGTAAGAGTTCTGCATTTCATTCTAAGTAGACAGAATAGTAAACAACCAACTGTCTTGGTTTTCCCAGTTCCTGGAGGACCCCATATTAGTTTGACAGTATTCTGATGATTGCATTTCCTAGTTTCCAAACAGCTAAGAACTGCAGCTTTCTGGGAGTCATTTAAATCAGAGGAGCAGATTCTGGACTTCACATCTGCATAGGTAGTACTGCAATTGTTTTCAGAAATGCACGAAGTACAAATTTTAGCTACCTACAAGAAGTTAAAAAAAAAACAAAAGGTTGCTGAGAATTGTTTCGAAAAACATTAATATGCAACACTAACGTAAACTATGATTAAAATTCTTACAGCAGAGTTTGGTTGCAAGACTTTTCCAATGATATCTAAGTTTTTTCCTTCCAGCTGAGAGTTCAATGCTCTCCATATACGGATATTTGTTGTCATGTTTATCAGGCAAATAGCATAAAGAGTTTCTCTCTTCTTGTTCTCTCGTTCTTCAGCCAAGATGGGCTTTGAGGCTAATATTGTAAGAATATTGTCGTCTTTCACCCTTTGAACAAAAGCAACAAGAAAGGGTCTGTTGGGTCTGTCTAAATCCTTGTATTGTGGTCTTACATTTGTCAAGGCAATGATGTCTCCAACCATAGGTTCATATCCCCCATTCTTCTGCAATCCACTTACACTTTTTAGTGTAACAAGGTAAAAAAAGTCTTTGGGTGGTTTAAAATCCTTGGTTTGTTTGAATGACGATATTTCACAACTAGGCGCTAGATGCAGTGTTGACATGCTTGATAACAAGTCAGCGTGTGTTTCCTCAATAAGTGGATAAGTGAATGAATTCATGTATTCTGTTGTTGAGGAAAATATTTGTGGGATCTGTCTCACCTGTTAGTGAATCATTTCAGGGTTAGGACTGCAACTTTCATAAGAGGAAAGTTCAGTACATGTACAAGTGTGATCAACATGATCTGAACATAATTGCAAGGATCTATATCTCTGCTAGGAAATGGGAACATAAAAGCATAATATGTAACCGCCTCCAAATTATCATCAAATTCTGTGCCAGCTCTAAGTACGCAGATAAATCAAATCACAATATAGGAACACTATATTTGATGTCATACACTATTTTAAGCATAACAAGTTCTAGCTTTTCCCAATAGTTTCATGAGAGAAATAAGAAAAGAAGAGGGGAAAAAAAGAAGAAAAAACAAATGAACAAACAGAATTCACATAAAATGTGAAATTAATGTTACCCCAACTTGACAACATACTTTCTATTGGTATATAAAAAAATAAAAATAAAAATTAGTGGTTAATACCACATTTGGCTAACAAACAAACTTCAATAAAATCAATAGTGCTCTATAATCTGCATGTGTTACAACATAATTTCTTACAATGAGGACGGTGGTGAGAGCTTTATGGTGGACAAACCTGGTTTTTGTAAAGATCTTCATTGCGAACATCTTTGATAGACCAAGAGAGTACCAGATCTACTAAGCGTCGACCTGGAACTTCATTCTTCTTCACTGCAGTCTTCTCCATTCTGTGAGTTCCTTCTTCTCTTCTGTATAGTCAGTCAATGGCCAAAATGTCACACACCCTTTAAAATAGAGATCATGAACGTTCGCGTAGCATCAAAGGAACCAACTTGGAAGAAGTTACCCTATGGAAAGACCAAGATAGAGGCTATTATGAAAGAAAGAAAAAGTGAGATTCCAAACATGCTTTTCGCTTATAAGAGTTTCCATTACATTTTCCTTGTAAAGGTCAGAAATGTATATGGACGTACGCAACATCATTAAAAGAAAAACGTTAGAAAAGAAGAAAAAAATAGAAAAAAGGTGTAATAGAAGACATTGACTTGAAGTCAAATGATAGTTACTCAAGTGGGAATGCAAAACTACCTCTGCTTCCTGCCTTCTTCCTTAATTCTTGCACTAACGGTATACGATTCTCTGTCCATACGTGCAACTACCATGCAACAGTGCAATACTCTTGTATGGACGTCCCAAATTTTGTAACTAACATAAGTTATACACATTTCCACATACCCACACACATCATAGCCTAGGTATACACAAATCCAATATAATGCATATATATATTAATTTGGCTAAAAAATGTTACTCACCGGAATAAGTGGAATTTTTAATGTTGGAAAAAAAATTACAATAATATTCATTATATTGTGTGTATTTGTTAGGAGTTGTATGTATGAATATATAAGACATATTCTCAAGAACATTCAAGCAGCAGGAAAAAAAAAATTGAAATTCAGTGAAGCTGGACCGATCAATGAATAAGCTCAACAAACAAACGCATAATGCATATGGGAAAAATGAGGTATTAGTAGTACTAGTAATGCATGATATTAGAGAATATAACATTTACGAAGGAAAAGTAAGAACTAGTTTATGATTGGATGCAGTGCAAAGGCCAAAGAATGTATGCAAGTTAGTTACCTTTTATTATTACTAGTCGTTAGTCGCAAACTCATGCGAAAATAAAATAGTGCACACGTTATATTTAAAAGTATTTGTTAATTTTTATAAGTTTTATGCAATAGAACATATAATGTAATAAAAAGATTTAAATTATAATTATAATATTGTTTTATATAGATGGAAAAGAAAAAAAAAATGTACACTATTATTCCATGGAACACATATAACATGTTACATTAAGTTTAAATTACTACAAAAGTTTAGAATTATAGAAAAAAAAAATTTCTTTACAAAATGTAAATATAATGCCTATATTATTAAAATTTGAATTTTAAGGTAATCTTCTAAATATTTATCATTTTTATTGTTTTTTTAGCGATCACATCTCTAAAGTCTAATGCCCATTTTGTTGGTATTTTTTAACTAAAAATTAAATAGTATGGCCCTAATAGACTAAAATTTCATACTTTTCAACCCAAAAATTAAGAAAATAAAAAACTTTGAGCTCAAAACTAAAAAATGCAACCTACAAAAAGAATTAATGTATAGCCCAATTAATCCAAAATTGATTGAAATTGACCAAAGTAGACTGAATGGACAGAAGAGGACTAAATGGACCGAACTAGACCGATATAGACCAAAGGTTGACTGAATGGATCAAATTGAACCGAAAATCTATGCTAATGTGGCTAAATAGAAGTATAACAATAATAAATAATATACTTCAGTTTTTATATATTATATAGATATAGATTTTATAGATTTGTAAGAGTTATATACTAACTATAGTATTACTAAAAAAATAATTAGGAATTTGTTCAAAATATGCCTAATCTAGAAAATAAATCTAGAGCTCCTCTATATGCCTTTCCTCTGTTGTATTTGTTGTATCCTCAATTTAAAATAAAAAAATCCTTTTTTCCGTGGATAATGATATATAAGAGTACATGTGAAAAAAATCTCAAGAATACATACGCCAAATTAAGATGATAGCTGAATCTTTCAGGTTCCATAATGTCTGTTTTTTATTCTAAAATTTTGACTTTTTTTTTTTTTAAAAGAATGCTTTTCAGTATCAGGTATCCTTTAATTGCTTTCTCTTAAATGAAATCTGATTTTCAGTGGCTTCTTTTTCTTGGTTGTCTTTTGCCATTGTGTTCTTTGCAATGAGATTTATTTCAGGTTGAATTACTTCTTGGTTAAGCATATTCAGATTGGGGCCATATCAGTGATGCCGTATCTCTTTACGACCGCCTCATCTCTAGTCACCCTGAACGTCCCAGTCAAAGTGAAAAAAAAAAAAAAAAAAAAAAAAGGGAAAAAGGGTAAGATTTTATTTTTAGTGTCACATGTGACTACCCCACCCATTCCCAACCACACATCTTGCAAAATATCTCCCTCTTTAGCCGGCCATCCCTCTTATTCTTAGAGCATTCGCATCGGGCCTGCGAAATGCCAAATGTAAGGAAAATTTGGCGTTCTGACCCAAAGGAGCTCAGCATCCGAAAGTGAAAACGTGTAAAATTCCAAATTTTTTTGTCATACTGCTACAGTACCATCGCAAATGTATGATAGTACTATAGCTAATGGTATGTACAGATAATACTTTTTTAATACCCTAAAATTTCTCTCTCCTCTCTCTCATTATTTCTCTTCCCTTCTCTCTCTTCCCTTCTCTCTCTTCCTTCTCTCTTTCTCATCTGCTCTCTCCTCTCTTCAAACCTAAACACCATCCTCCTCCCAAATCCAACATCACACATCAATGATCAAACCTAAACAATAGCAAAATTGATTCAAAGGCAAAACCACATCATAGTGGTTCATTTTTTCTGGTTGGTTGCGATTCGGGTCATGTTTTGTGTTCTAGGTTTTGGAGTTCTGCGTTTTTTTTTTTTCTATTGTGACGCTATGATTCTCGCCGATGATGGGTTGATCTGGGTTGATCAACGATGGAGGAAAATTTGATCTAGCAGCAACGGTGGCGGTGTTGATCTAGCAGTGGCGGTGCGATGTGGGTTGGGTCGGTGTTCAATGGAAACGATGTAGGTCTGTGTTGGTGGTCAATGGTGGCATGGGCCTGGGTCGGTGGTTTTGGGGTGGTCTGTGATGGTGGGTTAATCTGGGTTTGCTTGGTCTGGGTTGATCTAGGTTGTGGGGTGATTTGTAATGGGGTACGGTGGTGTGGGTGTGGGGTTTTGATTTGTGTGGGAGTGGGTTGTGGGTTGTGGTGGTGCAGTGGCGGCGTGGGGCCGTGGAGATCAGCTTTCGATGGGTTTTGATGGGGTTCTGAATGGATTTTTCTTTTATTTTTTGTGGGTTTCTATGCATGGTGGTGGTGGGTGTTGTTGCCATGGTGGTGTCTTTGGTTGTGGTGGCAAAGGTGGGTTTCATGGTGGCAAAGGTGGGTTTCATTTGTGTGGATTTTTGCTTTGATTTTTTTGTGGGTTTCTGTGCATGGTGGTGGTGACGTGGTGGAGAATGGTGGTTGAGAGAGAAACAGGGAGGAAAACATAAACAGATGGGGGAGAAGGGTGAGAGTGAGATTTTATTATATTATTTTATTGGGTAGTATATATATTATTTTAATGAGTTGAATAGGAAAATAAAAGTTGGAATTCTAGGTGTATTGTAAAATGGTATTGTACAATTGATAAAGTAGATTTTTAAGATGGTAAAATAGAATAGTATAGGAATTCCGGATGCGAATGCTCTTATTTTGTTTTCTTTCTTTTCTTTTTACACAGCACTCCTCTCTCATAACTCCCTCACTCTCCAACCGGTACCACTCCTCACCTCTTCCACCACCATTTTTCCAGCAAGATCACCGGAAAACTCCATAGGAAAAATGTAAGGCTCACTCACCTCTACTTTTTGAAGTAAAAATTTCTAATCTTTTTGTGGGTTTATATGCTTTGCTAGAGGCTTTTTTTTATCTAAGCTTTGATAATGATACCCATGTGATTAATGAGTTTTGGAAGTGATATTCATATGTTTATATGTATGGGTTTTGTGTTGGTGGAATTATTTAATGAGTGGGTTTATAGATTTTACAATGGTGGCTATCTAAGTGGTGAAGATTTAGGGGTTTTGCATCTTTAATGTGAAATAGATGGTGAATATAATTTTTATTGATTATTTGGAGCTAGTCAAAGATTTAAATTGTTTGTTTTGAATGATATTGTGATTTTGGTGTCATGGGTCTCTTGATGATGTTGTGAAAATCTTGTGGGAACTACTCATAAATTATTGAGGTTTTAATGTTAGAGATAATACCTTAAATGATTCATGAGTATAATGGGAGTCTATGCCTTGTAAAGTAATTTGTTGAGAAACTTTGGAAGTGGAAAATATTATTTGTGAGGCTAAATCTAGGCTTGCCTAATTTAGTACCTATTTGGCAATTCCTAATATGTGGCTAGATACAATTTCAAGCTTTATGCTTATTGTGATAGGTTTACTTGGTATTGTTTAGGTTCTAGCTAATTTCATTTGGAGCTTGGAAAATTAGGTTTTTGCGGGTTGCGAGGTAAGTAGTTTTTTAATGGGATTTTTTGAAAATAACCATGTTGCATAAACATTATTTTTGGGTCAAACATATTTTGAAAAATTAATGGTGGAACTATGTTGTTCTAAAAAGTGTTGTGTTGTGACCCTACTATATATGATTATATATGAAAGTGCATATTCTTATTGCATATGGGGAATTACATGATTTGTTAGCATAGAAAAGACTAGCATCTTTGATTAAATTCTTGAGAATGTATTTTATGGATTTATTGCATTATTTGCAAAATATAAAGATGTTTTATCTTGACCTATGTTATTTGGGAAGTTACTACAAAATCATTTTGACAAGAAATGAGTTAAGGGCTTTGAGAACCTTGTGAATATCTTGGGCATTCAAATCTTTTATGAAACTACTTGGAAGTTAATTATGTATTTTGAATTAAAGGTAATTTGTGAGCTCTTTATGTTCTACTCATGTGCTGTGACATGTGATTACCCGGTGATTACCTAGCTAAATACTATAGTCTATGTGACATTGGTATCTTAGCAGCCGTCTTTGTGATGGTTATTGAATTCTGTCTTTGTGACGGCGATGAGTTCCATCTTTGTGATGGCATATTGGTTTCGTCTTTGTGATGGCGATGAGTTCCATTTTTGTGATGGCATATTTAGTTCTGGCTGTGTGTCGGCGATGAGTTCCGTCTTTGTGACTTCAAATTAGTTCCGTCTTTGTAATGGCATTATCATGTGGCCTTGGGTTTGGAATTTGTAAAGTTGTAATTTACAACTATTTTGTGTTAGCTTTAATTCATTGCCAAATTTGATTGTAATTTTGTTCAATTTTTTGTACCCTGTATTTTATGTGGGATTTATTTGTAAGGGTTGTGTGTGTGAGAGAGAGTGTGAAGACTCAAGGTAACATTGAAGAAGCTTTCCTACGAAGTGAAGCATGTGCTCAACACATGACTGGAATGCGAAGAGTTAAAGACCGATGGTGACAGCTGGTTTTCGCAAGTGTCTCGCAGGTAAGGCCTTCCCGCGAGATACCTGCGAAATAGTCTGTTTTTCTATTTTGTCATATCTACTCCACTACATCCTTATACACACTATATATACCATCATTACCCACATATTGAGAGAAGTGCTCTTCAAAGAGAAAACCCTAACCACAAACCCTTGAGAGTTAGAGATTGTCATACTCACAATCCTCTACACCATCCATTGTAGTTCTTCTCAACTCCTACCTCTCCATAACCAAATCCTTGAGAGGTTGATAGCCTAAACACTTACCACACTCATACTGAGTGTCAAGTGAGGTTTTGGTGCTGCTGGGAAGTATTGGAAGAAGCCAAGCTTTGGCAGATGCAATCGGGCGCATTGCGGGATCCGAAAAGCTAGACAAGACACAGTTCCGAGAAGCCTTGTTGGAGTAGGAGCTTGGAGGGCTTAGGTGCACTAGGTAGATTAGGCTTAGAGGATCTCTTGCTATTCATGTATCCCAACTTATTGTCTAAAGGATCGATATATCGCTTGGAGGGCGGCGGAGAGGTTTTTGGCCGAGTTCTTCAGTTTCCTCTTCGATAACACATCAGTGTGTTATCTTGTGTTTACATTTCTCTTCTCTACTCTTTTAACTTTCATTTTACTGCTGTGCTGTGATGAATATGACTTAGAGTAGTTGTTTTCCTTGTTCACTCGTATTTACTCTATTCCGCACTTAGTTTAAGTTAGAATAAAATCAATTGAGCCATAATTTGTTAATTTGGGGTCTAAACGGCTCTTATGTTTTTAACACAAATCCGAACTTTTAATTGGTATCAGAGCAGGTGCATTTGCTATGGTTTCATTATCTAAGTGCAATCCAAGACCCCTTTTGTGATGGATCGGTCACAATCTCTCAATGCTCCACCATACTTTGATAGGAGCAAATATGTTTTTTGGAAAGTTCGTATGAGGGCATTCCTTTGTGCTATAGATGAGTCCGTATGGGACTTCATTGAGAATGGGTATGTTAAACCCACGACAGCCAGTCCGAATGGGACAAGGCAGCCCTTGCTTTGGCAAATGCCAATAACAAAGCAATTAATGCTATCTTTTGTGGCGTGTCTACTGATGAATTTCACAGGATATTGCATGTGAAGACCGCTAAGAAAGCTTGGACGATTCTTGAGACTACCTATAAAGATACCAAGAAAGTCAAGGACACAAAACTTCAAATGTTTACTACCCGATTTGAAGAGCTAAAGATAAGTGACGATGAGTCATTTGACTCATTCTATGGGAAGCTCAATAAAATCATGATTGCCAAGATCAATCTCGGTGAAAAGATTGAGGACCTCAAAATCTTTCTCACCACTTTAGCTCAATCTCGCTAAGGTAGTGAGAAAGATTTTTAAGGTCCTTACCGGAGAGTTACCGTACTAAGGTTACTGCTATAGAAGAAAGCAAAGATTTGGTTGAGATCAAGATTCAAGAGCTTATTGGATCTCTCCAAACATATGAGCTTGGACTACCTTCTCACAAGCCAAGCAAATCACTTGCTCTCAAAACCATCAATGAGAGAATGGATGACTCCTCCAAAGAAGACAATGTGAAGAAAGAAGTAGCATTCCTTGCGAAGGACTTCCAGAAATTTCTGAAGATAAAGAACAGTGGGAAGTCTTTGAACAAAGGAAAGTTTTCATCATCCAAAGGTGGTAGGAAGGAGTTCAAGAAGAAAGATGGGAAGGACTTTTAACCCACCCCCCAAGGAGTTATGTGCTACGAATGCAACGACCATGGACACATCAAGAAAGAATGTCCCAATTACTTGAGAGGGAAGGGTAAGGTATTTGCCACTACACTTAGTGACTCTGAAAGCTCAAATTCAGACACGAAAGAAGAGTGTGATAGTGATGGGAAGTATAGAGCTTTCATGACAATTACCTCCGTTGATTCTAGGGATGAATTAAGCAATTTGGTAAATGAACTTGGTGAGCATTCCGAGGGTAAGGAAGTTGAAAAATCGGAAGATGAAGATGTATGCCAAAATGAAGGTGAGAACAACCTTCAAGAAGCATATGATTCTTTGTTAGAAGATTGTGGAAAATATGCCAAGGTTACTAATCATGCTATGAGCAAGACGAAGAAGATTGAAGAAGAGCATAAGTATACTCTTGTGCAACTTAAAGAGGCAAAATGTGAAGTAGAAGGGCTTAAGGGAGAGCTAGTTGAAGCTTACTCTAAGATTAAGTTTCTTGAACTTGAAATATTCCAAGTTAATGTCAAGGTTGAGCGTATCTCAACCAAGAAACTTGACAGCGTGCTGTCTTCACAAAAATCTTCACATGACAAGACCAGTTTAGGTTATACCGGAGAAGGAAGCTCCAGCAGCGAACCCAAGAAGGAAGTGAGATTCGTATCAGCCAAGAGTGTTGAGAAACTTAAAGAAGTGAAGCTTGAGACTGAGAACCCTGCAATTGTGAAGAGAACCACTGATGCAAAACCAAAAGATAAAGGGAAGTCATTTTCCAAAAACCAAAGGGGGCCTCAAGTGAAGCATGTGTGTCATCATTGTGGCGTTCAAGAGCACATAAGACCCAATTGTTTCAAGCTCCATGCACTCAAGAAGGCTGACTCCATGTGTGGCTAAGAAATTTCAAAAAAACAGTCAAAGGGAGCACAACCTAAAGGAGAAAATGAAGGACATCTCATTGGAGATGTCATTGAAATGTTGAAGAACATCTTCCTATGCCTTGCTAGCTTCACTCCGAGGTTGGAAAGCTATGTTGGTCGTACCCCTCCATCCAAAGTTCTCACTTAAAACACTCGCAAAGTGTGGGTGAAGAAGGGTACTCATGCATGATTACTCCCTATGCCCATGCATTAATACTTCCAATGTTTAGGATTATAGGTTCATGCATCATGTCATGCAAAATCTTCATGTGTCACTGCTTCTGGTTCATAGCATGTTTCTTTTGCAAGTTACATTTTGTACTTGTTTTTGTTAATCTTACTTTTCTTGTTATGTTTTTTAGTGTGTTGAAAAATTCAAAAACCCATAAAAAAATTGAATAATCTCCAAAAAGTTTGATCGCTTGTGTTGTGTATATCACATGTGAGTTTGGCCTAGTACCTTTGTACTAATGGCGTAGTACATTTACGAGCTTAATTTGTTTTATATGCACATCTATCTTTGTGGAAAAAATCTTGAAATCTATGTGTGATTTTTGTAAATCAATCTTCAAGCTTGTCATGAATGATTACTCAATAATCTTGTTGGTCTTGATACATGCATAAACTTGTGCCTATATATTTTTCCACGTTTTTATGTTTTTGTTTATAGCTAATCAAATGTCTAATCTCAAAAGGAGAAATTGAGCTACAAAAGCCGTCGCACATACTAGTATTTGACTAAGAAAAAGGGAAAGCGGCTTGTATTAAAATGTATGGTGCCTCAAAAAGCTAAAGGCTTACTCACAAAATTATAATATCAAAAATTTCAGTCATCGATCTCAAAAATGAGATTTATTGTTCAAAAATGATCAAATGTTATGTTGTGTAAAGAAGCCAAATGAAAAGTTTCAAAGAGATGTAATCCTTTTCTTGTGGGAGATCATATATGTTCATTTTTATAATTGAGATAGACCACTTGGGTTAGTGCTAGTTGTGTACGATTTGATTGAATTAATCATTGAAGTTTTACTCTAGTCTAAGGATTATTCCACATTTGATACTCACACACAACACACAAGACTTTGTTCAATGAATGCTTATTTCATTTGTGTGATTGCATGTGTTCAAATGTGATGTGTATACTCAATCGCTTGTTGATCAAACCCAAAAAGATTTTTGAGTATTTTATTAGTTTTTGAAAGTGTTTTTATGCTTTCGTATTTTAAGTTTTTGTTCAAAGTGCATTTTTTTCTTGTTTTTCAACAAAAACTTGTTCAGAGGTATTTTCGCGAGAGGCTCGCGACTAAGCTCCTCCTGCAAAAAATGGGCTAAGGCAAAAACATGAAAACACAAAATTTAGACAGAGACACAAAATTTATGCTTTCGTATTTTAAGTTTTTGTTCTAAGTGCATTTTTTTCTTGTTTTTCAACAAAAACTTGTTCAGAGGTATTTTCGCGAGAGGCTCGCGACTAAGCTCCTCCTGCAAAAAATGGGCTAAGGCAAAAACATGAAAACACAAAATTTAGACAGAGACTTTCGCGACTGTCTTGCGACTGTTTCGCGAGTAATGCTTACCCGCGAAAAACTTTGTGCTTTAGATGCATTTTTTGTGAGTACATTGTGAGATGGTAACCCGCAAAAAACACGTGTTTTCAGTTTTAAAGGGCTGATGTAAATGGTTTTTCAAACGTACCCTATTTCACCCCTTTTTCCTCCCTCGTGCCTCTCTCATCCCAAAACTGTTTTTCACTCAAAAATCCCAAATAAACTCAAGAGAAAACTTTTTCAGATCATATCTAAGGTATGTCTATACAATCTTTTCTCTCTATTTACTTAGATTATGCAGAAAATTCTAGGTTTTCCTTAGCTGGGTTCATTTTTGAAAAAGGGTTGGGAATTTTAAATTTTTGTGAAAATTCTTTCAATCTCTTGATTGACCTTTATCCCACTTGATTTGTCGGTGTTTGTGTTGGCCCCTTGTGGCAATTTCAACATGTATTTAGGCAAGATTCACTCATGTTCATGCATTGCTTGCATGTTAGTTTTATAAGTGCATATCAAGTGTTTGTTAAAATGCCCAAATGACTTTTGGTATTGTTTTGGACTCCATTGAGTACCAAACTTTTGGGATTACCGTGATTGGACTTGTTTATCATGTCTTGATTATTGGGAATGTGTTTTATAAACTCTAACCAAAATGTGATTAGTCATGTCTTACACATGCATCACATATGCACACCACATGCGCACTTGATGCACACACAGTTGTTCACTTGTCATGTTTTGCATATCATTCTTGCCAGATATTTGTTGTTACATGTTTAGCACTTTTCAACATGACTGTATTACATTGTTTGTTCTTTTTAGGACTTTGTACTTATTTTTATGGACTAACTTGACACTAATCAAGTTTGTGGTCTTGTCTTTGTGTTTTTGCACCTTTTTTTTTGTGTCCTGTGTTTATTTGTGCAGATGTCTCCTACAAAGCATTCTGCCATCAAGAAATCCTTAAAGAGTGCTCGCACGGACTCAGCAAATTTCCGCTCCATTGAGGCAAACATGACCAACAATGACTTTTACAAAGAAGGCAACAATCATTATGGAAAGGGTTGTAAGAATAGAGACCCTTGAAAACACTGCCATTCATGAGATATTCAAGGAGAGAACTTGGACAAAGCTGCTGAATCCAAGTGGAAATCTGTATGCTAAACTCATTAAGGAATTCTTTCCTAATACCATAGTGGAAGGAGATCACATCAACTGTTAGGTGCGACAAAAAGAGTTCATTATCACAAGGGATTCAATTCAGGAGTTTCTAGATGTTCATCCACCATCTCAACCAATCTCCATACAATATGATGATAGATTGGACTCTCTTGAGCCAATGGCGAGGCTACTCGGTGGTACTCTAAAAAAGAAGTCAATGAACACCATTCCCTTCTTTGCGGAAATGAGGACATTGGCTTATGTAATGATCCACAATCTCTATCCAGTGACGAACTTGACAACATTGTCTGCACCAAGAACTATCTTCCTGCATGATCTCTTCACACATAAGGAGATCGACATATGTGGTCACATCTATCACCTCCTGACAAAGAGCATCACCAAAAGGAACTCAAGGACAATAATATCATTCCCTACTCTCATCATGGGTCTCATTGCAAAGACAAAGCTGAAGGTACCAAGCAGACTTACTGTCGTGCAAAGGGACTATCCCATTGGTGCTTATACAGTGACCCGGAGCTAAGCCCACATCACCGAACCGAAAACCGTCATCTCTCAAATCCCAAGGGCTAATGTTGAAGAAGAAGGTGGGGACATGGAGGATGAGATTGAAAAATTTACCTCAGCCCCGAAGAGTTCTGCACAGCCATCTTCCCAAGCACAACCACGGGGAACTGATCGTCTTTATTGCCTTATTACAAGGGTAGAGCAGATGTATGGCATGCTCAAATCTCATGTGCAGCACATTGCAGATCGGTTCGCTTATATTCAAGGCCAAATCACTGCATCATCATCGAAGATTGAGGATATGGAGATGGTGCAAGGATCCGATTCAAAATCTGAGCAATTCTAGCACCTTTGGCCGTTCCGGTCAAAAAGGGGGAGAAACTTTTAAGGGGGAGTTGCACATTTTGAGGGGGAGCATAACATAGCACATGCACTTCATAGATATATTGGTTAATTTTTGGTGGTTTAGTTGTTTACTTTCTTTTGCCATAGTTTCTAAAATGCTTTTATTTACATTGCTTTCTTTTAAAGCTTTAAGTGCTTTGGTTTAATTCTAGTTTAATATTCAGTACTTTGTATTTATCTCATTACTTTGTAGCATTTTTTTGTACTTTTAGTTTATCTTGAGTGCTACACACTTGTGCCCTTGTTGGATCTTGTATCCTTAATGCAAATTCTTTGATATTTTGCATTGGTTGTGTGTTTGGACATGCAATTGGTTCTTACTTTGCATTTAATTGCATTGCGTGTCCGGATGATCGTTTACTAGTTAGATGATCATTGTAGTTATTCTTTAATGACTGTTCTTGTATGATCAAGTTATGCTTCGTAGTTTTATCTTGTTGTTTACTTTGATCACATTATACTTGCGGCTATACGTACCTTGTATTCAACTTGTCATGAGATTAATGAAAGTTTTGTTTGTGTGCGAGTGTTTTAGGATACAGGTATATTCGTGCAAGTGCTTCACAGCTTCTAGATTAGGTGTGAGTGAGTTTTGCCATTTTTCTCAAACTCACGTTTAAGTCTAGAGTTTGTTATAGGGTGTTTTGTCACGGAATAGCCAAAGAGGGAGATTGTAAAGTTGTAATTTACAACTATTTTGTGTTGCCTTTAATTCCATGCCAAATTTGATTGTAATTTTGTTCAATCTTTTGTACCCTGTATTTTATATGGGATTTATTTGTAAGGGTTATGTGTGAGAGAGAGAGTGTGAAGACTCAAGGCAGTATTGAAGACTAAAGAAGTTTTCGCGGGTAGCTTGCGAGTAGCCTTCCCGCGAAGTGAAGCATGTGTTCAGCATATGACTAGAATGCGAAGAGTCAAGACAGATGGTGACAACTAGTTTTTCCGAATGTCTCGCGGGTAAAGCCTTCTCGCGATACCCGCGAAACAGTCTGTCTTGCTATTTTGTCATATCTGCTCTACTATATCCTCATACACACTATATATACCATCATTACCCATATATTGAGAGGAGTACTTTTTAGAGTGAAAACCCTAGCTACAAACCCTTAAGAGTTAGAGATTGTCATACCCACAATCCTTTACACCATCCATTGTGGTTTTCCTCAACTCCTACCTCTCCATATCCAAATTCTTGATAGCCCAAACACTTATCACATCCAAATTGAGTGTCAAGTGAGGTTTTGGTGCTGTTGGGAAGTATTGGAAGAAGCCAAGTTTTGGTGGATGCAATTGGGCGCATTGCAAGATCCGGAAAGCTAGACAAGACACGGTTCCGAGAAGCCTCGTTGGAGTAGGAGCTTGGAAGGCTTAGGTGCACTGGGTAGATTAGGCTTGGAGGGTCTCTTGCTATTCATGTATCCCAACTTATTATCTAGTAGATCGATTTACCGCTTGGAGGGCGGCGGGGAGGTTTTTCGCTGAGTTCTTCAATTTCCTCTTCGATAACACATCGGCGTGTTATCTTGTGTTTGCATTTCTCTTCCATACTCTTTTAGCTTTCATTTTACTGTTGTGTTGTGATGAATATGGCTTAGAGTAGTTATTTTGCTTGTTCGCTCACATTTAGTCTATTCCACACTTAGTTTAAATTAGAGTAAAATCAACCGAGCCGTAATTTGTTGATTTGGGGTCTAAACAGCTCTTATGTTTTTAACACAAAATTGAACTTTCAGAATTGTATTGTTATTGCTCACAAATTTTAGTATGTAGCTTCATGAGAGCATTTTGAGAAGCTTTGTGCCATGTCATTTTATTCATTCTTGTCATATTATTTTTGGAAATGGTTTTGTAGAAATTATTTGGAAATTCCCAAATTAAAACATGATTTGTAAATTGTTATCATCATGAAACTTGCATTTCCCCCACCCCCATTAGTTATGCTACTTACTGGGCTCTGTCTCATTCTATCATTTTACAAATTTTTTCAAAGTAGGCAACGATCGTTTTGAGATAGTTTTTTGGTAGTTAGTAGTAGTTAAGCTAACTACTGATGGAGGCTGAACTTTTGTGATGGAGATATTTAGATATACATCATAGAGTAGACTTGCCTCATTCTTTTGTATATTATAATGGTTATGACTTTATTTCCACTGATAGGACAAGTTAATGATATGTAATTGTGTTTATTTAGACCTCTATTCTTTTGTGGCCAATGGTTCTTGTAATTTTGCATAGAGTTCTGACTTATTTTTGGAGTATTGTTAAGATAATTATTATGATAATTATTGATGTTGGTACTCAATATGAATTATTTGGATTGAATTGTTTAAAAGGGAAAAATCTACAGCTACCTTTGAGATTTTTCTCATGCTTTGGGCCCTTTCGGGTTCGGGGTGTGACAACCCAGATGACTTCAGTGGTTACTTAGCTAAGGTTCCTCTCTCTCTCTCTCTCTCTCTCTCTCTCTCTCTCTCTCTCTCTCTCTCTCTCTCTCTCTCTCTCTCTCTCTCTCATAGCTTGGAATGTTTGTTGATTTAGAACTAATGATGAAAATTATTTTTTACCAATACACCAGCTTATCTCATCACAATATGCCAATACCAGCCACGACCTATGAAGCACCAACGCGGCTACAGGGTCGTCGTATCGGAGTTTAACGCGGCCCGACGAGGGGTGCGGCGGGCGACATCGCTACCCGCGCGTCAGTGCCGCGTCAAAAATTTTTTTTTCGTTTCCGGATTTGCGCCAACTTGCGCCAATTCAGCTCCAACACGCGCCGATTTGGATCGTATCGGCTGAATATCAGTGTGTTTTGGCCGGAAAAAGGAAATTAGCTGGTAAAAAAAAAAAAAAAAAACTTAAGCACATTAATGAGTTGTTCTTCGTCTTCTTCTTCACCGGCCATAACCCCTTTCTTCTTCTTTTTCTTCTCCTTCTTCTTTGCTTCTTCCTCTTCTTCTTTGCTTCGTCTTTTTAAGTGAGTTTTGTTCTGTATCTTTTTTTCTTTTTCTTTTTTTTGGCGAAAACACCATTTTGTAGTCACAGTCAATTTGGTCCCTATATTTTAGTAGCAGTCAATTTAGTTCCTGTTATTTTCAAATTGCAGTCAATTTGGTCTCTACTGTTAATTTACTAACGAAAAATGCCTACGTGGCAAATAGTGTGCACTATTGGCACACTTAAAGCTTATGTGGCATATAAAATAATATTAAAAATTACCAAATCAGCATTTTAATAATTAATAAAAAAGCCATGTCATAAAAAAAAAACCCACAATTCTAAACTGATTTTTTTAACGGAAAAAATAAAAATGAAATGAAAATAAATTATGATTTTCTTTCATTTTCTTGCAATCCAAACACACAAACATCGAAGGTTTGCAAAAGACCTAAGAAGTGAAAGTGAATAAGAAATTTTCCCAGCATGATTTGTTTTGATTTGGAGATTGATGAGTATTGATCTTGCTTGGAGGCTTTCAAAATGGGTTTATTAAGCGTTAATCTTTGTTGTTGTTCAGTCTCCTTCTTCATTCTCTTTTTCTTGACCGGTTATCTCCCCTTCCCATTTTCGACAACTATAAAAAAAAATTCAATTAAAAGACCCAACATGTCTTCGCCTTTCTTACACTAATCTATTCCAAAACCCAACTTTCTTCAACAAACTGCCACCACAAAGACCACCTCATTTCCAAACCCATGTTGAAAGCTAAATCAAAACCCCATTCCAGAAATACAAAGTCACAAACAATCTCAACAATGCCCACATCAAAGGAAAATCAAAAGTGAGAGAATCGAGCTTAGGAGAGAGAAACCCTTGTGAGGGTATGGAGAGAGAGGGCGCTAGCCATCCGTTTGTGGCTTGCGGTGGTCGCTGGTGACAGCCATGGTGTTTGGCTGTGTAAAGCTTGGTCATGGCTTGGGTTCAACGAAATTTGCTGTAGACTTCATCTCTTCCTCATATCTAAAAGTAAAGAACCCATATCCATTTGCATCCAAACGTTTCAGTGATGTATAAGTATATCAAAGGTCAAATTGGTTTGATTCTCTCTATTCAGTTGTTGGTAATCCAAATCCTTTGCATTTCTTTAGATCCAGACACAAACAAAGTTTGCCAGGTCTTTCTTAGATCTTGATGTGTTTAATATTGATTTTTTAAAATTCATTTTTAATTTTTCCGTTAAAAAAATCAGTTTAGAATTGTAGGTTTTGTTTTTTCTACGTGGCTTTTTATTAATTATAAAAATGTTGATTTGGTACTTTTTAATATTATTTTATATGCCACATAAGCTTTAAGTGTGCCAACAGTGCACACCGTTTGCCACGTAGACATTTTCCATTAGTAAATTAACAGTAGGAACCAAATTGACTGCAATTTGAAAATAACAAGGACTAAATTGACTGCTACCAAAATGTAAGAATTAAATTAATTGTAACCCCAAAATGTAAGGACCAAAATCGTGTTTTCGCTTTTTTTTTTTTAAGAGTTCTGTTTCTATTGATAAGAACAACTTAAAAGCTTAGAAGCTTTATTTTGTTCTTTATGGCTTTCATGCCTCTCTGACCAAACATGTGAGAGCCACATCTACCTTTTTTCTTTTTCTTTTTTTTTTTTAATGGGAAGCTACACCTATTTTAATACATGCCACATATATCCTTTGTTTTATTTTTGAGCTGACCAAATACGTGAGTCACTAAGTCACATCTTTTTTTTATTTTTAATATTTATGAGAAACCCCATCTATTTTAATACATCTATCAATTTATTATTATTATTATTATCTACTAGCCTCATCGCATGCACTTTGCGCATGCGATGAGGTTTTTTTTTTAGTGGTCTTATTTTGTGGAAAAAAAACTATTTTTTTAATTATATATATATAATTTTTATTTTGAAAATCTAATTTATAAGTGAATAAAGTAATTTGAAAATTAATAGGAGATGAAGTTTTTTTTTTGTGGTCCTATTTTGTAAAAAAAAATTGTATATTTTTTAATTAAATATATATTTTTTATTTTGAAAATTTAATTTATAAGTGAATAAAGTAATTTGAAAATTAACAGGAAAGTGACCCTATTTTTTAGGCAGTGTTTTAGTGGAAGTTAGAGTTGCATTTTTACCTGATTATCCTGTAGTTTTATCTTTGCTTAAACATAGGGGTATAAGGGCATTTTTGAACTAAAAAAATGAGGAATCTAAATAAGAAAAACCCCTTAAATAATAGTATAGAATCCTTTGCATTTCTTTAGATCCAGACACAAACAAAGTTTGCTGGGTCTTTCTCAGATCTTGATGTGTTTAATATTGAATTTTTTTTAATTCATTTTTAATTTTTCCGTTAAAAAAATCAGTTTAGAATTGTAGGTTTTTCTTTTTCTACGTGGCTTTTTATTGATTGTAAAAATGTTTATTTGGTACTTTTTAATATTATTTTATATGCCACATAAGCTTTAAGTGGGCCAACAGTGCACACCGTTTGCCACGTAGGCATTTTCCGTTAGTAAATTAACAGTAGGAACCAAATTGACTGCAATTTGAAAATAACAGGGACTAAATTGACTGCTACCAAAATGTATGGATCAAATTAACTGTAACCCTAAAATGTAAGGACCAAAATGGTGTTTTTGCCTTTTTTTTTTTTTTTTTAAGAGTTTTGTTTCTTTTGATAAGAACAACTTAAAAGCTTAGAAGCTTTATTTTGTTCTTTATGGCTCTCATGCCTCTCTGACCAAACTTGTGAGAGCCATATCTACCTTTTTTCTTTTTCTATTTTAATGGGAAGCTACACCTATTTTAATACGTGCCACATATATCCTTTGTTTTATTTTTGAGCTGACCAAATCCGTGAGTCACTAAGTCACATTTTTTGATTTATTTTTTATTTATGAGAAACCCCATCTATTTTAATACCTTTGTCAATTTATTATAATTATTATCTACTAGCCTCATCGCATGCGCAAAGCACATGCGATGAGGTTTTTTTTTAGTGGTCGTCTTTTGTAGAAAAAAACTATTTTTTTAATTATATATATAATTTTTATTTTGAAAATCTAATTTATAAGTGAATAAAGTAATTTGAAAATTAACAAGAAGCTTTTTTTTTAATAGTCATATTTTGTGGAAAAAAAATTGTGTTTTTTTAATTATATATATATTTTTTATTTTGAAAATTTAATTTATAAGTGGATAAAGTAATTTGAAAATTAACAGGAAAGTGACCCTATTTTTTAGACAGTGTTTTAGTGGAAGTTAGAGTTGCATTTTTTACCAGATTATCTTATAGTTTTATCTTTGCTTAAACATAGGGGTATAAAGACATTTTTGAACTAAAAAATGAGGAATCTAAACAGGGAAAGCCCATTAAATAATGGTATAGATGAATCAAAAAAATTAAGAATCCAAACAGAGGAAACCTCTTAAATAATAGTATGGATAAAACCAAAACTTTTGAAACTACCACATTTTTCCACGTCAGCATTATTTAAAAAAAAAAAACTATCCAAAAAAAAAAAAAACCTAGACACCGTAACTATTTCTAACCCAATAACTATTTCTTGCCAAAACAATCCCGATAATCTTCAACTCCTAAGAGAGTGTTTGGTTTGTATTTTCAAACAACCATTTTCAGTTTTTAAACAATATTTTACGTATTTTTATACATTTTTCTACCCACACGTATCTATACTACTATTTAAGGGGCTTCCCCTGTTTGGATTCCTATTTTTTTAGTTCAAAAATGCCCCTACAGTCCTATGTTTAAATAGAGACAAAATTAAAGGACAATACGGTAAAAACTCTTTTTTTTTTTAGTTCAAAGATGCCCCTACAGTCTTATGTTTGAGTAAAGATAAAACTAAAGGGCAATCCGGTAAAAATACAACTTCAACTTCCACTAAAATATTGCTTAAAAAATAGGACCACTCTCCTATTAATTTTTAAATTTATTTATTCACTTATAAATTAGATTTTTAAAATAAAAATCATATATATAATAAATATAAAATAATTAAATACAATTTTTTTCTACAAAATAGGACCATTAAAAAAGAAAAGTCTCATCGCACGCGCGAAGCGCGTGTGATGAGACTAGTTTTCATAATGTGGCGTTTGGTATGGGGAATCCACATTACTCCTAGCATCCAGATTCCCAGGAATGTGATTCCTAGGAATGTAACTATTCTTATGTTTGGTTTCATTGGGAGATTCCCAGAGACGTGAGATGATAATGTTTGGTGTATTCCCAGGAATCTTAAATGAAATATTTGTTTTTCCCATTTTGTCCTTAGATTTGAATGTGAAGTACCAAGCCCATTAAAAAAAAAAAATCTTCCTTTAAATAAATAATGAAAAAATATATATAAACTATTAATTAGTCATTTAAAAAAAAATATTACTCTAAATAGATAGATAAAAAACATTATATAAACTATCAATTAGCAACACATTCATTAAAACTGTGATCTAACATTTCAAAATGACAAGAATAATACAAAAATAACTATTAGCAGAGTTATTTATCCTATTTATGTTGTTTTGGCGGGAAAAGATAAAGACAAGAGAGAAGATATTGATAATTTATTTTATAGTTTATCTTAATTGCTTAAATGATAAGAAAAAAGGGTTAAAATTGTCAATTTATAAAAAATACAATTTCTTTTAAGTTTGGGAATCTAGATTCCCACCTGTTTTAAAGGGAATTCACATTCCTACTGAGAGGGGTTTAAGGATTTTTCTGGCATCTGATTCCCTAGGGTAATTTGTAACCAAATATGAGAATCTTTAAACATTCTTAGAAATCCTAAAATATTACCCTGTACCAAACGCCACCTAAGTGTTTTCAAACAACAATTTTCAATTTTTTTATACATACTTACCAAACGGACCGTAAGCAATACCCAGTACGAAAACTATTTCTCTGTCTCTGTCTCTGTCTCTCCTTCAAACGCAGACTCAGCCCAACACACTGCAAGACCCATACCCTTCTCTCTCTTTCTCTGTCTCTCTACCCTTCTCCTTCCCCAAAACCCAAACACCAATCAGATCTAAGAGACCGCCTCTCATGGGATGTTGGGACAAATCAAGTTTCAGAGACTAAAACGATTCCGTTGGAGAAAGGCTACAGTTATTTCTCTTAATGGGTTTTCGCTAGAATCATCTGGCCGTTGGGGGGACGATATGGTATGTTAGGTTTGGTTTTTGTTTTTGTTATTAATCTTGATTTGCGTTGCTTTAAATTTTCAGACCCCACGCCCTCCTTTTCTCAACCAAATCAGCGGAGGCAAGTTACATGCCATTGTAGATGTTTGAGCATGTTTGAGCATAGCACTGAGAAGGGCTCCGTTTGGGTTACTCTTAAACGATGTATGTATAATCTGCATCCCATTGTTTTTCTCTTTTGTTTCTTTTTCCAATAGGACTAATGCTTAAATTTAGAAATAGTTTTGTATTATAAATATCATTTTATAATATTTATTGGCTATTCTTGGCTTTGTATTATTGAAATTGTTTTTTTTTTTTTTTGTTATTATTGGCTATTGTTGTTGTGTGATGTGAGAACTGAGTATTGTTTTTTATGGTTATGTATATTATGGTTGCTTTGTTGAATATTCATTGTATTTAGTACACACTGAGTCTAGATTACAGGAACTATATTCTTATTTTAAAATTTTTGTAATTTAGGACTTTTGATTTATGGAAGTTATTATTATTTAAAAACTTTCATCAATTATTAATACTATTTGGGTTACTGACTTTAATTAAGGTTGAATGATGAGAAAAAGCAGAGCATGATAGAAGACATCTACAACACCAAGAAGCAGAAAAGGCAGAGAAATAATTGAAAGGGTTTTTTTGGTATTGGTTTGATAGTCTCCCTCAAATGTCTGGGGCTCTTTGATGGTGAGCATGCTTAGACTGGAGGATTTTGTGTTGATATAGGAATTTGGGTTAGGGTATGCTGGTAGACCTATGTGTTTTTGATTTGGAGAACATGAGGATTTAGCTGTCTTTTATTTTTTTTCCTTTTGATAAAGCTGGTTTGGATGCATGACTTATAAAGATAGTATTTTGACATTAAGCATAGTTCAAGTTTGGTTTGGATTGTGTTTGTCAGCCAAGTGCTAATGGACTAGGAAAGCTAAGGTATACAATATATTACTATGTAGGCTAATATTTTTAACACATTCAATAGTTTTTTTATTTTATTTTATGGTTAATAATAACTGCTTCAATAGATTTTTGTTGCTAATGGACTAGGAAAGAATATTCAATGTTTTTTATTTATTTATTTATTTATTTATTTTTATATATATAGAATAAACCAGATTGCTCTTAAGCAAAGTAATTTAGAGGATATTATTGACTTCAAGGCTCTTTATTGTATGCATTTTCTTATGAGAAATTTTGGCTCTGTCTTTGTATTCAATATTGAAGTTAAGGTAGTTCGATGGATAGTTTAGTGATCTAGGGAGGTGGATGAATATTGTGAGTGAGTAAGATACTAGGCAGATTTTTTCAAACATTGTGCTTTCAATTGGAGTGACTAATTGGTTGCTATACATAGAGCTCAACTTGGTGATTGATGCTGAAATGTGTTTGAGGAATTTCATTTTATTTTAGTTTTTTATGTCGCTCCTTTTCAGATAATGATTCAAAATAGTTGTTTCTTCAAGTAATTTCTATTTGAAACCAAGGTAAACTACATGCAGTTTCGATAATTGTTATAGAAAGAGAATGATTGAAACTTTACTTTTAGTTTTAATATCGAGCTACATTCCATTTGCAATGAGATGTTGACTCCAATTCCATTGATGATTTATGAAAGTCCCCTCTCTATACCTGGTATCAATAAGTTATTTATGAAATGTTTTCCACATTTTGATTTGACCCCTTGACAATAGATTAATAGTTCTTTTAGTGTTTTATTTTTTTTATTTTTTTTTACCATGTGGTTGATTAATTATCTTTTTAATTAACTAGCCCGTGCATCGCACAGGTTAGTGACTAATTATTATTATTATTATATATATAAAAAAGTATGCTTAGCAATATATAAAATATATAAATAAGAATATTTTTAATAATTTTTTAATCGCTGTACCCCGCTGCACCCACACCCTATTTTTTCAAAAATTACCGAGTCTCACACCTGAATCTGGAAATGCACCTGCGTTTCATAGGCTACGACATGTATATTCTAATGAACTGGACTTGCATATAAATTGTATTGGTATTATTCTTCTGCAGGGAATCATTTTGAAAGAAAACGGTAAAGTTGGAGATGCGGAGAGGATGTTTATTCAGGTGATTATATGAATATATATTGGCATATGCATGAATATGGAAATGTATGTACACATATGTATGTATGCATCTATAATAGTGTCTTTGGAAATACGTATATGTATATTTATGTACCAATATACATATAATCTTGTATTCATGTATGTGTCTATGTTCATATGGGCATTATTCTAGCTCAATCGCACAAGTAATACCAGCAAGCTACGATAGGCACGACAGCTTTCTAAGTTTTGTGGATATATTCTTTTCTTTTCTTTATTAATGTTATGGTTGTTTTTGTTATGTAATTATGGATCCATGCTCACTATTTTCCAAGTATCTAATGGAGTAATGGTAAAAGAGTTGAGGTGATTATGGCTTATGTTGACAGGTAATGAGCATGCCTATGCATATATATTTTCTAATCCAGTTGAATTCTTTTTATTTTTTTAACTCTCTTCTTTTGAACTAACACGGGAGGGCTTGGAGTTTAGAGCAACTCTTGAATTGTTGGATTTTCCTAATTCGCAACTAAAATATTTTTAAGGGACTTTGATAGAATAATTGTATCTCAAATGCAAAGCCTCACGACTTTTGACTCCTCTTTGTCTAAGCGAGGTTGATTGGGTACAATTTGAAGTTTAAAACCGTGGATCTCTTGGGGAAGGGGTCACCTCGTTCTGTATCTTTTTATGTAATTGCAATGATTATCATGCTTGTGTAGAACCTTGGCACTTATATAGTCTATATAGTATGTACACACATATGCACACATCAGGGATGTAAGCTAGTATCAATGGCTTATGTGCAGGCACGGTTCTTTGCACCAGAGAAAGCAAAGGCACTTGTAGATCGATACTCAAGACAGTAACTGCTGTTGTTACTGCCTGTCAAGACAGTAACTGCTTTTGTTACTGCCTGTTTTTGTGCATGGTTCGTTTATAACTTAATCCTGATGTTGTTCCATTTTAACTTTTGGACTATGTATATAGGTCCAAAATTTTCATAGGTTAATTTAGTTCAGTGTCTCTAGATTGTGTAAGGTTTGGCTGATAAGGATAAGGCCATTACCCTGATTTTCCATGTAATTTACAAAATTAAATATATCAATAGAATACAAAATTTATTTGTTATTATGATGAGGATCCAAAGAACTGAAAGATGGAACATTATGTTAGGACCAGCTCTTTATTTATTTATTTTCCTGGTGCTGACCATCAGAGTTATTTCAAGCCAGTGTTCCTAAAATGATGCTTCGCATGTAGCTCGGCATCACATATTTTGATTGCATAAATGCCTCTTAAAGAATTAATGCCAGAAATTTACTTAAGTTTATGACAAATGTGCCAAAAACTAAAAAACAAGAAAATAGAGGGCTTTGCTGGGTACATGTTGGAAATATTACCAAAATAAGCCAGTGAAATATTTCCTCACTATTGTGCTCCAGTCTCAAGTCAACATTCTTAGGCCTTTTAGGAAGGGGATTGACAATGGTACTTAGGCCTAAGCCTCTGCAATTTGCAGTAGTTATCTAATGTATCATGAATCATCTCTCTTGCAGTGTGGGTTCCATAGTTGTGGGATTTACGCTTTGTGAGAGAAATGATGTATATATTGAATGCATGACATGTGTTCTCTAACATAGAATTTTGCCTTGCCTAGTTTGTTTCTTTGTAAGAATTACATGATCTAGCATTTCCAACTCTTTCACTCTGGACATGGATAAATGGATTCATAAATCATCTCTCATTATTCTGTTTAGCAATGATCAGTAGGAGATAAAAAAGGACAAGGATTCTTCACCTGTGATTTATAGAATGTAAATATAATCTCCTGCTAAATTCTCCATTTGTAATTTTAGGGTTAGGTAATTACATACATATCTTTTATCAAAGTCATCAACAAAGCCAATTTCACAATTTCTCATTTGTGATTGGATATTATAACAACCAACTGAAACTTCCTGAATATATTCGCACCATTTTTACATTATGCTTGAACATTTTGTTTTGATTTTTTTCCCCTTACAAAGGCACTCATCTTGTAACAAGTGTACTTGATTACTCAACCGCTAGTAAGAGTTTTGTGCACTGGATATTACATGTATCTTTGCAAACTAAGAAACCTCGTAATAAGTAAGAGAGTGCATAAGCTATTTTGTATCCTTTTGTACAGCAACTCCTCCTACGAAACCATTCTTGCAGCTTCTCTAGAGGTCTCCACTATCTGAAAGTCTTGGAATTGCAGTGGACATGTCAACAATGACGGGAGTCTTAGAAAGCACGCATATTAAGCAGACAAAACCAACTCATAGATTTTAGCATACTCCAGGGTTGCATTTGGATTTGAGGATTTAAAATTATTAGATTAGAAAAAAAAACCAGTATAAATTATTATTAGGAATTTTAACAGTATGATTAGATTTGAATTTTGAGGATTTTGATCCAATAAAAACACATGTTATGAATTTGAAATGACATCTTACACTTAATCATTTTAAATCTACATATTGATCAGACAAATCTACTTATTAGTATTTTAGCTCTAATCATTTCAAATTTTCATATAATAGACTTTTTCATTATGTAAGTAGAAGGGGGGAAAAGAAGAAGAAAAAGAAAATAAGGTGCATGGACTGTAGTTAAAATGGTTAGAACATGTATAATATGTTAGAAACGTTTCAGGTTGGTGATGAATGTATAACCTTCGTTTTAGTTCAAATTTTAACATGAACAATTGACTCAAGTCAATATCGGGTTAAAATAAAGATAGCTTCAGAATTAAAATACTCAAATTCCATCACCAGTAAGAAGGTAAACGTACCTGATTAGTCATCCGACAGCTTTCTTACCCATTTATTTGTAACAACACTTCTCCCAGTTGTGTGCTTTGAATTAATTCTGAAAATCATTGATTGGAAAAACAAACAGTAAGGAAAAAAAAAACCATGACTTATCTCATAATTTGCAAAGTAGACATAGGGTTACAAATGTTACTTTAGAGGAGAAATGAGTTCAGCAGGAATCATGATTCTGGTGGGAGTTCAGAGTGTGTCACAAATTAGGAACAATATATATAAGGACAAAGCTGTTAAGAAAATAAATTGGAAAAACTACACCAATTTCCCTTGTGAATAATGACCCCTAAAGTTTCGTTAAAATGACAGTCCAGGTTTGACCATGGTTCATACCAAGTCAAAGGAAAGAAAATAATATTTATCAGGACATAATTTCAAGTTCTCTGTAGGGATTTCTTCAAGCATGTGGGTCACATTATATGCAGTATTATGATTTTTGCAAAGCAAAATATGCTAGTCACCTAAAGCAAAGCAGAACATGCTGTTGCTGTATTTAATTAATACCATACTGCAACAGCATGGATAACTCCCATTTGACAATCTAAGTTCATATTTAAATTGAATAAAAACTAAAAACTTCCCTAAGCTCTTCTTTTAGAGCTATTCAAAAGTAGACAAATTAATTAGTTGGATAATTGCTGATGTTACTCACACATTAGTTGTAGATGATGATTCTGACTCATCCCTTAGACTGAGTGAAGCTAATGGTTCTGAAAGGGACAATACAGGATCAGCTTCGGGACAACTACTTGAGTTGACTGGCCATCTCATTGGAACAACTAAACACCTGTAGCAAATAAAATGTCGTTAGGTCTCCATGAAGGAAATCTTGTTCTTATATATATATATATTAAAAAAAAAAAATCAACTTCCTTTCCCCCACCCTACAGGCTTAAGTTAAGTCACATCTTCTGGAACAATTCCCTTGCCTAAATAGTGATTTATGTCAATCTAGTTGCCCATTTGGTATAGTTTAATTACAGCTTTTTGAAAATAAGATTGTTTAAATAAATTGTACATAAAAAAAGAAAAAAAAAAGTGAAGTTCAAAAAGCCATACTGTAAAAAAGCACGGTTTGAAAAAGTTTTACCAAACAGGCACTAGATCTTCTCTCTCTCTCTCTCTCTCTCTCTCTCTCTCTCTCTCTCTAGATATGTATATATGTGTGTGCATATGCATTAATAGTTTAGTTGGGAGATTCCTTTGGCTAAGTTCACTTGATTAAATGCTTTATCGTAAGTCATATAGTATCATGTTGTTTCCAACCAAAAAATTTAATTAAAAACTCAACCATAATACTAGCCATCTTTGTTGCCCTGGTGGTTAGTCATATGTGTTGCTGTTAATCCCATTGTCGAAGGTTCAAAGATGGTAGAGAGAAAAAGAAAGCACTTTCCCAATTTAGCTTTAAAAATGACATTTTTCACAATCAAGGACAAAATTGAATAGCAGTTAGTTGATAAGAATGAATTAAGACAGGATGCATACCCACTGAGGCTTTTGTGTTTGCAGTGATTTATCTTTTCCAAAGTATAATTCTCAAATAGGACATCAAGTTGATTTGCTAGTTTTGGCATTTCAGATAATGGCAAAATGTCCCAGACCTTTAGAATCTGAATGTAGTTCGAATTTTCCTTGAGAATGTCTACAGTCCAAACTAGATGCAGCAACCCTTTGACCTTGTACTGCTCTAATAATTGGGAAGAAGCTCCATGATGGACATAGAGATTTTTCTTGCTTTGAGGTTGACGCCAACCATTTGCAAGATTTTCCAATAAAGTAAGTACTTTTGTACAAGTCTCAGCATCTTTAAGTCTTGACATAGATTTCAAAAAATTTTTGCTGAAGGAGACCTATATCAGACAATAAAATGAGGTTCAACCAATTAATGTTTGAAACTGATGACGACACATCTTTACAAGTTAATGTATCATTACAACTATTAGAAGAAATAAAATCAGCATACCATCCATCTAGCTTTTCTGAACAGAAAAGAATCCATGTTGAGTAAAATGTGCATTTGGTTACATCCAACCAAGGCAACTGTAATAGCCTGAGCCAAACCCTTGTCTTCATGGGCATTGTAGAAGCACCTCCGTTTCTTGGCATCAATGACTAATTCCTTCCAAATAGTGTTCCTTTTAGTTAAAGTTGCTTCATTTCCCAATATCCAAAGGCAATACCTACAAAGTGAGACCATGCCTATTAATTGCAAAACCACTAGAGCCTCAAAACATGTTTTCTCTGCACCATAGTGAAGTCTATACTTTATACATTATCTGTTACCTGGCACGAGTTAGAGCCACATTTGTTCTTTGTTGATTTTTAAGAAAACCAACTATTCCATTCTGATTACATCTAACAGTAGAGATAATTATCACATCCTCCTCACCACCTTGGAATCCATCAACAGAGCGAACACAAATGGAGAAGTCATCGTTAGGATCTGCACTGTAGTTTTTCACCTTCTCTCCAATTGCAAGGACTTGAGCCTTGTATGGTGAGATGATACCAACTCTGACCTTCTTCTTTGTGCGAACTGATTCTTTAGGAGTGAAAGGAGAAACAAAAGAAATTGAGATTTATGGAACACAATTACTTATTGATGATCAAGATAACCAAAACCAATTTTCCTAGCAAAACATTTTACCAAAATTGAGACTAAGGTTATTTGCTATTTTATACATACCTTTGCAAAGGCTTGAAACTATCTCAGATGCCACAGCTGCCTCAACCATATTTTGCAGGCTATGGCTGTTATCGAGTTCCTCTTTTCCATGTGCTACACTTATAAAAGAGTAGGAGCCATACATCTTCCCCTGAATGAAACGCCTCTCGTAGCTTTTTCCTTTGACATTGTGGCCATCCAAAATATGATTTTCGTAGAACATCCTATTTGGGAATAAGCTTATGGATGGATGCATCCTATACTGGACATTTAGAATGTGTTTCTTGTGTCCTATCAATACCAGCCTCTGGAACAAACTTCTTCCAAATTCAGCTTCCTCAGAAATCTAGTAATAAAAAAATTTAAGGATGTTACATTGATAATTCAAAACAAGAAAAGAACAAGAAACTAACCATAATCCATAATAATAAAACTTTAAACCTTGCTTTTAACCATCGCAGGCAGTTGACGTTCATCCCCAATGAGAATAGCATGGCGGAGGCCAGGAAGTTGTAAAGGAATGGTTGATTCACATTCCTTAAGCTGAGCTGCTTCATCTATAACCAGTAGTTCCAGATCAGTCTTTACTTCATGAACTTTAGCAGAGCTTGATGCAGTGCAGAAAATCAGACAAGAATTTTGCAGGCAGAATTTTTTTATAGCATCCTCGTCTTTAAAATTTGGAACATGGAATTTTTGAGGAAGTGATCTGAGGATAAGAAGGCACTCATTTCTCACAATACTCAATTCCCTTAAGTGACCAAGTCCCCTTCCTGCATTTTTTCTGAAGACTTTCTCTAATAACCCTTTATCAGTAACACTAACCGCACACAACACAGTTTCAAGAGATTTGAGAAGATCAAGAGCTTTGATCATCTTCTTTACCACTTCTAATGAAATAAAAGAAGTAGGTAGGTGTGTATATAAATTTTCCATAAAAAATGTCAGACGCTTTGAAATGCAGTTGAATCTCTTCTGTACGAATTCCTCAAATGTCAAAGGGTTGTCATATTCATTGGCTACCTGTCCTTCATTTTTCTTTTCTTGGGAAGAACTATCCTCCCTCGGTTTTTCCTCATGCTCTAAGCCCTTTTCTTTCCACGAAGGCACCTTCTCCTTCTGTTTTTTCTTGCTTTTGTTTTCAGTTAAGGTTTGGATGATAACTTTCTTTAGATTTTTCTTGCTCTTCTTGTCTTTGGAGGATTGATCATCAACCTCCTTCCCTTGATTCCTATCTATCCCTTTATTTTTAGATTTTCCTTCATTTATATTCTCCTCAAGGTCTTCCACTCTTCTATTTTTCAAGTACAAATGATATTGCTGTTTCGGTTCGTTGAGCAAAGTAATCATTGACAGTAAAGTATCTTTCCAACCAGTTGATGAAAGAAGGCATTCATATAGTATGGTAACTCGGTTATCAAGGAATACATCTAGAAGGTCATGACGATCACCAATCTTCATCCGCTCCCCATTTCCAAATAAAAGTATATCTCCAAGCCCATAAGTATCATATTCAAGTGAGTCTGTCACATTCTTTAGAAGCCGCTGGGTCACTTCCAAAACTGCAGTATTCGTTGGGGCACAAGTAAGAGTTCTGCATTTCATTCTAAGTAGACAGAATAGTAAACAACCAACTGTCTTGGTTTTCCCAGTTCCCGGAGGACCCCATATTAGTTTGACAGTATTCTGATGATTGCATTTCCTAGTTTCCAAACAGCTAAGAACTGCATTTTTCTGGGAGTCATTTAAATCAGAAGAGCAGATTCTGGACCTCACATCTGCATAGGTAGTACTGCAATTGTTTGTAGAAATGCACGAAGTACAAATTTTAGCTTCCTACAAGGAATTTAAAAAAAAAAAAAAAGAAAAAAAAAAAAGGTTGTTGAGAATTATTTCCAAAAACATTAAATATGCAACACTAAAGTAAACTATGATTAAAATTCTTACAGCAGAGTTTGGTTGCAGCACTTTTCCAATGATATCTAAGTTTTTTCCTTCCAGCTGAGAGTGCAATGCTCTCCATATACGGATATTTGTGGTCAAGTTTGTCAGGCAAATAGCATAAAGAGTTTCCCTCTTCTTGCTCTCTTGTTCTTCAGCCAAGATGGGCTTTGAGGCTAATATTGAAAGAAATCTGTCGTCCTTTAAATTTACCCTATAAATAAAAGCAAGAAGAAAGGGTCTGTTGGGTCTGTCTAAATCCTTAACGTATTTTGATCTTACATTTGTCAAGGCAATGATGTCTCCAGCCATAGGTTCATATCCCCCATTCTTCTGCAATCCACTCGCACTTTGAAGTGTAACATGGTAAAAAAAGTCTTTGGGTTGTTTAAAATTTTTGGTTTTTTTGAATGACAATATTACACGCCTAGGCGCTAGAGGCAGTGTTGACATGCTTGATAACAAGTCAGCGCGTGTTTCCTCAATAAGTGGATAAGTGAATGAATTCATGTATTCTTTTGTTGAGGAAAATGTTTGCGGGATCAGTCTCACCTGATAGTGAGTCATTTCAGGGTTAGGACTGCAATTTTCATGAGAGGAAAGTTGAGTGCATGTACAGGTGTGATCAACATGATCTGAACATAATTGCAAGGCTATATCTCTGCTAGGAAATGGGAACATAAAGAAATAATATGTAACCGCATCCAAATTATCATAAAATTTTGTGCCAGGTCTAAGTATGCAAACAAATAAAATCACAATATAGGAATTTTGTGCCATGGCTAAAAATTTGATTTCATACACTCTTCAATCATAACAAGTTCGAGGTTTTCCCAATAGTTGCATGAGAGGATATAAGAATGAAGAGGGGAAAAAAGGGAAGAAAAAACAAATGAACAAACAGACTTTAACCTACAAATGTGAAATTAATGTTACCCCAACTTGACAACATATACTTTCTATTGGTAGAGAAAAAAAGAAAACTACAAAAAAAAAAAAAAAAGATTAATACCCCCATTTGGTCATATAATTTTTGACATTTGGCTAACAAACAAACTTTAATGAAATCAATAGTGTACTCTATAATCTGCATGCGTTACAACTTAGTTTCTTATAATAAGGAGGGTGGTGAGAGTTTTGATGGTGGACAAACCTGGTTTTGGTAAAGATCCTCATTGAGAACATCTTCGATAGACCAAGAGAATACCAAATCTATTAAGCCTCGACCTGCAGGAAATTCTCTCTTCTTCTCCGCAGTCTTCTCCATTCTGTCAGTACCTTCTTCTCTTCTGTAAAGTCAGTCAATGGCCGAAATGTCACAACTCACACGCACCCTTCAAATATAGAGATCATGAAGGTTAGCTTAGCATCGACGGAACCAACTTGGAAGAAGTTACCCTATGGAAAGACCAACATATAGAGGCTATTATGAAAGAAAGAAAAAAAGTGAAATTCCTAACATGCTTTTGGCTTGTAAGAGTTTCCATCACTTCCCTTGTAAAGCTCAGAAAAGCATATAGACGTACACAACATGATTAAAAGAAAAACACGTTAGAAAAGAAGAAAAAATAGAAAAAGGTGTAAAAGAAGACATTGACTTGAAGTCAAATGAAAGTAGCCCAAGTGGGAATGCAATGCAAAACTACCTTCCTACATTGACAACGGTATTCGATTCTCTGTCCGTACATGCAACTACCATGCGAAAGTGCAATACTCTTGTACGGACATTCCAAATTTTGTAACTAACGTACATTATACACATTTCCACGTACCCACACACATCTTAGCCTAGGTACACACAAATCCAATATAATGCATATATATATACACACACGCGTGTGTAATTAATTTGGCTAATAAAATGTTACTCACGAAAATAAGTGGAATTTTAGGATTGGTTTGGATATGGATGAAATCTCCTGTATTTACATTTTTTTTTTTATTTAAAAATCCAGCACCTCTTGCACTGTTCATTGTCCATGAACAGTGCATTTAGACTTATGAACAGTAAAAATTTTGTGAACAATAACTTTTATATATATATTTTTTTGTTTTCAGCAAAATAAGCGGTATCCAAACAGACCCTTAATGTTGGAAAACAAAAATAAATAAATAAATAAAAACAAATATATCCATTATATTGTGTTTATTAGGAGTTGTATATATGAATATATAAGACGTATTCTAATGTTTTTTAGAAAATTTTTAATACCAATTTTCATGAAATGATATTTAATAACTAGATAAACACTAATTACATTTAGGTCAGTCCTTAAGTTTTTTTATCCACAACTAAAAAATCTAGGTTCAAAACCCACCAAGAGTTAGGCCCTTTTGGATATATCACTATCAGATTCTTTAATACCTTCTCTCATCTCCTATGTTTGTTAAAATACTTAGTATTCTTATAAATTAATAAAAAGTTCGAACCAGACCTATACCAAAAAAAGCACCTTTGTGTCATTCAAGGGAGTGAATACTGTACCGTACCAGCTGATACCACAAGTAATTTTAGTACCAGTAGCTTGGCCGGTACAGAAACTGCAACAATTTCGTTTGAGTATAAATCCCAACCATACCAGCATTGTTTCGGCTGTACTAGGCAAAATACTGGATTTCAGCTGGTTAATAGATATCGGTCTGATACTGACCACTAACCCAAAAATGGATTCATCCCTCACACACTCATCGTCTCTTTGGCCTCTCACTAGATCTTGAGTGGCGGTGGATGGCGACACAAGCAATGAAATGAACTCAGAACCAAAACTGTGAAACTGAGAGAGATGATATAGAACAAAAAGCTCAAAAGACAAAACTAAGAAGAGAGAGCTAAAATCGTTTGAAATTTGAAAGTGGAGAAGAAAGTGTAACATATAAAAAACCAACTTTATAACATATAATACATTACTTTACAATATACATTACATCAAAACTTCTATTTTTTTAACAGTTCATTTCAATATTCTTTTTTATTTTATTTTTTATTTTGTATTATTCCTCTCTCTCATTGTCTCTCTCTCCTCTGTCTCTCTCTCAATGCTAAAATTTTTATGATTTAGCATATTTGATGTAGGTGTGTTTTTATCATTTGAGGTGCTAAAAATGCTAAAAAATAGTATTTAGCACTTTTAGCACCTTTGATAAGAATTATCTAAGAGAATATATCAGTAATTTTTTTATTGAAAGATGTAAAATCCAGTGATTGTGGAGAGGAAAAAGTAAAAAAGGTAGCAATACCAACGTGTGAAAAGATAAGAAAACAGGTGATGTATTTATTGATTCTTGATTCTTTCGTTTGAAGCCATTAGTTTATTTGTTATTTAATTTTTTTCACCATTGTCAAAAAATAAAATGTTTCCTTACTTATTAACAATTTCCCTACCCCAACACGTTACCATATCATCATTTGTAATATATATATATATATATATATATATATATATATATATATATATATATAATTTTGTAATAACTCCGAAACAGTACATCGGTATTAATTGGTACTGAAATATATCGTTCTCATGACTAAACCAAAACGACCTCCAGTACAATATTGACTTCCTTGGTGTCATTACCTATAAAGGACAATTATTATGGAGTAAACACAATGGATTGCAAATTTTATCATATTTATTAAAAAGAATGGTATTAACATCCCAATTAGTTAACCTTTTCTTTATAAAAAATAAAAATAAAAAAATAAAAAACAACAACAACAACAACAAAAAGCACCAAAGAGAGAAACTTACAATGTTGAAAATAAGAGAGTGAGACTAAGACTGAGATGGTCTCTTTCTTTGTATGGATGATAGTATGGGGGAGAGGGTCCTCAGTTGCGATATTCTAATTAGGCTAAAACTTATTACACATGTAACAAACAATGCTCTTCTAATTAAGAGAGAAAATAAGTTTGTAGGATGGTGTCGTACATGTATGTGTACAATAGTGGGGAGATAGTGGAGCATCTTTTGTTACACTACATTGTTGTGTTTGAGTTGTGGAACTTTGTTTTTCATCCATTCAATGGGTGTTACCAAAAAAGGTCACCAACCTTTTATTTGGTTAGCAGAATTAGATAGACAAGTATTCCTTAAATATTTGGAATTTAGTTCTGTTATGTTTGATGTAGACATTAAAGCAAGCATGTATGTGTCGTACTTATAAAAAATGGAAATTTTAGGAACGTAATTGATAATATTGTTTACTATTGGATCATTTTTTAATTGGTTTTCAAAACCTTTGTCCTTCTTTACATATCCTTTTGTAACTCTTTAGATTCATTTATGTTTTGTTTAGTAGTCTTATTTAATAAAATACTTATTTACTTAAAAAATTGATTTAAGACTTTTTGAATCATAGATTAGGTTTTCGTATAATCAATCAAGGTGGACTAAAGGGATTTAGATTTAAGATTTGTTGATTGCATATTGCATACTTAAAAAATGGGGTATTGGTAGTACTAGTAGTGCATGATATGAGAGAATATAATTTTTACGGAGGAACTTGCTTGCCGGTGGAGGCAAAGGCCAAAGAATCAATTTATGGTCCAATTAGTCCAAAATGGACTGAAATGGATAGAAATGGACCAAAATGAATTGACAAGGACCGAACTAGACCAAAGTGGATTGAAGTACATTGAATGGACCAACGTAGCCCAAATAGGACCAAAGTGAAGTGAATGGACCAAATAGGGCCAAAGTGAAGTGAATGGACTTTGTAAAAAAATTTAGTTAGTAAACAAAATCACAATTAAAAATTTAAATGACAACATTCATAGGATACATTATTTATAAGATCATATAGTTTAATTAATATTAATTTAAAAAAGGCTTATATGACTTCATGTACTAATAGATTTGGACAAAATAATTAAATAAATTCATTTAGTTAATTGCTAATAGATTTTCCAATTGAAATTGATTGAAGTGTACTAAACTGATACACTAATGTGGCTCAACATAAGCGTAACAACAATAAACATTATTCTTTAGCATTTAGATATTATATATATAGTCTTATTATTGTATGCAATTGTATGAAACGTAAGCTATTCATGGTTACTCCTCCTGAGGTCTCTAGCTAGTTCGAGTCTCAAAATTATTTGATACATAATTCTTGAGAGCGGGGTCGTGTATCTTATCCGGGGTTTACTCAACAATAGTGGTAGAGTGGCCCTCCTTGGAAGAGGTTTCTCATCATTAATAAACGCAAAAAAAGTAAGCTATCAAGATTGGTTATGCAGTTCAAGTAGGATCCACTGTCCACAGAAAGGATATTACATTGTTCTTGACCATGCCCCTTTATTAATTCTTTATTGGTTATGGTTCCCTCTCATTCCTGCTGATTGATGGTTATGCTTAATTAGTCTTAAGATATTTTGAAATGAAGTACTACTGGACTAATTGTATATGTTTTATCACTAATTTGCTTCTGTAGGGAATCATTTCGAAAGAATATGGTAAAGTTGGAGATGCAGAGAGGATATTTATACTTATACATGTGATAGTATTCGAATATTTATTGGCATATGTATGCATATGGAAATGCATGAATGTATACTAATTAAAAACATGTACAAACAAGAACTTACAAAGAACACATGTATATGTATGTATAATAGTGTCCTTACAAATATGTGTTTGTATTAATATCTGTATACTTATGTATCATCAATATACTTACATACATGTCATTATGTATGAAATTATGTGTATATGTTCATATGTTCTTTCTACCTCAATTGCTCGAGTAATACCAGCAAGCCTCAATAGGCCACTACAGTACAACTTGCTTCCTAAGTTTTCGTGGATACATTCTTTTTTTTTTTTCCTTATTATTGTTGTTGGATGCATATGCTCACTATTTTCCAAGTATCTAATGGTAAAAGGAGCATGACTCCGCAAATATTTCCTATTCCAGTCAAAATTGATTGTGTTTTTTACCTTCTCTTCTTTTGAACTAACTTTTGCATGGGAGGGCTTAGAGTTTAAAGCAATTCTTAAAGTCCTATTAGATTATACTAACTTGCAACTAAATTTTTTTTAAAGGAGTTTGATACAATAAATGTATCTAAAATGTAAAGCGACACGAATCGCGTCTTTTGACTAGAACGTATGAAGTAAGGTTGATTGGAAATTAAATCAAAACCATATAGGTCTCTTTAATTTTGTACATTTTGACGTAATAACAATGATTAACATGCTAGTGTAGACCCTTGGCACTTATACTTTTAAGCATGGTTCGTTTATTATGCATAGGTCTACTAAATTTTCAGAAGTTAATTTAATTCATCCTCTTGACAAAGGATAAGGTGTTTGGGGAGACACGTTGATTTGCAATTAATTCATGTAATGTCGTGCTACATGAACAATATGTAAGGACCAACTTTTTTTTTATTCATGTATGTAAGCCAGTCTGCGTAAAATGATGTTTCTTATGTAGCACCTCATTACATGTTAGGGTTGCTTAATTAAATGCTTTTGGAGAACTGATATTAGAACCTTATGTTTTATGATAAATGGATTTACTATTATTTATGTAATGGTGATATGCAACACCTTTCTCATATGGAGGTGGGGCCCATAAGTGTTGGATCCACCTGGTGTGAGAAAGATGTTGCATCCAAATAAAGGCAACAATTTGAGCTAGCAGATTGTGTTTGTCGTGAATAAATACATAACTTAACCCTAACCTAGGCTATTTCAATAATTATATCAAAACCTCTCAACCTTAACACAACTCGTTTATTACTCAAGTTGACACAACACACAATCCAATTTAACCCATTCAATACATAGTTTTTTTTTTTTTTGAGAAGGCATTCAATACATAGTTAAGAAAGTTAAAGTGAAAAGAGGTTTATGTTAGATAAAAATAATATTTATTTATATGAATTAGGTCATTTAATGTTGATTACAGGTTAGATAGGTTAGCACAAATTTGACACATTTATTAATGGTGTTGAAGGCTTAAACCGTGTCGATTTGCTTTGTGTGTCTTTCTTCTGTAGAGTGAACGTGCCTCGTTAAGAGTAAGACACCCCAGAAGCTTTGTGTGTCTTTCTTCTGTAGAGCAACTCCTCCTACGAAACCTATCTTTCGGATTCTTTATAGGTCTTCACTATCTGAGAGTCATAGAATGTCAACAATGAGGGGAGTCTTTTGCATTGTATGCATATTAAGTAGAAAACAGATTTGTGAAATATCAACTGAAGAACTAGCTCATATACTTTCAGCATTTTCTGGGGTTGCATATGTATTCTAGGATTTGAAATCATTGGATTTTAATACAAGTACCAATATAGATTATTTGTTATAAAATTTAATAAGATGTTATGGATTTCAGTTTTGAGGATTTTGTTCTACAAAAACACTTTTGTGGATAGACATTTGATTTAGCATCTCACACTAAATGAATAGGACATGCATAGTATGATATTAATATATTAGATCTAACCCTTTCAACTCTGTATGTAATAGTGTCATTAATAGATAAAACATGTATAATATGTAAGAAACATTTCAGGATACTGATGGATACAACCTATGTTTTAGTTCTAATTAGGTAAAAATAAAGATGGCTTCAGAAGTGCATACTCAAATTCTATTCCCAATAAGAAGGTAAATGTACCCGATTAGTAACTAGGCAAATTTCTTGGCCATCTATTTGTAACAACAATTCTCCCCATTGTGTACTTTTAATTATTTCTGGAAATTATTGATGGGAAAAACAATCAGTCCGACAATCAAACCTTCAACTTAACATGCATGTCTTGTACTAAGGGGGAAAAGTAAGGAAAAGAGAAGGAGAAGCATGAAACATCAAGATCAAATTATGCAGCTTGAAACTTTCAATATCATTTGCAAAAGAAAGAAGAAAGAAAAATAAAAATAAAAAAGTTTGTGTGTGCGTGTGTGTGTTAATCTAGAGGAGAAATAAGTTCAGCAAGAATCATGATTCTGGTGGGAGCTGAGACTGTCACAAATCAGGAACCATATTGATAATAACAAATTTAGTATGAAAAGAAGAACGTGATCTAATACTCTGAAGGACAGAAAACAGTGTATCTGTATCTAGGCATAATTTTTAGTCCTCTATAAGGATTTCTACAATCACCAGCATGAGAATTTGTCGGTCACCTTATATGCAGTAGTATAATTTTTGCAAGCAGTGCTAGTCACCTAAAGCAAAACAGAAAATGCTGTTGATGTTAAATTTTATACCTTACAACAACAGCATGGATAACTCCCATTTGACAAGCTAAGTGACTATTTAGATTGAATAAAACTGGCTTACGCTCTTTTAAATCTCTTTAAAGCTAATTTTAAAGTAAGAAAAATTGATTAGTTGGATAATTTCTGATGTTACTCACCTATAATTTGTAGATGATGATTCTGACTCATCCCTGAAACTGAGTGATGCTAATAGTTCTGATAGTGACAATAAAGAATCAGCTTCAGGACAACTACTTAAGTTGGCTGGCCATTGCATTGGAACAACTAAACACCTGTAGCAAATAAAAAATGATGTTAGGTCCCCATAAAGGAAATCCTTGTAGTAGAGATATTGCCATAAATATTTTCTTTTTATTTATTTCCTGTTCCACATCCTGCAGGCATAAGGCACGTCTTCTGCAACAATGCCCTACCTAAATAGTAATAAAACAAATCTCTCTCTCTCTCTCTCTCTCTCTCTCTCTCTCTCTCAATATACATATAAGAAATGTTAAACCACCATTAAAAGTCTAATCTATAGATTCCATTGGTTAAGCCAAGAGCCTTGTAGCTCAATGGAATTGCCTAGTTCTCCCATGGAGGAAATTCTACCAAAAATCCCCCATCCCCCTCCTATCTTGTTATGGGGGGGGGATTCTAATTGGATTAAACACCTTTCAATCATTCTCTCTCTCTCAATATACATATAAGAAATTTTAAACCACTATTGAAAGTCTAATCTATAGATTCCATTGGTTAAGCCAAGAGCCTTGTAGCTCAATGGAATTGCCTAGTTCTCCCACGGAGGAAATTCTACCAAAAATTCCCCATCCCCCTCCTGTTCTTGTTATTGGGGGGGGGGGGGGGGGGGGGGGCGCCGGGGGAGACTAATTGGATTAAACAATTTTCAATCATATGGCATGTTACATCATGTTGCTTCAAAGAAGAAAATCTAACCAAAAGACCGTATAATTGAACACTTGACCTTTTTGCTTGTAATTTTTACAAGGAGAAAATTGGATAGTAACAAGAATGAATTCAAATAAAACACATACCCATCGTTACGTTTGTATTTGCAGCGATTCATCTTTTCCACAGTATAGTTCTCAAATAAGACATTAAGATGATTTGCTAGTTTTGGAATTTCATCTAATGGCAAAATGTCCCAAAACTTCAAAATCTGAATGTAGTATGAATTTTCCTTGAGAATGTCTACAGTCCAAACAAGATGCAGCAAACCTTTGACCTTGTACTGCTCTAATAATTGGGAAGAAGTTCCATGATGGTCATAGAGGTTTTTCTTCCTGAGAGATTGACGCGAACCATTTGCAAGATTTTTCAATAAAGTAAGCACTTCTTTACAGGTCTCAGTATCTTTAACTCTTGACATAGATTTCAAAAAATCATTGCTGAAGGAGACCTATATTGAGAAATGAATAGAGGGTCCAACAAAATGTTTAAAACTAATGAGCAACACGACCATGAAAAGAGGATCCACATCCCCATACACTTTTTTTTTATATATAATAATATTAAAGAGACATAGAATAGTAAAGAAAATAAGTTGTTGATGTACCACCAGAACTATTAAAAGGAAAAAACAAGTAAGAATCAGCATACCCTCCATCTTGCTTTCCTGAACAGGGAAGAATCCATGTTGAATAAAATGTGCATTTGGCCACATTCAACCAAGGCAACTGTGATAGCCTGAGACAAGCCCTGGTCTTCATTGGCATTGTAGAAACACCTCCGTTTCTTGGCATCAATGACTAACTCCTTCCAAATAGTGCACCTTTTAGTTAAAGTAGCTTCATTTCCCAATATCCAAAGGCAATGCCTGCAAATTAAAATTGTGCCCATTAATTGCAAAACCACCAGATTCTCAAAAAATGTTCTAGCTGCAACATAGTGAAGTCTATACTGTATACATCATTTGTTACCTTGCACGCGTTAGTGCCACATTTGTTCTTTGATGATTTTTAAGAAAACCAACTATTCCATTCTGATTACATCTGACAGTAGAGATAATTATCACATCCTCCTCACCACCCTGGAATCCATCAACAGAGCGAACACAAATGGAGAAGTCATCATTAGGATCTGCAATGTACTTTTTCACCTTCTCTCCAATTGCAAGGACTTGGGCCTTGTATGGTGAGATGATACCAACTCTAACCTTCTTCTTTGTGCGAACTGATTCTTTAGGAGTGAAAGGAGAAACAAAAGAAAATGATAGTTATCATACACATTAACTTATTGATGATCAAGCTAACCATAACTAACATTCCTAGCAAAACATTTTGCCAAAAATAAGACTAGAATTAGTTGCTACTTTAGACATACCTTTGAAAAGGCTTGAAACTATCTCAGACACCACAGCAGCCTCAACCATATTTTTCAGACTATGGCTTTTATTGAATTCCTCTTTTCCATGTGGTACATTTATGAAAGAATAGGAGCCGTACATCTTCCCTTGAAGAAAATGCCTCTCGTGGCTTCTTCCTTTGACATTGTGGCCATCTAAAATCTGATTTTCATAGAATATCTTATTTGGAAATAAGCTTATGGATGGATGCATCCTATGCTGGACATTAAGAAGGTGTTTCTTGTGTCCTAGCAATACTAGCCTCTCAAACAAACTTCTTCCAAATTCAGCTTGCTCAGAAATCTAGTAATAGCAAATTTTAAAGATGTTACATTGATAATTTTTAAAGACAAACAAGGAAAACAAGAGAACCATAAAAATAAAACTTTGAACCTTGCTTTTAACCATTGCAGGCAATTGCCGTTCATCCCCAACAAGAATAGCTTGGCGGATTCCAGGAAGTTGTAAAGGAATGGTTGATTCACATTCCTTAAGCTGAGCAGCTTCATCTATAACCAGCAGTTCCAGATCAGCCATTACTTCATGCAATTTAGCAGAGCTTGATACAGTGCAGAAAATCAGACAAGAATATTGCAGGCAGAATTCTTTTATATCATACTTGTCTTCAAAATC